>NC_057806.1:61589862-61896978 GCF_018294505.1 Triticum aestivum
AATAAAAAAAATGTGAAATAAAACTGCCAATTAAAGTAATTAGACTGCCAAACTATGTGTTCCCATTGTGATTGCATAACTTCAAAGTTGTAAATAAGATCATGACATCTGATGCTGAAGTGGTTATGCACAGCACTATGGAGCAATATATATATTATAAGCCCAGAAATTTCCCACCCAACTCGATATACTTGCTCATCATTTAAGTAATAATATTATTATTTTGGACTGTGAATGCTGCTTCAGTTAGTACGAATTCCTAAAATATTAAATACTAAAGAAAGCGTTATAAATGGCATTTTTACTTGCTGTTGACGGGTATGCACTTGTATATTTTGACTTTGAAGATAGTCATTTTCTGAAAGAACCATCTAGGATTTAATGAAATTGTTAGGATTAAGCTTTTTCATACTATTTTAGCCCTGTAAATTTTGCCAACTGATTTCCTTTTGGCCAAAAAATCAACCGGGTCATGGAATTACCAGCCAATATGTGGAGCTTCTTGACAGGGATCTTCATCCAATACTCAAAAGACTTAAAATCGTATTTGCAGCAGATGAGCACAAAACTGAATCTGGTAACCATGACTGTTCGTCTATTTTGGATACAAAATGGGATATGACTTGAGGCCTTAGACTGCAGTGAGAACCTGCAAAGATTAGTTTCTTACTGTTATCGTCACCATTAAGTTTTCGACTTAATGTCACTCTATGGATAGTTTGCTTGTTTTGGGTTTTACAGGTTCCATACTTGTGCAGAAACTTCTATGAATCGTAGCATAAATATCAATGTCTTGTGTTGTCCTGTTATAATTGTTTTTTATTTGCATTACAAATATCAATATTTACAATTATAACTAACCAGCTCTTTTTGTAGCAAGAACATCCAAAATTATCCACACGGTTCATGAATAAATTTGGAAGCTTGCTAGGACTTTGACAATTATACATAATGTTCTTAAGTTGGCCGATAGCAGTACTCCTACCATATGATCAATCATTTTATTCTAGAAAAGGTATTTCAGAGTGCAACAATTACTTTATATCCATGTAAAAATCCAAAATTATCAATAGCTGCTTCCGGACTAAACTAACTCTTTGTTAGGACTTCACTTAACTAGTCAAACCAATATCAAAACATTCGCTTGCTCCTTGCTGGTTGCTGTAACAAAGGCATACAGCCATTCCATATAAACAGGTGGTTCATATAGCATTGTTTTTTATGAACAGTACAAAATGTAAAAAAGTATTTTTTATAATATCTTTGATGATCCAATCTTCCAAATTCTAAACCTTCAGTCTGATTTAGCAGTGATAGTGATCATAATTAAATGGAGCACTATTAAGCCCCAGATTCACGAGTCTTCACTATTTTTGAAACATTCAGAAGCACCTGAAACAGATTGCCTCTTCAAAACTCAAGGACAGTAAGCATCCCTAATTGAGCAATTGGTTCCTTATAAGAGCAAAATCAATCTGCAACTACAAATGTACATTAATACAGCATTGTACAGCATACAAATTGAGAACCAGTTGATCTATTCATATCTATGATTTTTTAAGTGCGAGACTTACTAAGGCCTTCCGTTGCCAATTACTATAGGCATCTACAAGTAAACTATAGCACATCAAGACAACATATACAGAAACCTTCTGAACTTCTGATAACCCGGTAAATAAGAATGTGAGAAGGCACATCAACACAGAATATAATTGTAAGGTGCTGTACAGTCCTATAGCTACAATATAGTTGTAAGGCTTGCTAGTTCATCGATCCTTCAAGACAGCCACAAAAACAGATCATCATTATGCAACGAACCAATATACCTCTGCATCGTTCTATTAAAGCAACACTATAGAAAAAAAAAGAACACTGATATGGGCAACAAATCAACCTTGGCTTCCACATGTACTCAGGATGCCTAGAAGGGAGACCTAAAACACTACTGAAAACTGTGATAATAACAATCAAAGATGGTACAAGAGAATGAAGAACTCACAGCTCTTTCTGGAACACCTGGTGGGCCATCAAGAATCTTTATGCGGGCTTTGGATTCATCACACATTCTTTTGATAAACTCCCCTTTGCGGCCAATGAGAGCACCCACCTTTTGGGCAGAAACCAGTACACGGAACACACTTTCTCCAGGCCACCCAGGCCATTTCGTGTCCTCCGTCTCCACATTGGCCAGTTGCTCTGCCTCAGCTGGCTCTTCAAGTGAACGGATAGCCTGGTCCTCGCTATTCTGATCCCCCATATCGTCATCTTTCACAGTCACCTGCGCTTCATCGCTCGGGTTACCAGATTCTTCGTTGTTTGTGCCTTTGGGTTCCTCATCAGATGTATTTTCTGCTTCTTCCTTGATCTGCTCTGCCACATCACTCTCAGGATTGGCTTGCTCCTCAATGCTAGCATCGGCTTGCTCACCGCAGGTAGGATTAGGGATCTCGCTCATCTCATGCTCCGTAACAGCAGGAGCCTCAGCAGGCCCATCCATATTCTCTGCAACACACAACCAAAAACCACTGTCAACCACAGCCAAGTAGCATAAACTCTCTGCACATACTCTAGATGCGCTAACCACATCATCACCTAAACCTTGCACGGACCAAAGCATGCACGGCGAAACCACTAAAAAACCCAACCAGATGTTGCTCTAGACCTCACTAAGCACACAGGCCGCGGATCCGCGCGCAAACCCTAAGCGTCGGTCGCCAAGGAGAGACGTGGAGGGCGCACGGCCTCCGAACCCTAAATCCGGAGCACTGGAGCGCGCGCGCGCGCCACCATGCCCCGAACCGCGCGTCCGCGTCCAGAGTAAGCTACCACAAGCGCGCGCGTGCAAGGCTACAGCCGCCAGCCAGCTAATCACCTACGCTCAACCGCGCGAGCAAAGCTCCAGGGTTACGGGTGGCAGAGCGCGAGCGATAGGGAGAGGGAGAGAGTGCAGAGCGTGAACCTTGTACGGACGTGGAGGCAGCCCTCGCCGGAGAGGAAGCACGGCCGCCGCCGCCGCCGGAGAGGTGGGGGCGAGGGTTTTGACGGGAGCGAAAGAGCACGGGGGAGGGGGAGGGGAAGGGTGAGGATTTGGGTCGAGAGCGGGTTGTGTGCTCGTGCGCTTGCCGTTTTCGACATAGCTATATACTGGCTGCGGCGGCCCTGCAGGCCGGGCCCAAACGAGTCTCTGGGCCTTGGCTCTTCGCGTTCCTCTCATGGGCCGGGCCGGGTGGGCAGCGGGCCCCACCGAGCCAGTAGTGCCCGAGTTGTTTAGCTCGTTCGTTTGTTTCGTGGTGGACTCATGTCGTCTTCCTCGCCACCACACCACACCACTGCAGTGCCGTCGCGTCATCTCCCACCTCCCCCATCGGGCCAGCGGAAGCAGCAGCTGCGTTCGGAACCAACCATGCTCCCCTGCCTCCTCTCCCTCCTGCTCCTCGCCGGCGCCGCGGCGGGGGTACAGGGCCACGACGACGCGGCGGCGAGGCGGACGATGGAGGAGTTCGCCGGCTTCCCTGCCTCCAACGACGGCGAGGGCGGCCGCGCCTCCCCCTTGCGCGTAGACTCCGACAGCCTCCAGCGCCAGGTACACGGCGCCGTTGGATGCTCCTCATCCTCCCCCCTTGCGCTGATTTCCCGTCCGTCGCGCCGGCCGGCCAGGCGGCCGGTGACCGCGGACGTGGCGCGCGCAGTATTAGCGAACTGTGATCCGCGCGCGCTCCCCTTCTAATTGGTGCCGATGATATGTTGGGGTTGGCAATGTGGTGGTGATGGTTTCTCTTCCGCTTTGGTTGCGCAGATTGATGAACTGGCCTCGTTCTCCGACTCGCCGGCGCCGTCGGTGACGCGTGTTTTGTACAGCGACAGGGATGTGCAAGCTCGAAGGTGAGGATACCGCAGGCAGTTAAAATTTCCCGTGCCCCTGACTCGTGAGGGTTAGCTATGTTCCCTGGTCACGAGAGTTGGTAGCGAGTAGTTGCAATTAAAATAGCTTCGTTCGCCTTTACTCTGATTGCCTCCAGTTTTCTTGGAGTCAAATTGGCTTGTTATTCATTTCAAACTCGACAGAAATTTATTTCATTGACATATATAATTAATTGATCACTCTGGATTATTATGCTCTGAATTTACGTTGCTTCTGGTTTCACATACTGACCGTCAAATTTTGAATGGTTCTGTGCAAAGTTTTTGAAAAAACGCTAGGCATTAATTGTGAGTTTTTGCCACTGCCTTGTGCTTTTCTGACCAAAGCGCACGCTTAAGTGCAATTATGCGCACATTAAGCACAATTAACCGCTAGGCTTTTTGCTTTCGCCTATAACCTGGCGTGCCTTTTGTAACTATGGTTGTGTGTACAGTATACATGCTGTTGGCCCGTGACAGCGTGCATTTCTGCCTAGCAGCTACCCTATGCTGATCATTGATCTCTTCTCTTAATGCATATATAGGTATATTAAAGGGATAATGAAACAGCTTGGCCTCTCTGTTCGAGAAGATGCCGTTGGCAACATATTTGGCCGCTGGTGAGTTGGTACTTCATACCTCTGGGATTCTGTTGTTTGTTTATGTATCTGAATTTGAAAGTTGTTAGCAATGGACAATTGCAAACGATTCTTTCGCCAATCAGCTTTGAATTTATATGATTTGTATGGTTGGACCGTTGGAGTAATAGCTTTACCATGGAGCTCTTTTTTTTTGCTCGAGTAGCCGAAGTGATAATTTATTGGCATGATAGGAATGACCGCATCTGATAATGTGCCAATTATGAAACTAATTTTATTACTGTTCTTGTTCCCAGTTTGGATTTACTTGATGTGCTCAAACTCTCGGCATTGGACTTGATATGTACAAAAGGAACATATTTCTGCTGGCTAATTGTGTTTCACATTGTAACAGTGTGTTTGTTTCTACAGGGTGGGTTCTGAGGCAGAACTAGGAGCAGTTGCAACTGGTTCTCATGTTGATGCCATTCCATTTTCAGGCAAATATGATGGGGTCGTTGGTGTTCTGGGTGCTCTTGAGGCAATCAGTGTGCTACAACGGTACGAATTCTGTCTACTCATTTTTTTCATCATTTTTTGAACATAAATTTCATTTTCCCTTTTTTTGGATTGATATTAGGCCATTGTACATGTTATTTACCTTTCTATTATTCAAAGTGTCAGATGGTTAAATTGCACTTGAGACCACATAAGGCTATACAAATATTAGATTTAGTTATACTTTCGTATTGAAGAAAACCTGGCATTTTTTTTCAATGTTGTCACACCCTCGGAGACATGACTCCAGGCTAATATAAAATGTGAACTCCATTGTGATTTTCATCTTCAGAAAAACCTTACTTGCTTGGCCTGCATGTGTCATACAGGTCTGGTTTCCAGCCAAAAAGATCCTTGGAGGTTATTATGTTTACATCAGAGGAGCCTACACGATTTGGAATTAGCTGCTTGGGAAGGTTCACCCTCATTTACATGTTACATGGTTATTATGTTTACATGTTATTCTAAGAAATGATATCAATTCTGCTTGAGCTAATTGTCGCTTGGTCTTAGTTTGTCGGTTCTCATATGTGCACTCTTTGAAAATGTGCAGCCGCTTAATGGCAGGGAGCAAAGAACTAGTTCAATCACTAAAAAGGACAGTTGACAACCACAATGTATCATTTGTTGATGCTGCTGACTCTGCTGGCTACAAGATACACCCAGACGATCTACATAATGTGTTTTTGAACCAAGATGCATATTTTGCTTTTATAGAATTGCACATTGAACAGGGCCCCATTTTGGAAAAAGAAGGTCGGATTTGTTTTAGTTGTATCAGTATGTATGTGGTTCAAAACATCTCTTACTCATGTCTGTTCTTATGAACAGGCATCCCAATTGGCATTGTAACTGCCATTGCTGCTCCTGCAAGTATTAAGGTGGAATTTGAAGGGAATGGGGGTCATGCTGGAGCAGTGCTAATGCCCGCAAGGTTAGCATCCATTGTTTGGTGTTACAGTTGAAGGGTCTCCACATATATGTATGGTAAAGAGCCGAAGCAGTGTTTTGCAGAAATGATGTTGGATTGGCGGCAGCTGAGCTGGCATTAGCAGTTGAGAAACATGTTTTGGAATCAGGATCGATAGATACAGTTGGAACAGTTGGTATGTTTGATAAATTGGCTTTTATTTTCTAAGTCATGTGTAGTAGTACTAGCTCATGCATGTGGTACCGACTTATGTGTTCCTCTACAAAATGATTTGCAGTTGCACAAAGCATGTTTTGAATCCGGTGAAAGGATGCTTAGCCTGCATTTCCAAAATTATATTCATTTTAAGCCCTCTATGGATTGTAGGATTCCAATCCGTATGATTTTTTCCTATGGATTGCCTTTGGATCAAAGGAATGGTGCTAGCGAATTCCTATGGATTTGATCCTATGCCTCAATTCCATAAGAATTTGAACATCCACCCGAACCTCATTTTAATATTTAATCATGTAGGGTCAACTCAATTTTCATGGGTTTCATCCAAATGACTATTCAGCAGTCCTCTGTGTTGTGCAATCATCTGTTTTGTACCAGCAAACGTATCAAATTTCTGTGGTTTTCCTATTCCTATGTTTCCTATATCTGTATTGAACCTTCCTTTGATCATTTCTTAGTTCAACTGTTAAAATAAATGCACATCTGATGAAATGCATCAAATGCAGATTATGTATCCATATATTTAGCTAAGCCATGAGACTTAACAACTTGAAAACATGAAAAGTATTTTGATGTTCTTTTTGAGTCAAAATAATTTGATGCTTAAATAAAAGGAATAGTGAGCATGGTTTGTAGTTATCTGTTGTAGACTAGGTGCTCAGTTATATATTCGAATGTTTTTTTCATTGTGAAAGTATGCTTATGCAGCTACTGGTCAACCAACATCTTAAGAAGATGGTCAAGGAAGGCTTGCCCACATTATATTTTTCTAACATATTATTTTCATATAGGTATTCTGCAGCTACATCCCGGAGCTATCAATAGCATCCCAAGTAAATCACACCTAGAAATTGGTAGGAGCCTGTAACTTCAGCTACAACTATTGTTTTTCCTAAGGGGAAATGGTTTTTTTTTCAACCAGTAAATCCAAAATATCATATGTACAGATGTAAGAGATGTTGATGAGAAAAGAAGGAATGATGTCATTGAGAAGGTTCACAAATCTGCCATTGACATATCAAAGATCCGTGGAGTAGAACTATCGGAATTCAAGATCATCAACCAGGATCCGCCTGCTCTGTCTGACAAATCAGTCATAAACGCAATGGAATTTGCTGCAAAACAGCTGAGCCTAGAATACAAATTGATGATAAGCAGAGCTTATCACGATTCACTCTTCATGGCCAGGTGAAGTACCAGGCCCCAACAGAGATTTTCTCATTTAGCAATATTTGCAATGTGCTGCTTTACTTCATTTCTAGTATCATTTTAGCGCATTCATTGTGAGTTCTCTCGAGTAACACATACACCTGTCTTTGCTCTGCAGAATATCACCAATGGGTATGATCTTCATTCCCTGTTACAAAGGTTTGTACTCCGCTCCTCCATAACGCTATCATATCTTTTGTCAAAATGAAGATGCTGCAATGTCTGAGATGATATAAAAATCCGATACCAGTTCGGAAGTATATGCCATATGTTTTTTATAGTATAGATCCTGGTGGATATTGAAAAGTCAGGGTATTGCTTCTGTGTTTGGTGGAGACTTAAGTGATGTGACGTTCAAGTTTATAATGCACGAAGTAAAACTAACGAATGACTACAACATAAATGGCTGCTGAGTTCATCCTTCTTTTTCTGAACGGTGCCTAACATATCTTTCTGGCTGCAGGATACAGCCACAAGCCCGAAGAGTATGCATCGCCCGAGGACATGGCAAATGGGGTCCAGATGCTAGCCTTAACAATGGCCAAACTATCGCTGGAGTGAGCATGGCTTGGAGAGAAATCAAGAGGGACTAGAATGGTCTAATTTGTGATGTGATAACGTGTGGCGTTGATTATGCACGTGAAACCACTTAAGTTAAAATCATGGTCTCATTCTGAAACCATTTTCTAGCCGTTCTCTAGAGATTTTATCCGGAGGAAAGGGCCTCTTTGATTGGCATGACTCGAAAAACACAGTAATAAGAAAACATAATAATTCCATCCCCTTGTTGAATCATACGGGAATGGAAAATGCGTGAAGGTGTAATAGAAGGTCTCTGGTTGCAACATGGTCTGAACTTCACTAAAGGATTAATTGCTTGTCACGGGAACACGCTAAATCCAGGGACCCCTTTGGCTAAAATCATTTTCATATGAAATTTGAAGGACTGGAATTCATTAGTAATATTTTTTCTCGGTTTGTTGTTTGGTTTGTAGGATTGACTTCTACAGATTTTGTTTTTTTCTCTCTAATAAAAGAATATTCCTGTGCATTATATTTCATAGAAATTTCACTATTGACATAGACCTTTTGTTTTCTCCTATGATGCAATCATTGCTGTCCTTATGATGTAATCAAACATATTTTGATGCAAATTATATCAGGTAGGAACCAAGTAGACGTGGCTCCTGCGGGTTTCTTTTTTCCCGTCCTAGCGTTTTAGGATTTCTATATGGAGTTCTCTCTGAAACTGCATATGAAGTAGTCCTTCAAAACTTCCTATGGTACTCTTTCCCGCAAAAAGAAAAAAACTTCCTATGATACTCAATCTTATACATACATAATCAAAAAGATCTACATGGAGTATGGAATATTCTCAAGAGCTAGGATCCTCTAAAATTTACATGAAGCTTCTATGTTTGAGATTTTTTTTTAACCGGCAAGGAGACGAAATAGTTAAGTGCATCATCGCTTGGCAGCTGCCGTGACAGATACTCGCGTTCTTTAGAGTTTGGCTGACCATAGGTGTGCCAAGTAAAATAACAGGACTCCCCCCCACACACAGAAAAAGTAAGAAAACAGGACTGCAGGAGTATACGATGTCGACCCCCATGAAGCCGTCGTTGCTTCGCCCGTTGCGTGTAGGGGATTGATTATGTTTCTGTGCCTCTCGTAGAAGTACTCTTCACGCTACTTCTATACATAGTAGTGCCTATATAATGCACCAAGTAACGACGAGGAGACTTGGAGTGATCTGATGTTCAAGTTCTATAATGCACTAAGTATAAAATCAACAAAATCACTGGAAAAAAATGGCTGCTGAATCCATCCTTCTTTTCTGAACGGTGCTGAACCCATCTCTGTGGCTGCAGGGCACAGCCACAAGCCTGAAGAGTATGCGTCGCCGGAGGACATGACAAACGGGGTTCAGATGCTAGCCTTGACAACGGCCAAACTATCCCTGAATCAAGAGGGACTAGCATGGTATAATTTGTGATGTGATAACGTGTGGCGTTGATTATGCACGTGAAACCACTCAAGGTCAAAATGTTGTCGTCTCATTCTCAAACCATTTTCTAGCCGTTCTCTGGTGATAATGTCCATAAGAAAGGGCCTCTCTGATTCGCATGACTCGAAAAAGCATAGTACTAATAAGAAAACATAGGGAAATGGAAAATACGTGAAGGTGTAATGGAAGGTCTCTGATTGCAGCATGGGAAAGGATTAATTGCTTGTCACAGGAACAAGGAAAACTTAGGGGCCTCTTTGGCAAAAATGGTTTTCATACGAAGTTTGGAGGACTGAAAATGGTTTTTTTTTCTCGAATACGCTAAGGTAGCGTATCATTGCATTGATAGACGGAGAGAAAAAGTACAGGGGTGGGATTCATAGTCTCGTGCACACGGATGGCGAGCCTAAGAACCCAGGGGAGCAGAAGGCAGGGGTTGCTCAGCCCCAACAGTTACAAGGTCATGTTACAAAACGGTTCAAGGCGAGCCCTCGAGCTGCAGCGGCGGCCCAGGAGCGAGCTTCCTCTTTGATTGCGGCGATCAGGGAAGAGGAGGAAGGGGTAATCTTATCGAAGATGACCGCGTTCCGGTGACGCCAGAGGGACCAAGCAATGAGGGAGGCGATAGTGGCCAGGCCACGCCTACGCGTGGCCGGGAGAAGAAGGATGGCTGCGGAGAGCCAAGCAAAGTAGCCGGTGGTGCCATCCGGCGCAGCCGTCGTTGGGGAACACCACGAGAGGATCTCGTGCCATGTGATGCGCGCGAACACGCACTCCACCAAGATGTGATGGAGTGTTTTGGGCTCCTGACAGCAGAAGACACACGCGGGTTCGTGTGGCAAGCCTCGCCGGGCCAGCCGGTCAGCAGACCAACACCTGTTAAGGGATGCGAGCCAGATGAAAAAATTGACCAAGGTGGGGGCACTAGTTTCCCAGGTGAGGCGCCAAAACACGGAGTCCGTGGAGCCGTGGAATAGGGCGCTGTAGCAGGAGGAAGCAGAGTAGGCGCCATTGGCTGTCCATCGCCAGCGTAGCAGGTCCGGACGCGGGGCGAGCTCGACTAGCTGGAGGCGGCGCCAGAGCCCCACATACTCGACAACAGCAGTGGGACCGAGGGGGCCCCGGATGTGTGATATCCAGCAGCGATCAGATAGAGCCTGGGCCACCGTGCGCGATCGCCGGATACGACGAGGAACCAACGCCACCAGGGAAGGGGCGCTGTCGAGGGGGTAGAGACCGTCCAGCCACGGGTCCAGCCAGAAGCGGCAGGTGTTACCATCACCGAGGATCCACGACGTGGATGCCCGGAAGAACTGAGTCACCTCAGGGTCGCGCGGGAGCTGGAGGTGCGCCCACGGCCGAGAGGGATCAGTAGCCTGGAGCCAGAGCCAGCGCGTCCGAAGCGAGATGCCAGTACGGTGAAAGTCGCGGATGCCAAGACCCCCCCCCCCCCCCCCCAGCTCGATCGGGCGGCATACCCGTGCCCAGCTAACTAGGCAGGAGCCGGCGCGCGCATCCTTCCTCCCGTGCCAGAGGAAATCACAGAGGATACAATTAGCCTGCTTAAGGATGGCAGGGGAGAGAGCCATGGCGAGGAGCATGTGGACAGGCATGGCGCTCAGGACTTGCTGAACCAGATTGAGCCGCTCGCCGCGGTTGAGCAAGGCAGCCTTCCATGTAGCAAGCTTGCGACCAAGCTTCTCAATCAGAGGAAGCAGATGGGCGGCGGGCACTTTCCTGAGCGAGAGGGGGAGGCCCAGGTAATGAATGGGGAAGGCCACCACCGGGCAAGCGAGGGCGGCACTGACGTTGCTTGCAGAGTCGTCGGGGCACTGGATGGGAGCGGCAAGGCACTTCGCGAAGTTTGTGCGCAAGCCCGAGGCAGTGCCAAAACGATCTAGCAGAGAGTTGATAGCAGAGAGCTCAGATCTATCGGGGTGGCAGAAGATGATCACATCGTCAGCGAAGAGGGAGACGCTTGACGGGGCATGCATGCGCGTCAGTCGCTTGAGGATCCCGGACTGGACGGTGAACTGGAGCAGCGTGTTGAGCGTATCGATGACCAGCACAAACAACATCGGGGAGACCGGATCGCCTTGGCGAAGGCCCTGACCGTGCAGAATGGGGGGGCCCGGCGTGCCGTTGATCAGGATGCACGTCGAGGCCGTCGAGATCAGAATGGAAATCCACTCTCGCCACCTCGGGCCAAAACCCATATGTTGGAGCACCCGAAGCAGGAACGGCCAAGAAACAGAGTCGAACGCTCGCGCGATATCCAGCTTGAGAAGCACACGGGGTTGCTTCAGTTGGTGCAGCTGTCGTGCGGTCTGCTGGACGAGGAGGAAGTTATCGTGGACGCTCCTTCCAGAGATGAAAGCACTTTGGTTGGGGGAGATGAGTTCGCCAAGACGCGGCGCCAACCGAAGCGAAAGAATCTTAGCAAATAGCTTCGCGATCAGGTGGATGAGGCTGATCGGCCGGTAATCAAAGAGGGAGGCGGCGTCGGGCCGCTTGGGCAGCAGAGTGATGTATGCCTCGTTAAGCCGTTGAAAGGCTTGTCCATTTAGCGCATAGAGCTTGTCGAAGACGTTGCAAAGATCATCCTTGATGATGAGCCAACATGAACGCAGAAACTCGACAGTGAAACCGTCGGGACCGGGGGCTTTTCCAAAAGGAAGTCGCTTGATAGCCTCCCATATCTCCGCCGACGAGAACGGGCTATCTAGAGCAGAGAGGTCGAAGGAGCGCTGGCCAATGGCATCCAGGTCAAGGGTGAACCCGCGCTCTGCGGGGGCGCCGAGGACGGAGGAGAAGTGCGTGAAAGCGGCTTGGGCTAAGTCAGCCTCACCTGACACGTGCACCCCATCCACGAGGAGGCTAAGGATGCGGTTCTTGTTGCTGCGGTGAGACGCCATGATCTTGGAGATAGCGGCCGCAGCTTCGCCAGCCCGAAGCCAACGCAAACGAATGCGCTGGCGGGCGATCGAGCGCTCAAGGGAAGCCAACCCGAGGTATTTGCGCTTGAGCTGCCGGCGGAGCCAGGTCTCAGGAGGGGATAGGCGGCGAGTGTCTTGAGCCTCGTCAAGCCGGGTAATGAGCTCGCGGGCAACCCCAAGTTGAGCGGCAAGATTGGAGGCGAAGCGAGAGCTCCATCTTTGGAGGCTGCGCGCGGTGACCCTGAGCCTAGCAAAAATGCGCCTGAACGGGTCATGCTCCGGGGCCGTGGAATGCCAAGCCGACTGGATGGTTTGCTGAAAGCCATCGAGGCTGGGCCAGTACTGCTGGAAGTGAAAGCGCCTGCTGCCAGACGCCCTGGTGGCACAGTCCAGGAAGAGGGGTGAGTGATCCGAGACCGAAGACGCAAGACAGCGCAAGAGGCAGTGGGCGTGGTCGAGCTCCCATGACGAGGTACACAGCACACGTCATTACGAACCAGGATCGGATTGTCCTGTTCATTGGACCAAGTGTATCACCGCCCGTGGAGGTAGATGTCGCGCTGACAATTTCCCAACACGTGTTATTTGGTTTGTATGATCGAATCCTGCAAATTTGTTTTTTCTGAACTAAGATTCTTGCATAATGGAGTATTTCATAGATATTTCTATTTTTGATATGGACCTTTTTGTTTTGAACACGCGGCAAGGGCATTTAAGGCCCCGCTTGGTATCGGTGTAAATTTTTACACCCGTATAGATTTTACAGGTGTATTTCACCGGCCGTAACGTGATTTCCATCTGGATAAAGAACGATGTGTGGAGGTATGTACATTTTACAACGGTATATCGCTGCGAAACAACGTTCCAATCAACGCGTTACACGTCGCCACCGTGAGACTGGAACACCGCAGGCCGGACGTGCTTGCTCTAGAATGCCCGTTTTGTTTTTCCCTGTGATGCCATCAAACAGATTTTGAGACAAATTCTATGGTGTAGGAATCATGTAGACGTGGGGTGTACCGAAGCAAAACTCCGTATACAATCCTGCATATATTTTTTAGAGCTTGGCTGACCACAGCCTTGCCAAGTAAAATAACATGTAGTCTTTTTTTTTTGCGGGGAATAAATAACAGGTAGTCGTCTTCGTGCGCTGATCCAATGGATTTGCGTAGAGCACTTGGACCTCGTCGTTGCTTCGCCCGCCCGTTGCGTGTGGGCGGATTGAATATGCTCCTGTACCTCTCGTAGAAGCACTCGTCGCACTACTATACATAGGATAGGACATCATCGCCGGAGACCATAGGGAGATGGCCTCTTCGCCGCCGTCGTCGCAGCCGCGGGTGTGCGTCACCGGAGCCGGCGGGTACATCGCCTCCTGGCTCGTAAAGCTGCTCCTCGCCCGCGGCTACGCCGTGCACGCCACCGTCCGCGACCCATGTACGTGCCATGCACGCCTGCGCGCTCTCTTTGCTGCTCTCGGCACCTTGTTTAGTTTTGTGTTCTTCAAATCAAACATGAAAAATGGTGATATCTGGGATGAACAAAGCTGGAGTACGTACCTGCCACAAGCTAATTCTGCGTCGCCATTTCAGCTACCACAAGGTGTATTCCATGCCCCCCTCCTTCGACCCTTTTAAACGTAGCAAATAATAGTGGGGCTAGAAAATTAATGTGTATCCGAGTCAAAGGAACCACTAGTAATCAGCGGTATGCTCGTATTGATGATGTTGTGCTGTTGCTGTAATCAAGTTATTAATGATTGGATGAAAGCAAGAAATAACCTTAAGTCGGTCTCTTCCCTAAATACCGACTATAAAAGTGAACGTAGTCTTTTACTACTTTGAAGTACATGGTTCTTCCCGTGCAAAAAAAAGGTACATGGTTCTTGCCCAAAAGAGTGTGTGTGTGGGTGGGGGGGGGGGGGGGGGGGCACAACACTCTATGGATGAAATTATAAGTTTCATATTGTATATTTCATTCATGTCCTCACAGTCATTATGGTGGCTTTGAAGGGCCAGTTCTTTTGCTAGCTTTTTTGGGCCAGAATAAGCTACCCTCTACCTAGCTTATTCTAGAAGCCAAACCAAAATTTTCTTTTTAGAAACCTACTAGTCAAGTCTTAACTACTAGGTTTCTAAAAAATAAATTTGTTTGGGCTTCTAAATAAGCTAGGTAGGGGGGCAGTTCATTGCAGCTTATTTTAGAAGCCACCAAAAGAACTGGCCTGAAGTCCTGGAGTCTTTACTGTAAGCTTCGTCTTCATTTCTTGTACGCCTGTTATCATCTCCGTGTTTAATTATACTCCAGTGCATATCCTTCTTGCTCATGATAGGTTTTCATTCTTGTGTAATATAAATTCTGACTTAGATAGAATTATATTCTCATAAGCACTTGAAAGGGTTCCTAGAACAAAAGTACACGATACTTGAGTTGGCGTGTGCAAGCTAAGCCATTGGTCCTTGTGTTTCATGGAATTTGAACTAGTATATGGCCGCATGGCCTAAGAGTGTAATTCGGGTGCGGATGTTCTTATCATGTACTCACACTCCTCGTATAGGTGAATAATTGTTAATAACTTCTATCTTAGGTGATCCAAAGAATGCACGTCTCAAACAACTAGACAAGGCCCTGGAAAATCTCCGTTTGTTCAAGGCAGACATGCTTGACTACGACGCAGTGGCAACTGCGTTTGTCGGGTGCGATGGTGTCTTCCATCTTGCCTCTCCAGTGCCCATAGACAAGATGGTTGATAAAGAGGCAAGCAATGAAATACATTCACTTGAGGCTGGTTGGCTGATTTTCAATCTTACAATCTAGTAATTTGTTGTTACGATCATTTACATGAAATATAATTGACGTAGTAAAATTAACACATTTCAAATTAAACTAAAAATTAGATTTAAATTTAAGATACAAACCAAAAATAGAAATCAAAACTCAGTAAAAAAATGTATTATTTGTGCACAACAAATTAGGAATTCTGGAAAGAAAAATGGTTTGAATTTGATCTTAGTTTAATTCATTAAGACTTAGTAGATTGCATTTCAATTCTAAATCGGAAAGAAATATGAAGAAAAAAATGTAATATAGAGAATAATTGTAATGATTTCTAGGATAAAAACATTCATTCTAAAGTAAGTGAGGGAAAGTTATAAATTTTATTCAATCTAATTAGTTACTATGTTCATAAAATGTTGACATGGCCACGTTAGGAGCCGCATGGTCATGTTAGACGGGGCACTCTTTCAGAATGTGTATATTCCTTATGTCAAGTAAACGACAAAATGATGCACAAATTATGGGTAAAGATAAGGAGGGTGGTAAAAAATATATTTCAGCACTACACAGGTAGTGGTGAAAAGTAGTATTCAACATTTTCAATCTATACCTGCAACAACATTAGGCCTGGTCATAATAACATTTTCTTAGGATGTAAATATGTTTTTTATGAGGTCAAGTAAGATTATAAGTATTACAAGCTCACTCTTTCTTAGGTACACATGTAATTCTTAATAAGGTCCTAAGTTTGAATTGTGCAGAAAGAGATGATGGCTCCTACTGTTAATGGCACCATGAATGTACTTGAGGCTTGCTCTGCTATGAGCGTTCAAAAACTTATTGTGGTTTCATCCGGCGCTGCTATTACTTTGAACCCAAATTGGCCTCTAGATAAACTGAAAGATGAGAATTGTTGGTCAGACAAAGAGTTCTGCAAGGAAAATGAGGTTAGCAACGATGATTAATTATAAGATATTCATGCACCAAGTCTCCAGAGAGATTGATATTCATGCACCACGGAACACATGAAAACATGTTGATGTGTACCTTAATTAGTTTCTTTATGTGAAAATACAATATTTTTTATATTTCATAAATCCTAAAATTGTGCAAGATCTATAAATGGTTTGTAACTTATTCCTAGAGATGGCCGTTGAGAGGTACTAGGGTAGGAGGACTAACTTACTTCTGGCAGATCTGGTATGCCCTTGCCAAGACGGAAGCTGAAGAGATGGCCCTCGAATACGCAAAGAAAAATGGATTACATGTCATTACATTTTGCTCCGGTGCGGTCTTTGGCCCACTGTTGCAGGCTGATGTGCTCAATATTACCACCAAATTCCTCCGCTATATCATAAAAGGTTTAGTGGTGATCTATTCATCATGTTTTCTCAACATTTCTCTTCTCATTTATCCCAAGGATTACATTAGTACTACATTAGTTCAACAGAGGAGTTTAAGAAATAGATAAATTATTTTCTTCTTCTTTTTTACCCTATTATATCTCCATTAGTTGGATTAATTGCAGGAGGTCCTGACACAATAAATAACAAATTCTGGCCCATAGTAGACGTCCGTGATGTTGCTGATGCACTACTGCTGTTATACAACAAGGCAGGACCATATCAGAGGTACATATGTTCAGAACACCAAATCGACATAAAAGATTTGGTGGATTTGATGAAGAGCATGTACCCCAGCTATAACTATGTAGACAAGTAAGTCATATCAGCATACTTTCATGTTTGTAGTTATGTGGTTATTATTTCCACCAGATTTTCACCACTTTTTTTTGTTTAGACTGGTTGATGTGAATTATAAGCTTGGGATGAATTCACATAAACTTAAGAATCTAGGATGGAAACCGAGGAAGTTGGAGGAGACACTTGCAGATAGCGTCGAGTCATATGAGAAATCAGGAATCCTTAATGCGGAGGAGGAACCTTGTCGTGTTCCGTATTTCTACCGTATGCCACCTGTCCTGGAGTGAATGGACATTGTTGTTCACCTATTGTCGTGTCATGGTTTATGCATTTGCTTGAAAGTTGAAACTTCACCAGATGTATTTCGTAAAACAGAAATAAGACTCATGAGTTAACCATGTGCATATGTTTATCTATGCTTGAGATATCCAATTTCCAACCCTCAACGAACCAGATGGTTCATGGTTCAACCATGCACTCAAAAAACCAGTTACCACACAACCTCAAAGTCTCAAAACCGTTTAATTCCTGCCTCACCCTAGTAGAAACTGCTTTCCACATACGTTAGAGGTTTTGACTGAGTTACCGCGTCATTTGAGGGCTGCCCAACTCGCCGGTAGTGGGTAACTAACGTGTGATGTCTACTACGCAACATTCTTCTTGTAGACTCGTGTTGGGCCTCCAAGCGCAGAGTTTTATAGGACAGTAGCAATTTTCCCTCAAGTGGATGGCCTAAGGTTTATCAAACCATGAGAGGCGTAGGATGAAGATGGCCTCTCTCAAACAACCCTGCAACCAAATAACAAAGAGTCTCTTGTGTTCAACACATCCAATACAATGGTAAATTGTATAGCCGCACTAGTTCGGCGAAGAGATGGTGATACAAGTGTAATATGGATGGTAGATATAGGTTTTTGTAATCTCAAAATATAAAAACAGCAAGCTAACTAGTAACAAAAGTGAGCAAAAAGGGTATTGCAATGCTTGAAAACAAGGCCTAGGGTTCATATTTTCACTAGTCCAAATTCTCTCAACAATGATAACATAATTAAATCATATGGAAATCCCTCAACGTGCGACAAAAGTCACTCCAAAGTTCCTGTCGCAGAGAACATAAGATGAAATTACTTGCAGGGTACGAAACCACCTCAAAGTTATTCTTTCCGATCAATCCATTGAGCTATTCCTATAAGTGTCATAAACAATCCTAGAGTTCATAGTAAAATAACTCCATATTATACACATCAATCAACCCTAATTTCACCTAGATACTCCAATGTCACCACAAGTATCCGCGGGTCAATTATACGATATGCATCAAACAACTTTAGATTCATAATATTCAATCCAACACAAAGAACTTCAAAGAGTGCCCCAAGATTTCTACCAAAGAATCAAGGACGAAAACGTGCATCAACCCCTATGCATAGATTACCCCAACACCTCGGGAATCCACGAGTTGAGTGCCAAAACATACATCAAGTGAATCAATAAAACACCCCATTGTCACCACGGGTATCCCGCACTAGACATACATCAAGTGTTCTCAAATCCATAATAGTATTCAACCCGATAATAGTGAAACCTCAAAGGTAAAACTCAATTCATCACAAGGAGGTAGAGGGGGAGAAACACCATATGATTTAACTATAGTAACAAAGCTCGCGGTACATTAAGATCGTGCCAAATCAAGAACACGAGAGAGAGGGAGATCAGACACATAGCTACTGGTACATACCCTCAGCCCCGAGGGTGAACTACTCCCTCCTCATCATGGAGGCCACCGGGATGATGAAGATGGCCACCAGTGATGGTTTCCCCCTCCGGTAGGGTGCCGGAATGGGCTCCCGATTGGTTTTTGGTGGCTAAAGAGGCTTGTGCTGGCGGAACTCTCGATGTAGATTTGTTTCTGGGGGTTTCAGGATTTATAGGAATTTTTTACGTCGGTTTCACGTCAGGGGGGTCCACGAGGTAGCGGCAAGACAGGGGGCGTGCCCTAGGGGCGCACCCTCCACCCTTGTCGTTGCCTCGGGACTCTTTTGGCCCAACTCTTGTGCTTCGTGGGCTTCTTCTGGTCCATAAAAAATCACCATAAATTTTCAGCTCGTTTTTGGACTCTGTTTGATATTCCTTTTCTGTAAAACTCAAAAACAAGAAAAAACGAAAACTGGCACTGGGCTCTGGATTAATAAATTAGTCCCAAAAATAATATAAAATAGCATATAAATGCATATAAAACATCCAAAACAGATAATATAATAGCATGGAACAATAAAAAATATAGATACGTTGGAGACGTATCAAGCATCCCCATGCTTAATTCCTACTCGTCCTTGAGTAGGTAAATGATAAAAACGGAATTTTTGATGTGGAATGCTACCTAACATATTTATCCAAGTAATCTTCTTTATTGTGGCAAGAATATTCATATCCATAAGATTCAAAGCAAAAGTTTAATATTGACATAAAAACAATAATACTTGAAGCATACTAATAAAGCAATCATGTCTTCTCAAAATAACATGGCCAAAGAAAGTTATCCCTACAAAATCATATAGTCTGACTATGCTCCATCTTCATCATAGAAAGTATTAAATCATGCACAACCCCGATGACTAGCCAAGCAATTGTTTCATACTTTTAATGTTCCCAAACTTGTTCAACATACACGCAATTCATGAGCGTGAGCCATGGATATAGCACTATAGGTGAAATAGAATATGATGGTTGTGGAGAAGACAAAAAGAAGGAGGTAGTCTCACATCAACTAGGCGTATCAACGGGCTATGGAGATGCCCATTAATAGATATCAATGCGAGTGAGTAGGGATTTCCATGCAACAGATGCACTAGAGCTATAAGTGTATGAAAGCTCAAAAAGAAACTAAGTGGGTGTGCATCTAACTCGCTTGCTCACGAAGAACTAGGGCAATTTGAGGAAGCCCATCATTGGAATATACAAGCCAAGTTCTATAATGAAAATTTCACACTAGTATATGAAAGTGACAACATAGGAGACTCTCTATCATGAAGATCATGGTGCTACTTTGAAGCACAAGTGGAAAAAGGATAGTAACATTGTCCCTTCTCTCTTTTTCTCTTTTTTTGTTTTTCTCTCTTTTTTTGGTGGGCTTCTTTGGCCTCTTTTATATTTTTTGTGGGCTTCTTTGGCCTCTTTTATTTTTTGTAAAGTCCGGAGACTCATCCTAACTTGTGAGGGAATCATAGCTTCCTTCATCCTTTCCTCGCATGGGACAATGCTCTAATAATGATGATCATCACACTTTTATTTACTTACAACTCAAGAATTACAACTCGATGCTAGAACAATATATGACTCTATATGAATGCCTCTGGCGGTGTATCGGGATGTCCAATGATCAAGAGTGACATGTATAAAAATATGAATGGTGGCTTTGACACAAATGCGGTGTCAACTACATGATCATGCAAAGCAATATGACAATGATGGTGCGTGTCATAATAAACGGAATGGTGGATGTTGCATGGCAATATATCTCGGAATGGCTATGGAAATGCCATAATAGGTAGGTATGGTGGCTGTTTTGAGGAAGGGTATATGGTGGGTTTAATGCACCGGCGAAAGTTGCGCGGTACTAGAGAGGCTAGCAATGGTGGAAGGGTGAGAGTGCGTATAATCCATGGACTCAACATTAGTCATAAAGAACTCACATACTTATTGCAAAAATTTATTAGCTATCAAAACAAAGTACTACACGCATGCTCCTAGGGGGATAGATTGGTAGGAAAAGACCATCGCTCGTCCCCGACCACCACTCATACGGAAGATAATCAATAAATAAATCATGCTCCGACTTCATCACATAGCGGTTCACCATACGTGCATGCTACGAGAATCACAAACTTTAACACAAGTATTTCTACCAATCCACGATTACTCACTAGCATGACCCTAATATTACCATCTTTATATCTCAAAATAATCATAAGGAATCAAACTTCTCATATATAGTATTCAATGCACTTTATATGAAAGTTTTTATTATATTCCTCTTGGATGCCCATCATATTAGGACTAAATTCATAACCAAAGCAAATTACCATGCTGTTTAGAAAGACTCTCAAAATAATATAAGTGAAGCATGAGAGTTCAACAATTTCTATAAAATAAAACCACCGCCGTGCTCTAAAAAGATATAAGTGAAGCACTAGAGCAACTACCTAGCTCAAAAGATATAAGTGAAGCACATAGGTGTAGGATCGAAAGTATGTCTAGAGGAGGGGTGATTAGACTACTTGACCAAATAAAAATCTAGCCTTTTCCTAATTTTAAGTCTTGGAAGATTTTAGCAACTTAGCACAATTCAAGCAATCAACCTACACATGCAATCCTAAGAGTATAGCAGTGGAATGTAAAACAATTGCATATGAAGGTAAAGGGAGGAGTTTGGAGGGAGCAAACGCAATGTAGACACATTGATGGAGACTTCAACCCATGAAGGGTAACAGTTGCGCGAGTCCACGGAGGGCTCCACCCACGAAGGGTCCACGAAGAAGCAACCTTGTCTATCCCACCATGACCGTCGCCCACAAAGGACTTGCCTCACTAGGGTTGATCTTCACGAAGTAGGCGATCTCCTTGCCCGTACAAACTCCTTGGTTCAACTCCACAATCTTGACGGAGGCTCCCAAGTGACACCTAACCAATCTAGGAGACACCACTCTCCAAAAGGTAATAGATGGTGTGTTGATGATGAACTCCTTGCTCTTGTGCTTCAAATGATAGTCTCCCCAACACTCAACTCTCTCTCATAGGATTAGATTTGGTAGAAAGATGATTTGAGCGGAAAGCAACTTGGGAAGGCTAGAGATCAAGATTTATGTGGTTGGAATGGAATATCTTGACCTCAACACAAGTGTAGGTGGTTCTCTCTCAAAAAATGTATGTTGAAAGTGTAGGCATGTTCTGATGGCTCTCTCCACGAATGAAGAGTGGGTGGAGGGGTATATATAGCCTCCACACAAAATCTAACCGTTACACACAAATCACCAAACTCGGTGGGACCGAATTATAAAACTCGGTCAGACCGACTTAGTTCAAAATGTGAACGTTAGGATTTTCGGTGGGACCGACATGTCAACTCGGTGGGACCAATTCCATTAGGTTTAGGGCATAACATAATCTCGGTGAGACCGATTACACAAACTCGATGGGACCGATTTTGGTAATAGACAAACAGAGAGTTGGTCAGGAAAACTCGGTGGGACCGATTCGCTCATCTCGGTTAGACCGAAACGTTACGAAGGGGAAACAGAGAGTTTGCATTGCAATCTCGGTGGGACCGATCGCTCATCTCGGTTTGACCAAAACGTTATGAAGGGAAACAGAGAGGTTGCAATCCCATCTCGGTGAGACCGAGATCCTTATTGCTGAGACCGAAGTGACTAGGGTTTGTGGCAGTGGCTATGTCAAGTGAACTCGGTGGCACCGGATAGAAGATTTCGGTGGGGCCGAGTTTGACTTTTGGTTTGGGACATATGTAGATATGAGAAAGTAGTTGAGGGTTTTTGGAGCATATCACTAAGCATTTTGAGCAAATAACTCATTAAGCAACACCTCGCCCCCCTTTTAATAGTATTGACTTTTCCTATGGACTCAATGTGATCTTGGATCACTAAAAGTAAAATGTAGAGTCTTGTGCTTTGAGCTTGAGCCAATCTTTTGTCCTTAGCATTTTGAGGGGTCCACTTTCTAATCCATGCCATGCCAATCACTGAGCTTTCCTGAAATATTTATCTTAAAATAGCATTAGCTGAATGAGCTATATGTTGTTAGGAATTACCAAAACCACCCAGGGATAGTTGCACTTTCAATCTCCCCCTTTTTGGTAATTGATGACAACATATAGATCAAAGCTTCAACAAATGATCATAAGATTGAAAAACATCGTCGCTTTGAGAAGTATATGATAAGCAAGAGCTCCCACCTAAATTTGTGCATTATTTAAGATTTGCTTTTGAATGCAAATGCACAATCAATTAGGATCATGGGTTACTCTTTCATGTCACATACATCTTGGTGGAGCGCTCAAAAAGATAGAAATAAAAAGCATGAACTCATCACCAAGCAAGTGAATGATCATATATGAGATATAAAAGATAGTATCATCCAAACAAGCATTAAGGTAGCAAATGATCAACCACATGACCAAACAAGTATCTCACACAAGGACATAAAGTATCTCACACAATAAAAAGTTCAACCAAAATCAAGAGAGATAAAAAGCAAGACACTCTCTCTCGAAGCCTATGATCTATACATATTTCTCCCCCTTTGGCAACAAGTTATCAAAAAGTTTGAATATGCATAGTGCTATGCGTCTCTCAAGCTTGGTCTTCGGGAGGTGGTGTAGAGAGAACTCCAAGGACGAAGGCATCTGTTGATGTAGTTGGAGATGGTGGAGTGGGTGCTAGAGGTGGCACTAGAGCTGTAGCTGCTGGTGCTGACAATGTAGCTCTAGCATATGAAACTGGCACTGCAGCAGACCTCGGACCTCGTGGCACACGCTGAAAAGCATTAGTAGTTGCCTTTCCCCTCCTCTCTTCTGCTTCCTCCTGAAGCTGCTCAACTGCAGTCTGTATCTCAGTTACCTTGAGATCAAGATCATAATTTTTTGTCTCAACAATCCTCTCCAAGCTCTCCCGATTCTGAGTCAAGGTGGCCAAGCCCTTCTCAATCCTTAGTGTAGCTTGAATCAGATAGCCTAATTGATCTTGCTTGCTCTTCATGAAAACTTGAGATGCCTCTTCAACACTTGGCATCTTGGCAGCTTTCTCAGCCTTTGCTTTGGCTCTCTTCTCCTGTGCTTGAGCAGATGTGGGGTCTTCCTCATTCATCACGATAGTGTTGTCTTCAAATTCAGGATATAAGGGTAGATGCTCCTTATCCAGCAAATAAGTTCTTGTGCCCATCTTGGAGTTGATGAGCTCCTGAATGTGTGGAGCATACCCACAACTTCTCTTTTGATCAACATCTGTCCTCTTGATTATTTCTACAATCAAACTCATAACCTTGAACTTCTGAGGGACATCAAAAAGCTGTAGCAGGTTGATGGAATGTCCTCTGATCATCTTGTGATCTCCTGACTTGGGTAGCAGAGTGTGCCTTAGGATACAGTTGATAGTAGGCAGACCAGACAACAAGAAATGTATAAATCCAAGCTTGTGAGTCTCCAAAGCTTTATCAGGGATCTCTTTGTACATGTTTGCCATGGAGTTGTGATCCTTCTTCTTCTTGGCATACACATCCAAGTCATCCTCATATGTTCCTCTGGGGCATTGACCAGCTTGGCCCATTCTTCAATAGTGGACTGGTACCTTGTACCCTCAGACATCCATACTATCCTTTCATCTGGATAGAAGTGGGCAGTGGAGTAAAACTGCATGATCAGCTCATCATTCAGTTTGGTGAGCTTCTGTCCAACAAATTCATCTACTCCACATGCCTTGAAGCTGTCATAAACTCTTGGGAAGTGATCTTCATTCTCCTTGATGTATTCCCAATCAACCCATCTCATGTCACAAACAATGGGCTTCTTGTTGAGCAAAATTGTCTCATAGAAGTCTTGTTGTTCCTTTGTGTGGAACCTGTAATCAACTGCAATCCTCCTCCTGACAGCATAGGGATCAGACTCTCTCCACAATCTCAGTCATGCATCTTTCTTGATGTGCATGTCCTCAGCGACTGGATGAACATCATTGTGGTCAGGAATTTTGGGCTTCAACTTCCTCAAAACAAGGGAATCAACTTCCTCTTCTTCAGCTTGAGGCACTGGGGCCTTGTTGTTTTCCTCAGCAGGTATACTTCTGGTGTTTCTCTTGGGCTTTGGGGGTTTCTGAGCTTGAGCTTTGGGAGCAGAGACTCGGGCTTAGATGTTGCAGCCCCTGACTTAATTGCATCTCCCATAAGCTTCTGAGACTTGGGAGCTGGAGCAGCACCCTCTTCCTCTTCATCTTGTTCTGGATCTCTCATAATGGAGGATCTACCAAGCACTCTGGCAGTGGTCTTCTTGACCCTGTCCTTCCTCTTCTTTCCTTCTCCAACAGCCTCTCTAGTTGGCTTGGAGGTTTCAGCAGTCGAGGCTCTAACCTTTGAGGTTGGCACCCTCTTGGTAGGGGCCTTCTTGTGCAAGCCAGGCTTAGTTGTAGCAGCTGACCCATATTCTTTCTTCAACACCTTCTTCTTGGAGCTGACTTCCTCCTCAACAGCCACATAGTCCTCATCTTCAGAATCTAAGGTTTTCTTCTTCCCTGACCCGGTGGCTGCTTTTGGCAAGTTGCTTGGTGTGCTCCTGCTGCCATCACCAGAAGTGCTTGAGGGACTAGTGCCCTCACTCAATTGCACTTGTTCTTTAGACTTGTTCTGGCTGTCGCTTTGATCAAACATTTCTGCAAACTTACTGACAGCAGACCCTGTGAATAGATATAGATGAGGTAGAGTGGATGAGCATCACAAAGTGCAGGTTTTTGCAAAATAGATGACTTAAAAACTTAGTTTTAGTTCTCCACAGAAAGCATTTCGGAGCTACCGATTTGTAAACTCGGTGATACCGAAGCAGCTTTTGGAACCTAAACTAGTGAACTCGGTCAGACCGAGTCACAGTTCGGTGGCACCGAGACTGCTAGGATTTCACAAAGAATCGAACTCGGTCACACCGATTTGCAGTTTTCGGTCAGACCGAAAGTGCAAGTGCAATAGCCTAAGCCAAATCGATGAGACCGATTTCTACAATTCGGTCGGTCCGAGATGAGTTCGGTGGGGACCTAACCCTAAATTTTCAAATCCAATCTAATCTAAAGGAGGTTTTTAGTGGATAGAGTGTTTGCATACGTGGTCATGATCATGGCAGAGCAATGTGCTACGAATCAGAGTTAAAAGAATAGCACAAAGGATTGAACTCGTACCCTAGTTCGGCGGAGTTTGCTACGGCGGCAATGGAGGGGCAGAATTCCATTGACGGTGATGGAAACCAGCGGCGGGAGGTCGCTGGCAGCGAGAAGACGATCCGGAGACCCGAGGCGGCAGAGCAGGATACGCGCGGGCTGAGAGGTTTCGAAGAAATTTCCAAAATCTCACCCATGGGTTTATGTATCCCGACCCTGTCGGTGTGACCGAGTGGAACAACTCGGTGGCACCGAGATGCAGAATCGCAAGCAGTTACTGCAACTCGGTGTGACTGAAAAGTTCAAATCGGTTGCACCGAGATTGAAAACCTAGATCAACTTAGTGATTTCGGTGTGACCGAAATGGATGACTCGGTCATACCGAAATACACAAAGAGGTTTTGGAAGTTTAAGTCTATGACGAATCAGGGACTCCAAGTGCTCCTCACACAGGGTGGTTCGAATCTGACTTGATCAAACTTTGTGATGTAGCATGAATAGAGTTTGAGACGAGAAAAGCATAGATAGCTAGAGGGAGTTCTTAGGCATTCTTGTCCATCCATTTGGCAAAAGAGAAAAAGTCAAACAATCAAAGCAACAAATGGATGTCCTCGAATGAGTAAAATATGCATCCAACATGCTCATACAATAAAATGAAAAATGAAATATGTGACAAAGCATGCACAATCACTCTAGCATCTATCAAGCAATTTGTTATGACTAGGCCATCTATATATGAGTATATTGACTTAGGAGTCAAATGAGAACATTTGATCATAGGTCATACTCATCGTTTAAGCACAAGTGGGGTTACCACTTTTACATAAAGCATTGTTGTGCTCACATCATTAGAATTGCTTTAGCTCAATTGATTAGAGTAAAGCTCCCCCTAGATGTGATATCCCCCCTAAGAGGGATGAACTAACCTTGGGTTTTGTCGATGATGACTTCATGTAGGTGTTGAAGATGTAGATGCTCAATGTTGATGTAGATCATTCGGAGCAATCCTTTGGAGTGAGTTGCACTTTCAATACCTACACGGGTTAGTCCCACAAGGAACAAACAAGGATATCCATAGACATAGAGTGATATTCACATGAGATGATGTCCATTAATGCATTAGGTTACCTTGTCCCTTTTCTTACCAACAAGAGGGTTTGTGACTCCTTGAACTAGTGCAAGATATGGAAGTTGTTTGCACTTGTCCTTGCCAAGATGATAAGAGTGAAGTATGTTGGCGGAGTCACCCTCAAGAACTCTCTAGTTCTTCTTCTTAGGGATCCACACCATCTTGATGGGAATCCTTGGAGTTGTAGTCATACTTGATGAAGTGGAACTTGATGTAGTCTTGGGAACCCACTTGACCAAGGCCTTAGGTGCTTCTTCAAATGCATCAATCTCCTCTTGAAGCTTGTCCTTGCCTTTTAGCTTGTGGTCTTGTGGTGGAAGATCATCTTGAGCTTGTATTCCTTGGAAAGAAGTAGGATCATACTTCTCTTGTTGAGGAACAAACTTTGTCTTGGGGTATTGATCTTCTTCCCACTCAACTCCATTGGCATTGAACTTTCCTTCAAAACCAACACCTTGATTTTTCCGGTGTCTTCCTTGCTTGCGTACAATTTCCTCAAATTGCTTACTTCCGGCAAGACTCTTGTAAACACCTTTCTCTATAATTCCCTTCAATAAGCTATTTTCTTGCTCAAGTGTAACTTGGCTAAGAGAATCAATAGTGCAATCAAGAGAACTACTAGAAGCAACATCGTTGGGTTTAGCATGATTATTGTTACTACTAGAAGAAGAATCTTTCTTACTCTTGTTGCTAGATTTAACTTGTTGCATGTAAGTAGACAAGAGTAAACGCTTGGCAATGTAAGAAGAACTTTTATTGCGAAGGTCATTGTAGCGACCAGACCTCAAACAGTCTGATCTCTGTGCATCAGTGTCATCCCTGGATCGGTAATGCTGACACGCATAATACTTGAGGATTTATAACAGAGTAGCAATCACACACTTATTACATCGAATGTCTCAAAAGAGAACTTATTACAATAAATATGGCTTAAGGCCATATAATACGATAACAGTGGAAGGCTTGGAAGATAAAGTGAGTCCATCAACTCCAATGGCATCACTGAGTGAAAGACCACGACCTAAGGCTCCTTACTCGTCGTCTGAAAAGTCTGCAACATGATACGTTGTAGCCCGAAAATGGGTCAACACATGGAATATGCTGGCAATGTGACACAAGAGAGTAATGATTAGAATAAAGCTATCACAACATGCATATATGGCTGGTGGAGGCTGTATGGTTAATAGGTTTTGCGAAAAGCCAATTTTTCCCTACTGCAAAGGAATATATTTTATTTAACTACAAAGTTGGGTGAAAACATTTAGAAGGTAAACCCCCTCTCAATCCCAATTAAAAGTAATCATTAACCCAATCAAATTATATTAAAGAGTGATGAGATCCACATGATAATCCAAGAACCAGATACTCAAGATGTCCATAACCGGGGACACGACTAACCATCATTAGTTTGTACACTCTGCAGAGGTTTGTGCACTTTTCCCCACAAGACTTGATCTCCTCCGTTGGATTTCTCGCACTACATAATGTTTGAGAAACGGATGACCGAGACACAGTCTTTCCGAAAAGGTCCCCTTAACCGATAGATAGGCCGGTACACCTACAATCCCCTACATCTGCTAGCCCATCATGGAAAGGTTTCCCACAACTTACTCAACTATGCCAGAGCTCATAATGGCATGTGGCTACACACGGAAGTTTCCAGTATGAATAATCTTATGATCCCTTTGAGCCTGGGTGGCAGTACATAGGAGAATCACACGGTACCCTGAGATTTCCAAAAAAAACAGGCAATCACTGGATACCCCAGGTGCCTCAATCCACCCAGATGTGTATTAAAGTTGCCACCTTAAGTTGAACCATTAAATAACAATCTCACATCTGTCATGGATACTCTCAAACCCAATCCACGTCTACGAGCATAGCATAGCATAACATAACATAATAAGGAACATAGAAGTAACTCCCTAGGGTTTGATAATAAACAGGTGAATAGGTACTACCTCATCTACTTCCCAACCCACAATTTATTCAGATCCTAACCATGCAATTGTTTGAGGATTGATCTAATGCAATAAAAACTGGGTAGTGAAGAGGTATGATCAAAGTGTCACTTGCCTTGCTGATGATCCGTGAAACCTAGAGACTCGATGTAGCACACTTCGCACTCCGGGTACTCTATCACAATCAAACAAGCATACAATAAGCAATCAAGCAAGGGCACGGGTAAAACTCAAATAAAAAGTCTAACCAGAAAGTTCAACTGAAGAACTCCGGTTTGCAAAAAGAATCAACTCAAACGAAGCAACGAAACTCAAACGGCGAAAGAAACAAGCTTCGTTTACTAATATGGACTAAAGTAAAATTTTACAGTAGCAAAAACTTGTTCAAGTTGGTTAAACAGAAAGAGGGTTTCGAGAGGAAACTCTAGGCGCTTGAATCTCCTGATTCCGATAAACGAGCGAAAAGTTATACTTGAATGAAAATCGGATCAGAAATCGCGATTGAAAATAATCGCGGAAAATCCGAGAAAAAGGAAAACTGACGAACAGGCTAACGAACGAATGTTCGCTGTCGGTGGCTAAACGGTGAAAATCGTTCGTTAAAACGAACGTAAAAACAGGCGTTCACTAAATAACTAAACCAAAAAAATAAACCAAACCGGATAAAAAACGGATCTAGGGTTTCGAAAAAAACCAAACAGTTTTCTCATGAAAACCGAGGTGGCTACCTCGGGTCCGGCGAGGTCCGGCGATGGTGGGGCGGCTCCGGTGCGGCGGCATGGGGCGGCGGACGGCGGCAGCGGCATGGGCAGCAGCAGCGGCGGGGCACTGCGGTGCGGGCAGCGGCGGCAGCGCGTGGGGTTAGGGTTTGGGCGGCGGCGCGGTTTGGGCTGCGGTG
Organism: Triticum aestivum; assembly: GCF_018294505.1. Classification (NCBI taxonomy): domain Eukaryota; kingdom Viridiplantae; phylum Streptophyta; class Magnoliopsida; order Poales; family Poaceae; genus Triticum; species Triticum aestivum. The sequence continues at coordinate 61,619,592 of NC_057806.1, forward strand.
GGCTCGGCGGCGCGGCTTAAAAAGGCCCCCCAGGCGGAGTCCCGCTCGGGTACGGCCCGGAGTCGGTTCACTTTTTTTTAAAATAATTCTGATATGTAGAAAAAGAAAGAAATGAAATACTAAACGGACTCCAAAAATCCCAAAATAAATTTTCTCCGTCCTCTAAAAATAAGCCGGACAAGGTGAACATTTATTTGGGCCTAAAATGCAATTTTGGAAAATGCATATGTTTCCTAACTCAAATAAAATAGCGATAAAACTCTGAATAAAAATCTTATTTGATTTTAATATTAAATCTTCGACATTTCTCTATTTTGAGGAAGTCATTTTATCCTCTCTCTTTTATTTTTATAAAAGAAATATTTGAAGAGAAAATAATTAAAATCAAACGATCCTGTTTTCAAAATTCGAGAAAACTCGAATATGAAAATAATGAAATCCCCAACTCTCTCCGTAGGTCCTTGAGTTGCGTAGAATTTCTAGGATCAAGCCAAAATGCAATAAAATATGATATGCAATGATGATCTAATGTATAACATTCCAAATTGAAAATTTGGGATGTTACAAACCTACCCCCCCTTAAGATGAATCTCACCCTCGAGATTTGGGTTGGCTAGAAAATAGGTGTGGATGGTCCTTGCATAGGTCTTCCTCTTGTTCCGAGGTGGCTTCATCCTCGGTATGGTGGCTCCACTGAACTTTACAGAACTTGATAATTTTGCTGCGTGTAACTCGGCTAGCAAACTCGAGAATCTTGACTGGCTTCTCCTCGTAAGTCAAGTCGCTATCCAACTGTATCGCTTCCAGTGGCACTGTATCTCTCAGAGGGATATCAACCATCTTTTTGTGGCACTTCTTCAACTGAGAAACATGGAACACATCGTGAACTCTTGACAATCCTTCGGGTAATTCCAAGTTGTAAGTAACTTCTCCCATACGTTCCAAAACTTTGTATGGTCCCACAAATCATGGTGCTAACTTTCCCTTAACTCCAAAGCTCTTAACTCCTTGGAGTGGTGATACCCGAAGATACACTCTGTCTCCAACTTCGTAAGCTGTCTACTTGCGTTTAGAATCCGCATAGCTCTTCTGCCTGGACTGGGCTACCTTGAGTCTATCACGAATCAGTTTAACCTTCTCTTCCGATTCTTTAATCAAATCTGGTCCAAACAACTGTCGGTCTCCAACTTCATCCCACAACAACGGTGTTCTGCACCTCCTTCCGTACAACGCTTCGAAAGGGGCCATCTTCAAACTGGCTTGGTAACTGTTGTTGTATGAGAACTCTGTGTAAGGCAAATTTTCGTCCCAACTAGATCCATAATTCTAGTGCACAAGCTCTCAACATGTCTCCAGAATCTGATTGACTCTCTCAGTCTGTCCATCTGTCTGCGGGTGAAAAGCTGTACTGAACTCTAGCCTGGTTCCCAAAGTTTCATGCAACTGATTCCAAAACTTTGAGGTAAACTGGGTTCCTCTATCTGATACAATTGTTCTTGGAACTCCATGCAAACATATGATCCTGGTCATGTATATCTTTGCCAACTTAGCACTGGTGTAAGTGGTCTTTACTGGGATGAAATGAGCTACTTTCGTCAAGCGATCGACTACAACCCATATCGAGTCATAGCCTGAACGAGTCCTGGGTAATCCCGTGATAAAATCCACGCCTAGCTTATCCCACTTCCATTCGGGTATCGACAATGGTTGCAGCAATCCTACTGGCTTCTGATGCTCTGCCTTCACTCTCTGACATACATCACAAACTGCTACATACTCCGCAATATCCTTCTTCATTCCGGTCCACCAGAATCTATCCTTCAGATCCAGATACATCTTGGTATTTCCTGGGTGAATCAAATATGGTGAGTCATGGGCCTCCTGCAAAATCAACTTCCTGATCTCCTGATCATTTGGTACATATACGCGGTCCTCAAACCATAGGGTATCGTGTTCATCCTCCCGAAATCCCTTGGCTTTTCATTTGCTCATCCTTTCCTTTATCTCGGCAATCTCCTTGTCCGTCTTCTGCGCTTCTCTGATCTTATCCATCAAAGTAGATCGAATCTCCAAAGCTGCTACATAACCTCTCGGAACTATCTCCAAACATAGCTCACGAAGGTCTTCTGCTAACTCCTTGGTAACTCTCCTGTCATGAGTGTATTGAAATGACTCTTGCGGCTCAACGCATCGGCTACTACGTTAGCCTTTCTGGGATGATAGTGCAACTTTATATCATAATCCTTTATGAGTTCCAACCATCTCCTCTGCCTGAGATTCAACTCCTTCTGTGTGAAGATATACTTCAAGCTCTTGTGATCCGTGTATACCTCACAATGGTTTCTGATGAGAAAATGTCTCCAAATCTTCAACGCATGCACTACGGCTGCTAACTCCAAATCATGCGTAGCATAATTTAACTCATGGGTTTTAAGCTGTTGTGAGGCATATGAAACAACTCTTCCTTCCTGCATAAGCACTGCTCCAAGTCCTCGACGAGAGGCGTCGCAATACACTTCATAATCCTTGCGTTGATCTGGCAGAATCAACACTGGTGATGTAATCAAACGCTTCTTCAATTCCTGAAAACTGGCCTCACATTCCTCAGTCCATTTGAATTTGGTGTCCTTCTTTAACAACTCTGTCATAGGCTTTGCAATCTTCGAGAAATTCTCAATGAACCTCTGGTAGTATCCTGCGAGTCCAAGAAAACTCCGGATCTCTCCAACGGACGCGGGTGCCTCCCAATTTGTCATAGTGACGACTTTGTTGGGGTCTACTACTATTCCTTCTCTGGATATAACATGTCCAAGGAATCCAACTTCCTTCAACCAAAACTCACACTTGCTGAACTTGGCGTATAGCTGATGTTCTCTGAGCTTCCCAAGTACCAAACGCAAGTGCTCCTTATGCTCCTCTTCATTCTCCGAGTAGACCAGAATATCATCTATGAACACCACGATGAACTTATCCAAAAACTCCATAAACACCTTGCTCATCATGTTCATAAAGTAGGCAGGTGCGTTAGTCAGGCCAAATGACATAATGGTATACTCATATAGCCCGTACCTTGTGGTAAAAGCTGTCTTAGGTATATCCTGCTCTCGAATCTTCAACTGGTGGTACCCTGATCGCAGATAGATCTTGGAAAACACCTTAGCTCCTTGTAGCTGATCAAACAAATCATTGATCATCGGCAGTGGGTACTTGTTCTTGATCGTCACTTCATTCAATCCACGATAATCAACAACCATCCTTAACGATCCATCCTTCTTCTCCACTAGAAGTACTGGTGATCCCCAAGGTGACGAACTTGGGCGAATATACCCTTTATCCAGTAACTCCTTAATCTGCTTCTTAATTTCCTCTAAATCCTGTGCGGGCATCCTATACGGTCTCTTAGATATTGGCCCTGTGCCTGGCAAAAGCTCAATCAAAAACTCGATGTCTCTATCCGGTGGCATGCCTGGCAACTCTTCTGGAAATACATCCGGGAAATCCTTTACCACTGGTACTTCCTCCTGTACAACTCCTGTTAAGGAATTTACTTGAGTCCTAATCGGCACATGCCGGGATACATACTTGATCCTTCTTCCTTCTGGGATGGTGAGCAAAATCGACTGACTAGCGCAATCGATGTTTCCTCCATACATCGATAGCCAATCCATACCCAGAATCAAATCCAAACCTTGCGACTCCAGAATTATCAGATCTAAGGGGAAAACGTGCCTACCTATGGCCAACGGTATCTGAAAACATCCTTGGCTTGCCATATACTCTGCTCCTGGCGAGATAACTATCATAGGTGTACTAAGAACTTTGGTGGGAAATTTATACTTATCCACAAATCCCCTTGATATGTATGAATGCGATGCACCGGTATCGAAAAGTACGACTTCAGTAAAAGACTTAACCCAAAACTTACCTATTACTGCATTTGGCCGGGCTTCAATCTCCTCCACGTTAACGTGGTTCACTTGTCCCCTATTAAAAGGGTTGGGCTTCTGTGGCACCCCGGCTCAGAGAAAACTGGAACGCCCCGTATTCCAGCCCAGAGATCGAGGAGAAGTCTTCTGGAATACGACACTGCTTAGTATAGAACAAACCAGCTCTCTATTACAACACGAGTATGAATACAAGGGTTCCGATATTACAATGAATAACATCAGCACGGCGACACTACGCCAACCACGGTTGCTCTATACAAGCAGGATAACAACTCGAAGCAGGGAACAACTACTGGCAGCGGAACACCAAACAACAATGATGGAGTCCAATCCGTGGGGACTCTGGCTGGAACGTTTATCCTAGCTCGCGAACACAGGAACAACACCAAACAAGCAAGCAATCCAGGCATGACCTGCAAACTGGCATGACACGCCAGGTCAGTACATTGAATGTACTTGCAAGCTCACAATAACCAGAAGCATTCAAGACAAACAACAGCATGGCAATTACAGGTTAAGCAGGAATTAACATGAGATCATTAGAATAACATGGCATTAACAACATGAACATAATACTGCTAGAACAATATGATCATGGCAAGAACATATAAATCTGATGATACTAGCATGCAACATGATAACACTACATGCATCAATTATTCTGCTCGGGTTACCTCGTAACCATCACATGCATCACTTACCAACTTCGGACATTACATGATCATCTCAGGATCAAATCAAGCTTGGTATAAACAATACCGTAGTAATCATCAAATGACCACAAGGAGCTTGATCTTTACCCACGATTCTCGCACAACATCACGAATACCAACAACTCGGTATCCTTGATACCACAGTGATCATTCCGGCGATCACAACCATGACCAACACTTGGCCTCAAACCATGATCCTTCCGGCGATCACAACTAGCTTATCTCAAACAGTGATCCTTCCGGCGATCACAACCAACTTATCTCAAACAGTGATCCTTCCGGCGATCACAACCAACTTATCTCAAACAATGATCCTTCCGGCAATCACAACCAACTTATCTCCTCATCGAGCACATTATTATTATTATTATTATTATTATTATTATTATTATTATTATTATTATTATTATTATTGCTGTCGACTCATAGTGTGACCAACTATGAACTGGGCCCTTATCCGCGGGCGCGGCTATCGATAGATTTAATATACACTCTACAGAGGTAGCACACTGTACCCACACCACGAAACCCATGGCCTCGCACTCCCATTCGGGTGGACCAACGACACTCCGACAAAACCGATCTACTGGCATGACACTCTCCCGGCCACTCCGACCAACTCCCCTTTGGGCTAAGTCCTAGGTGGCCTGTGTCTACCAAAGACACAACGACCACCGTCATAGTTCGTCCCAAACAGGGACAAAAGTGCTTATCATCCAACTACGGGCACACAAGGTTATGTCTGCTTATCGGGCCAGGGTACGCATGCCCATAACCTTACCTAGTTGGAGGCATCGGTGAGAGGCACGACAATAGACCCAGTTAGGACCCTCCCATAAAGGTAAGCATGGTTGCACTGGTCAGTTCGATATGGTGGCACCATGACTCAGCCAACAGGTGTTCAAGTTCAATTTAATCCAATTAACTTGAATGCAATATGCTGAGTCATGATAAAATAACATGATGCAATTACAATGCAGAAACATGATATCAACATAAGCATGAGAGGACCACATAATTATCCACCATATCAATAATGAATCATATCCAACTAAGCATGGCATACTGACTAGCATGAACATCATAAGTACATACTTCTCCGAAACATAGCATGACCACTAGCATCAACAATAAATATCATGCAAGAACATATCAACAATGCCATCATGCAAGCATTTAACCAACTGGATGCAATGGAACATGCATAACAACGGTACCCAGGACAGATGACAGTCATGCACCGAAGACCATTACCAACATCAACATATACTACTAGCAAGCATAAGCATATGAAAAGAATACTAGCAACTAGCAGGACATGACAACTAGGTGCATAACAACATAGCAAGAAAGTAAGCACGAATCCATAAGCATTATCGAAACAGCTATAACCATATTTTAAGCAAGCAAACATTTAATAAATATTCAAGTTGAAAACCATGGCTACTGCATGACTATCATGCAAGTGGGTATTGTGGCTTGCCTGGGGTGACGGAGACTCCAGGAAGAAGTGCGGTGAAGCCACAAAATGAAACGTCGGACGGTTCTTTCTCGGAGGGGGCTGATTAGAGGCAAGGGAAAAATGGTCATTTTCCCTATGATAACACCTAGTGAAAATGTTACCAAAAGATAGAGCTCGACGATACGAAGAAGTGAGCGCTGGTTTCACCTCAATCGGAGTTACGGTTGCGGAGTTATGAGGTGTAGAAGATCATGGACCTATTGGTGAAAAAAAATTCAGCAAACAGGCCCCTGGAGGAAAAACTGAACACGCCTTTGGTCCGAATATGTTTTCTGCGTAGAGGAACGTATTTTGAGCCGAAGAGCAAAGTGAATACGCTTTCATAATGGAGACAGTGCGTTTCAGATAAAAGGGGAAGGAAATACGCTTTCATAAAATGAAAACGTATTTCAAGAAAATGTTTCCACTTACAGACGCGGGCCCGGAACGAAGTCAACACTGAGATACTGCCAAGTGGGGTCGGGGAAGGCGCAGGGCCCACTTGGCCTCGTCTTCTTCCTCCTCTCCCTGCCCCCGATGGAAACAGAGGAGGGAGTAGGGGAGGGCGCTGCCGCGGATGGGCTGGCCGTCTCAGGCGGCCTCTGGCCGAACGGAGAGCACTGTCGGACTCCGGGAAGAGTGTCGCGCCCGCCTGGAGCAGCAGGGGTACCGCGGAGAGACGGGATGGCGGCGCATGGCGAAGGCAGAGAGCCAGGGTGCGGCGGCCGTTGAGGGAGACCTGCGGCCACGGGAGGGCTTCGGCTAAGGCGAGGCCACCGTTGAGTTCATGGGGACAAGGCGGTCCTGTTCTGAGGTAGAACGAGTGTCGGGGAGTAGTGGAGAGGAGGGGAGGCCGCGACAACAGAGGAGGTTACAGGGAGCTCGGCGGTGGAGGTACTCGGCGATGCGAGCTGCTCCAGCGAGGGCTAGAGGGGTGGGACGATGTGCAAGGATGCAGGAAAGCTAGTGGACATCTCTGGAGGAGAGGGGCTAGGTTCGCCGGAACTAAGGAGAGACCAAAGCGGTCGAGGCGAACTCCGGCGAAAAGAGGAGGGGGCCGAGGACTCCGGTGGACTAGAGAGGCGAGGGAGGGATGAATGAGCTGTGGGAGGGCTCGGGTCATGCTTATATAGCCGAGGGGAGGGCTCTAGAGCTCACAACCGAGCTGGGGCAGTGCACTAATGGAGGTCAGGGGCTGAGCACGACACGTGCACTGTTCTAGCGGCGCATTAATGGTGAACCACGATGAGGCAGCAACGCAGGGTGATGCAGTCGAGCACGGGCGAGCTCCAGGACATGAATGGAGGTCGAGACAAGGAGGGAGGAGACGAGCATAGTGCCTGGAACAAGCAAGAGCACGCCTGCAGCCATGACGCCAGCGTGATCACCATGCGCACTGGCGCAAGCGGCACTCTTTGGCATGGCCAACCATGTCCAGTGGATGGACCGTCGTGTCCTTAGTCAAAATGAGGAAATAATTCGGTCCAGGGGCAAAGAAGTGATTTGCACTTAGCTCCAAAAGTAAATCAGTTAGAAGGTGCTTGTAACTTGCTGTGGTTAAACCAGCTAGGTAACGTGGTAAAGAGTTTGTCTGATGATGATCACATACTAAGGTGATGCTGATCACCAAAAATTAGACTAAGAGGAGGAGGTTAGATGGTGGTTGTAGTAGAAAGTGCAAAACTGGCCAGAATTGAGGATTTGGATGATGCACTCACATACTTGATCTCTGTGAGCTGAAATTTGGCAGAGAGGGGTTATATGATTATATGAAGATTCTGTAAAAATTTCATGCCAGTTGAAAATACTAAAGTGACACTTGCTTCACAAAGCTTCATTCTGGGCAGAAATTTGGACAAATTACCCAGGGCAATTGGATTAACCAATTGAGGTAAAACTTGGTGGAAGGAGTTGATATAGGTAGAAGCATGTCCTCCTAAAGTTTCAGATCAATTGAAGCAATATAAAATATTGTTGCTTCACAAACTGAAAATCTGACCAGAAACTAAGATTTGGGGCTGGGCTCACATAGATGAGTTACATGATCTCATATTTGGTGGAGAATCATGATTTGATCATGTAAAGGAACTTGCAAAATTACAACTCATTTGGATATGTCTAGCTTGTACTTCCTTCACAATCACTTCCCTCGTGCAGGAACTTTGAAAACTTGCTCAGGCATATTTACTAGGCAAATTGAGTTGAATTTTGGCATGAGCCAATGATATGGACAGGAAAAGATGTCCGAGAAGTTTGGGGTCAATCAAGCAAATATAAATAGCACTTCCTTTGCAAAGTGCCATTTAGGACAGAATAGGAAAATAATTATTGGAGGATTATTTTTGAACATGGCAATGAAATATTTTGCCATACTTGATCAAGATAGGACCCAAACAATTTATGAGAATTATTTGGGAATTTTAGGAGTGACAGAAATATAGGTTGCTTCACAACCTAGGGTTTTAAGGGTTATTCCTTTATCAGAAAAGGAATATTCCCAACAAAAGAATTTTGGGTTAGGTCAAGGATGGAAGTGACATGATCTTATGATGATGAAGAGGGTGACAAGACACTATAAAACCTAGGAAGACATGATCTTCCCAAGTTTCAGACCCATATAGCCACGGAAAAGCAAAACAAAACCGGAAATCCAAGAAAATCAAAGGAAAAAGAAAAGGGCAAAAATCCAGGCTGTTATAGCTTCTTCCCAGAGCTTCCATTGCCATTTCCGCTCTTAGCTTCAGGACATTCATTGGCGTAATGTCCGGTCTTCTGGCACTTGTAGCAAGTAACGTGGCTTAGATCTTTCTTGGCGGGCGTTGCTGGGTTGGAACGGTTCTGTCCGTTGCTTCCTCCATTACCTTTCTTGGAGCCACTATGGTTGTGAGAAATTCCTCCATTGTGAGTGTGGCCTCCATGGTTATGCACAACTCCTCCCGAGTTCAGGGTGAAACGGGGTCTCTGCTGAGCTCCAGAATTATACTTCCCTTGTCCATACTTCCTCTTGCGGTTATCTATCTGCTGCTGCTTCCCTTCAATCACGAGAGCTCTATCTACTAACTGTTGGTAGTTATTAAAGGTTGCTACCATCAACTGCATGCTCAGCGCATCATTCAGTCCTTCCAAAAACTTCTCCTGCTTAGCTGCATCCGTAGCAACGTCATCTGGGGCATAACGTGCTAGCTTGCTAAAGTCAACCACATACTGGCTAACGGTGCGTCCTCCTTGGCGTAAGTTGCGAAACTCATGCTTCTTTATGGCCATAGCTCCTGCTGATACATGGGCAATGCGAAAATCCTGCTGGAACTGGTCCCATGCAACAATGGCTGTAGGATATGTGACAGTGTAATTCTCCCACCATAAGGCTGCTGGTCTATCCAATTGGTGCGCGGCAAAACACACCCTATCAGCATCTGTGCATCCTACAGTGGTTAACTCCCTTCCAATCCTGCGGAGCCAATCATCTGCCACTATCGGCTCGGTGCTACTGGAAAACACCGGCGGCTGCAACCTAAAAAAACAGGCTAAATTGTCAACTGGGGGTGGTGGTGGTGGGTTGTTATTGTTGTTGTTGTTGTTGCCTTGGTTCTGAACTAACAACTGCATCAGGGTATTCTACTGCTGGATCAACTGAGTGAGCTCCGGTGGAAAGGTAAATCCGGGGTCACGTCTCGGAGGCATCTGAGGGTTTAGAGGGAAGATAATAGAATAGAATAAGGTCTAGTGAGAAAACACTACCCATATGCACATGAGACAAGCACAATCATATCACTCAATCAATCAAGCAAGGGCATACAATCGGTCTAGAACTTATCGTTACAAAGTGCTTGGACTATACTATTTACATGGTAGACTACTACTACTGTTTTGGTGGCCAACTAGAAATATTGTTCGGTCGAAGACTCCATGATATCCGCTCCAGCTTCATCAACATAATCATCATCACTATCGTCAGGGTCCGAGTCAGTGTCGTCGATGATGATGTAGTTTTCCGGGCAAGTGGAACCGTCATCTTCTCCTCCTTGCGCGGGGTCTCCCATGAATGCTCCTAACTTCCTTGTCAAGTCGTCATTCTTCTCCACTAGTACGACGATTTCTTCCTCATAATCTTCGAGAGTTTCCTTGAGTTCTTCCTCAAGCTCCGTGATCCTTGTCATCGCCTTCTTCAGATCTATCATGCCTGCACACATCTAATTTTCCTAGCGGTGAATATGCTGGTTTAACTCCTGGATGAAAGCGGCAATTGATCTATCCTTCCTGGTGCTGATCATCTCCCATTGCTCATCTTGGCGCCCACAAATCTGGTAGATAGTATCCTTGAGATCCTTGTGGTAAACTTCTCCAATGCGTCCCATGGTGATGTGAGCTGCCATACTCTTTCCTAGACTCCAGGTTGGTGCATCAAAGGAAAACTCTATGGGCTCAGTGACTGGCGTGAATGTCCTTCCTGGAACTTGAACTTGAATCATCCATCGCTCTTCTTCTAGTAAAGTGGTGTTGTAAGTCCCGATGAAGCTTGGTATTCCGATGTTCAGGTACCTAGTGACTTCCTTCAAGTGGCGTCCAAAAGGTGTGTCTTCATCTGGTTGTGCAAACTTGTTCCTTGCATCCGCCATCCTAAAGAGTAGAAAATGGAGAGAAGTCAGAAATGAGAAGAGAGCAGTGATCTAGGGCTTTAGCTTAGTGGTTGTGTCCTACAGTCAGTGTGTGCTCTGATACCATCTTATAGCGACCAGACCTCAAACAGTCTGATCTCTGTGCATCAGTGTCATCCCTGGATCGGTAATGCTGACACGCACAGTACTTGAGGATTTATAATAGAGTAGCAATCACACACTTATTACATTGAATGTCTCAAAAGAGAACTTATTACAATAAATATGGCTTAATGCCATCTAATACGATAACAGCGGAAGGCTTGGAAGATAAAGTGAGTCCATCAACTCCAACGGCATCACTGAGTGAAAGACCATGACCTAAGGCTCCTTACTCGTCGTCTGAAAAGTCTACAACATGATATGTTGCAGCCCGAAAATGGGTCAACACATGGAATATGCTGGCAATGTAACACAAGAGAGTGATGAATAGAATAAAGCTATCACTACATGCATATATGGCTGGTGGAGGCTGTATGGTTAATAGGTTTTGCGAAAAGCCAATTTTCCCTACTGCAAAGGAATATATTTTATTTAACTACAAAGTTGGGTGAAAACATTGAGAAGGTAAACCCCCTCTCAATCCCAATTAAAAGTAATCATTAACCTAATCAAATTATATTAAAGAGTGATGAGATCCACATGATAATCCAAGAACCAGATACTCAAGATGTCCATAACCGGGGACACGGCTAACCATCATTAGTTTGTACACTCTGCAGAGGTTTGTGCACTTTTCCCCACAAGACTCGACCTCCTCTGTTGGATTTCTCGCACTACATAACGTTTGAGAAACGAATGACCGAGACACAGTCTTTCCGAAGAGGTCCCCTTAACCGATAGATAGGCCGGTACACCTACAATCCTCTACATCTGCTATCCCATCATGGAAAGGTTTCCCACAACTTACTCAACTATGCTAGAGCCCATAATGGCATGTGGCTGCACATGGAAGTTTCCAGTATGAATAATCTTATGATCCCTTTAAGCCTGGGTGGCAGTCCATAGGAGAATCACACGGTACCCCGGGATTTCCAAAAAAAAGCAGGCAATCACTGGATACCCCAAGTGCCTCAATCCACCCAGATGTGTATTAAAGTTGCCACCTTAAGTTGAACCATTAAATAACAATATCACATCTATCATGGATACTCTCAAACCCAATCCACGTCTACAAGCATAGCATAGCATAACATAACATAATAAGGAACCTAGAAGTAACTCCCCAGGGTTTGATAATAAACAGGTGAATAGGTACTACCTCATCTACTTCCCAACCCACAAATTATTCAGATCCTAACCATGCAATTGTTTGAGGATTGATCTAATGTAATAAAAACTGGGTAGTGAAGAGGTATGATCAAAGTGTCACTTGCCTTGCTGATGATCCGTGAAACCTAGAGACTCGATGTAGCACACTTCGCACTCCGTCGCAATCAAATAAGCATACAATAAGCAATCAAGCAAGGGCACGGGTAAAACTCAAATAAAAAGTCTAACCAGAAATTTCAACTTAAGAACTCCGGTTTGCAAAAAGAATCAACTCAAATGAAGCAACGAAACTCAAACGGCGAAAGAAACAAGCTTCGTTTACTAATATGGACTAAAGTCAAATTTTACAGTAGCAAAAACTTGTTCAAGTTGGTTAAATAGAAAGAAGGTTTCAAGATGAAACTCTAGGCGCTTGAATCGCCTGATTCCGACGAGCGAAAAGTTATACTAGAACAAAAATCGGACCAGAAATCACGATCGAAAATAATCGCGGAAAATCCTAGAAAAAGAAAAACTGACGAACAGGCTAACGAACGAACGTTCGCTGTCTGTGGCTAAACGGTGAAAACCGTTCGTTAAAACAAACATAAAAATGGGCATTCGCTAAATAATTAAACCAAACCGGATAAAAAACAGATCTAGGGTTTCGAAAAAAACCAAACGGTTTTCTCACGAAAACCGAGGCGTCTACCTCGGGTTCGGCGGGGTCCGGCGAGGTTCGGGGACGACGGGGCGGCTCCGGTGCGGCGGCGTGGGGCGGCGGACGGCGGCGGCAGCGGCAGCGATGAGGCACGGCGGCGCGGGCGGCGGGCGGCGGCGGCAGCGCGCGAGGCAAGGCGGCGGCGGCAGATCGGCGGTGGCGTGGCTAGGGTTAGGGTTTGGGTGGCCGTGTGGTTTGGGCTGTGGTGGGCTCGGCGGCGGGGCTTAAAAAGGCCCCCGGGGCGGAGTTCCGCTCGGGTACGGCCCGGAGTTAGTTCACTTTTTTTTAAATAATTCCGACGTGCAGAAAAAGAAAGAAAAGAAATACTAAACGAACTCCAAAAATACTGAAATAAATTTTCCCCGTCCTCTAAAAATAAGCCGGACAAGGTGAACATTTATTTGGGCCTAAATGTAATTTTGAAAAATGCATATTTTTCCTAATTCAAATAAAATAGCGATAAAACTTCGAATAAAAATCTTATTTGATTTTAATATTAAATCTTCGATATTTCTCTGTTTTGAAGGAGTCATTTTATCCTGTCTCTTTTATTTTCATAAAAGAAATATTTGAAGAGAAAATAATTAAAATCAAACGATCCTCTTTTTAAAATTCGAGAAAACTCGAATATGAAAATAATGAAATCCCCAACTCTCTCCATAGGTCCTTGAGTTGCGTAGAATTTCTAGGATCAAGACAAAATGCAATAAAATATGATATGCAATGTTGATCTAATGTATAACATTGCAAATTGAAAATTTGGGATGTTACAGTCATCATTGATTGCCTTTAAGAACTCATGCTCTCGCTCAAGGTTGAGCTTTTCAAAGCATAGCTTCTCATGAGTCTTTAAAAGTTCTCGATGATCTTCCAAGGTAGTTTCATGAGCTAACTTAAGAGTGTTTAATTCTTTAGTTAGACGCTCAATCTCCTTCTTATCATTGTAATTCATTTTGTCTTGATTAGCATGATTAATAGCAAGTTCATCATAGTTTTCATAACTAGAGTTATCAACAAGTAAATCATCGTCTCCTAGCAAAATAATCTTCATCACTATTAAAATCAACATACTCAGGTGTGTGTTACCTTTGGACCTTTAGCCATGAAGCATCTTCCAATTCCTTCATTTGGTGACTCAAATATGTCATAGGAGTTAGTTGACACAAGTGCTAGACCGACACACCTTCATCTTGAGTATATTCGGAGTCAGAGTGATAACTTCTTTCGGAGTGATTGTCGGAGTCGGAGCCGGATACCCATTCACCAACATGAGCTTGATGTCTTTGTTTTGTGTAGCTCTTTGATTACTTGTCCTTCCTTTTCGAATCCTTGCTTCTCCGTGATGTTCTTCATTCATAATGATCATCTCTACTCCTCTCTCTTGGTGGTGATTCTTCTCTTCTACTTCTTCTTTTGGGAGAATCTTCTCTTATTTTGTAGGGAGCCGTACACTCATTGGAATGGTGTCCGGGTCTTCCACAATTGTAGCAATTGCTCTCACGACTAGAAGATCTTTTGTCATTGTAGGACCTTGACTTGAAACTTCTTTCTTTGCTTCTACTCTTGTAAAACTTGTTGAAGTGCTTCACCATTAGGCTCAATTCTTCGTTAAAGGTTTGTTTCTCACTTGATGATGTTGGAGCTTCACATGAGGCTTTGTAAGCACCACTTGACTTGTTGTGAAGCTCTTCCTTATCCTCGAGTGACATCTCATGAGCAACAATTCTTCCAATGACTTCTGTTGGCTTGAGATCTTTGTAATTGGGCATCATTTGGATCAATGTGTACACGGTATCATGTTTTCCATCCAAGGCTCTTAGGATCTTCTTGATGATGAATCTATCGGTCATCTCTTCACTTCCTAAGCCGACAATCTCATTTGTGATGAGAGCAAGCCTAGAGTACATTTCAGCGACACCTTCACCATCCTTCATTTTGAACTTGCCAAGTTGACTTTGAAGCACATCCAATTTGGATTCCTTTACGGAGTCGGTACCTTCGTGCATATCAGTCAAAGTATCCAAAATTTCCTTTGCATTCTCAAGACGACTAATTTTGTTGAATTCTTTAGGGCACAATCCATTGAAGAGAATATCACAAGCTTGAGCGTTGTATTGCAGCATCTTCAACTCTTCCGAGGTAGCTTCACGGTTCGGTTCTCTCCCATCAAAGAATTCATCTTGCAAGCCAGTACACACAATAGCCCAAACGGCAGGGTTATGTCCAAGAATATGCATTTTCATCTTATGCTTCCAACTAGCACAATTAGTACCATCAAAGTAAGGACCTCTATGGTGGTAATTTCCCTCACTAGACACCATACTCTCCTAGGCTGTGAAACCAAGGCTATGATCACCAAAAGCTATGGAAATCAAAACAAATGGAGACCAAAGCTCTGATACCACTTGTAAGATTGAAAGTATGTCTAGAGGGGGGGTGATTAGACTACTTGACCAAATAAAAATCTAGCCTTTTTCCCCATTTTAAGTCTTGGCAGATTTTAGCAACTTAGCACAATTCAAGTAATCAACCTACACATGCAATTCTAAGAGTATATTAGCGAAATGTAAAACAATTGCATATGAAGGTAAAGGGAGGAGTTTGGAGGGAGCAAACGCAATGTAGACATGGAGATTTTAGGCGTGGTTCCGATAGGTGGTGCTATCGTACATCCACGTTGATGGAGACTTCAACCCACGAAGGGTAACAGTTGCGCGAGTCCACGGAGGGCTCCACCCACGAAGGGTCCATGAAGAAGCAACCTTGTCTATCCCACCATGGCCGTCGCCCACGAAGGACTTGCGTCACTATGGTAGATCTTCACGAAGTAGGCGATCTCCTTGCTCCTACAAACTCCTTGGTTCAACTCCACAATCTTGACAGAGGCTCCCAAGTGACACCTAACCAATCTAGGAGACACCACTCTCCAAAAGGTAATAGATGGTGTGTTTATGATGAACTCCTTGCTCTTGTGCTTCAAATGATAGTATCCCCAACACTCAACTCTCTCTCATAGGATTGGATTTGGTAGAAAGATGATTTGAGTGGAAAGCAACTTGGGAAGGCTAGATGTAACGCCCAGAGACCGATGTGCCAGGTGTCTTCCAGTTATTCGCTGTTGTTGCCTCGTCATTGCTTGCGTGTCATGCATCTCATATCATGTCATCATGTGCATCACATTTGCATACGTGTTCGTCTCATGCATCCGAGCATTTTCCCCGTTGTCCGTTTTGCATTCCGGCGCTCCTATGTCCTCCGCTGCCCCTTTCTACCTCTTTTCGTGTGCGGGTGTTAAACGTCTTCGGATTGGACCGAGACTTATCATGCGGCCTTGGTTTACTACCGGTAGACCGCCTGCCAAGTTTCGTGCCATTTGGACTTCATTTGATACTCCAACGGTTAACCGAGGAACGAAAAGGCCTCGTGTGTGTTGCAGCCCAACACCCCTCCAAAGTGGCCCAAAACCCTCCTAAACCCCCACCATCATCTAGGCCGTTCGATCACGATCGCGTGGCCGCAAACCGCACCTTATTTGGACTCTCCTAGCTCCCTCTACCTATATATATGTGTGCCTCCCCGATTTTTTCGCGGATGAACCCTAAACCCCGCTCCTCTCGCGCCGCCGGACATGTCCGCTCGCTGGCGGACGCGTCCATCCAGCCGGCCACGTCGCTGAACCAACCAGCGGCTGCCACGTCGTCACCGCCGCCTCCCTCCTCCTCTAGCATGCCGCCACGTGTCTCCCAGCGCCCCACTTTGCCACGGGCCCGCCGAGCCCATCTGAGGCCTGTGCAGGCCCGGATCCCTGCCACCGCGCCCGTTCTAGGTTCCCGCATCGAGGGGAGGAGCCCCTCGATCCTGCAGCTTGTCGCTGGCCACCGGATCCGGTGAGCCCTCGCTGGAGCTCCTCTGCCGTGCGCCTCGCCTCCCTGCGCTCCTCCGTCGGTGCCGGTGAACGGAGTCCGACGACCGAGGTCGACCCGAGCCGTAGGCCCTGGATCCCGTCGCCCCGCCGCACGGTGCCCGTCGCCGCTCCTGCCTTGTGTCGCCAGCGGGAAGCGCCGCCGCCGCCTCCTGCCTCCCCGATCCAGGCGGGATCGGGAGGAGGACGAGCGCCCGCTCGGGCCTGCCCTGTTCTCAATGGGCCCCGCCCCACGTCCGACCTAACCCTACGACCCAACTGCTCCCTGGGCCGAAGCCCATGAGGTGACGCCCCGGTCCAGTTTTTGCCTCCGTGTTTTTTTCACTAAGTCCCTGTAATATCATATTATGTGTGCATCTTCATCGCATCTTAACTTCCTCATCGTGGCTCTGATTCATGCGTGTAGCATATTGAAATGTTATTCTCGACGAGTACATCATTTCATCTCATTGCATTTTCATTTGAGCTCATCTTGATGCCCGAAATGCTGTTGGAAGAGGGCTATGTGATGATAGTTTCAGATCTGTTTCAGCAAATGCACTTTTGTCATTTTTGCCATGATTAATGTGTGCATGATATGATCCTGAGCTCTACATGTGTTTTGAAGAATGCCATGCCATCTTTACAGGGGTGTATGCCATGTATTTTTGTGATCTATGTGGTGACTAGCACAAGCATGCAAAGTAGTTTACTCAATGATGCTGATTTCAGGGACTTAGAATTTCACTAAGTCCTTGCCCTGTCATTATTTTTATGCCATATGTTCATGTTGTTTCCTAGTGATCCGTGCCTCTTTTGAGCATGATCAGTAAGGATGTTTTGTAGGTAATGTTGTGCTCTATCCATCCGTGTCTTTGTTTGCAATTATGGAGCACCCTAGCTTGAGTAAATCGAGCTCTACTTTTGCTATAAAATGTTCCTCACAGATTGTTAACATGTTTAGTATTTTTGCCGAGCTTGTTGTAGTTGATCCGTGCATGCTATGTTGTTGTTCTTGCCATGTATAGCTTCTATGCCATGTCTATTTGCTGGGTGTATGCTTAGTTTGTCATGCAATGACTCGTAGTGAGTGCATCGAGCTCGTAAACATGCCTACTTGATATCTGTTTTGCCATGCTCCAGTTTTTCACTAAGTCTGAATCTGTTTATGTTTTTGCTATGTTCACATGCTTGCAATTGTATTTTCTGATCCCTTTTGGCTCATGGTCACTAAGGGACTTTTGTTATATGCTTTGAGTAGCTTCATGCCATGCCTTTCTTTGCCATGATATGTCCTGTAGCATGTCGTTATCATGCTCTAAACATTGCTTCCTGATGTTAAATTCCTGACATCATGTTATTTTCACTAAGTCTGAAACCTGTAATCTTTTGAACTTTTGCCATGCTTGTTTGAACCTGTTAATGAGTGAATTAGCCGTAGCTCAGTGTTCATCTTTTGTCAAGCATCATGAGTGGATCCCTTCCATGTATTTTGTTGCCATTTTTGAGTGCAGTAGCTTATTTATCTTGATGCATTTAGATGGTCACTTGCTGATTATCGCAGACCGGTGCCATATTTGTTTTGTTTGCCATTTCCAAACCGTGCATCCGATTCCGGTGATCTTTATATCGATTTCGACCGAAATCAACTCCTCTTTCCAGTGGCACTCTTGGATTTCCAAGTTGAGGCCAGGTTCAATCATTCTTTCCCAAATCATGCATATGCACCGCATACTGCATCCCGCGTATCATGCCATGTTCATGTGTTGGTTGTTTACTATGTTGTGTGCTTCTTTCCGGTGTTGCTTCTTCGGGTTAGTTTCGATAACGTCGCGTTTGTGAGGATCCGTTTGACTACGTCCGTTTGTCTTCTTCATGGACTCGTTCTCCTTCCTTGCGGGATCTCAGACAAGATGACCATACCCTCGAAATCACTTCTATCTTTGCTTGCTAGTTGCTCGCTCTTTTTCTATGCCTATGCTGCGATACCTACCACTTGCTTATCATGCCTCCCATATTGTTAAGCCAAGCCTCTAACCCACCATGTCCTAGCAAACTGTTGTTTGGCTATGTTACCGCTTTGCTCAGCCCCTCTTATAGCGTTGCTAGTTGCAGGCGAAGATTGGCGATCGTTCCTTGTTGGAACATGTTTATTGTCGGGATATCATAATATTATCTTGTTTATCTTAATGCACCTATACACTTGGTAAAGGGTGGAAGGCTCGGCCTTATGCCTAGTGTTTTGTTCCACTCTTGCCGCCCTAGTTTTCGTCATATCGGTGTTATGTTCCCGGATTTTGCGTTCCTTACACGGTTGGGTTATAATGGGAACCCCTTGACAGTTCGATTTGAATAAAACTCCTCCAGCAAGCCCCAACCTTGGTTTTACCATTCGCCACCTAGCCTTTTCCCTTGGGTTTCGTGGACTCAAGGGCCATCTTTATTTTAAACCCCCGGGCCAGTGCTTCTCTAAGTGTTGGTCCAACCCAGAGCATCGTGCGGGGCCGTCCCTTGGCAACTTGGGTTACGTTGGCTTCCGTATGCTTAGCTTATCTGGTGTGCCCCGAGAACGAGATATGTGCAGCTCCTATCAGGATTTGTCAGCACAACGGGTGGTCTTGCTGGACTTGTTTTACCATTGTCGAGGATGTCTGGTAACCGGGATGCCGAGTCTGATCGGATTGTCTTGGGAGAAGGAATATCCTTCGTTGACCGTGAGAGCTTGTGATGGGCTAAGTTGGGACACCCCTGTAGGGATTTGATCTTTCAAAAGCCATGCCCGCGGTTATGGGCAGATGGGAATTTGTTAATTTCCGGTTGTAGATAACCTGAAACTTAACTTAATTAAAATGCACCAACCGCGTGTGTAGCCGTGACGGTCTCTTCTCGGCGGAGTCCGGGAAGTGAACACGGTGTTGGAGTTATGCTTGACGTAGGTTGTTCTAGGATCACTTCTTGATCATAGTTTCTCGAACGTGCTTTGCCTCCTCTTCTCACTCTCATTTGCGTATGTTAGCCACCATATATGCTAGTCGCTTGCTGCAGCTCCACCTCATACCTTTTACCCTACCTATAAGCTTAAATAGTCTTGATCGCGAGGGTGTGAGATTGCTGAGTCCCCGTGACTCACAGATACTTCCAAAACCAGTTTGCAGGTGCTGATGATATCGTGCATGTGACGCAACCAAGCTCAAGGAGGAGCTCGATGAAGATCTTGTCCTTTGTGTTGTTTCGTTCTAGTTGATCAGTAGTGGAGCCCAATTGGGGTCGATCGGGGATCTGTGTAGCATTTGGGGTAGTCTTCTTTTATTTTTGGGTTCCGTAGTCGGACCTTGTGTGTATCTAGTTGATGTAATGTTTCATTCATGTAATTGTGTGAAGTGGCGATTGTAAGCCAACTATGTATCTCTTTCCCTTATGTATTACATGGGTTGTTGTGAAGATTACCTCACTTGTGACATTGCTTTCAATGCGGTTATGCCTCTAAGTCGTGCTTCGACACGTGGGAGATATAGCCGCATCGAGGGCGTTACACTAGAGATCAAGATTTATGTGGTTGGAATGGAATATCTTGACCTCAACACAAGTGTAGGTGGTTCTCTCTCAGAAAATGTATGTTGGAAGTGTAGGCATGTTCTGATGGCTCTCTCCACGAATGAAGAGTGGGTGGAGGGGTATATAGAGCCTCCACACAAAATCTAACCGTTACACACAAATCACCAAACTCGGTGGGACCGAATTATAAAACTCAGTCAGACCGACTTAGTTCAAAATGTGAACGTTAGGATTTTCGGTGGGACCGACATGTCAACTCGGTGGGACCGATTCCACTAGGGTTAGGGCATAATCGGTGAGACCGATTACACAAACTCGGTGGGACCGATTTTGGTAATAGACAAATGGAGAGTTGGTCAGGCAAACTCGATGGGACCGATTCTCTCATCTCGGTTAGACCGAAACGTTACGAAGGGGAAACAAAGAGTTTGCATTGCAATCTCGGTGGGGCCGATCGCTCATCTCGGTTTGACCGAAACGTTATGAAGGGAAACAGAGAGGTTGCAATCCCATCTCGGTGAGACCGAGATCCCTATTGGTGAGACCGAAGTGACTAGGGTTTGTGGCAGTGGCTATGTTAAGTGAACTCGGTGGCGCCGGATAGAAGATTTCGGTGGGGCCGAGTTTGACTTTTGGTTTGGGACATATGTGGACATGAGAAAGTAGTTGAGGGTTTTTGGAGCATATCACTAAGCATTTTGAGCAAGTAACTCATTAAGCAACACCTCACCCCCTTTTAATAGCATTGGCTTTTCCTATGGACTCAATGTGATCTTGGATCACTAAAAGTAAAATGTAGAGTCTTGTGCTTTGAGCTTGAGCCAATCTTTTGTCCTTAGCATTTTGAGGAGTCCACTTTCTAATCCATGCCATGCCAATCATTGAGCTTTCCTGAAATATTTATCTTAAAATAGCATTAGCCCAATGAGCTATATGTTGTTAGGAATTACCAAAACCACCCAGGGATAGTTGCATTTTCAATAGGGTATTATAATAAATTCATGATTAATGTGTGTCCCTCTCAAAAGGTGTGTACAACAAGGATGATTGTGGCAAACTAGAAAGCGAAGACTCATATCATACAAGACACCCCAAGCAAAATACATATCATGTGGTGAATAAAAATATAGCCTCAAGTAAATTTACCGATGGACGAAGACGAAAGAGGGGATGCCATCCAGGGCATCCCCAAGCTTAGATGCTTGGTTGTCCTTGAATATTACCTTGGGATGCCTTGGGCATCCCCAAGCTTAGGCTCTTGCCACTCCTTATTCTGTAGTCCATCGAAACTTTACCCAAAACTTGAAAACTTCACAACACAAAACTCAACAGAAAACTCGTAAGCTCTGTTAGTATAATAAAGTAAATCACCACTTAGGTACTGTTGTGAACTCATTCTAAATTTATATTGGTTATATCTATTGTATTCCAACTTCTCCATGGTTCATACCCTCTGATACTACCCATAGATTCATCAAAATAAGCAAACAACACAATGAAAATAGAATCTGTCAAAAACAGAACAATATGTAATAATCTAGAAACTTCGTATACGTCCACTCCAAAAATTCTGAAAAATTAGGACAATCTGGGCAATATGTATATCAATCTTGTGCAAAAAGAATCATGATTTTATCGTGCTTCCGTAATAAATTAAAATTATTTGACTGGGCACAAAAGTTCTTGTTTTTCAGCAAGATCAAATCAACTATCACCATAGACCATCCCAAAGGTCTTACTTGGCACTTTATTAAAACAGAAGCTATAAAACATGGTTAATACAGTAGCATAATAATGTGAACACACAAAAAGAGTAGGTATAAATGTTGGGTTGTCTCCCAACAAGCGCTTTTCTTCAATGCCTTTTTAGCTAGGCATGATGATTTCAATGATGCTCACATAAAAGATAAGAATTGAAACATAATGGGAGCATCATGAAGCATATGACTAGCACATTTAAGTCTAACCCTCTTCCTATGCATAGGGATTTTATGAGCAAACAATTTATGGGAGCAAGAATCAACTAGCATAGGAAGGTAAAGCAAGCAAAACTTCAAGATTTTCAACACATCGAGAGGAAACTTGCTATTATTGAGATATGTAAAAGTATAAGTTCCTCTCTCCTAATAATTTTCATTAGCATCATGAATGAATTCAACAAAAATATAACTATCACATAAAACATTCTTTTCATGATTCATAAGCATAAATTTTTTACTACTCTCCACATAAGCAAAATTCTTCTCATTCATAATAGTGGGAGCAAATTCAACAAAATAACTATCATGTGCGGCATAATCCTATTGAAATTAAAATCATGATGACAAGCTTCATGGTTATCATTATTCTTTATACCATACATGTCATCACAATAATCATCATAAATAGCAACTTTGTTCTCATAATCAATTGGAACCTCTTCCAAAATAGTGGATTCATCACTAAATAAAGTCATGACCTCTCCAAATCCACTTTCATCAACATAATCATCACAAATATGAGGTATGCTATCATAAAATAGGAGGTATGCTATCATCATAAAAAATTTGCTCATCAAAACTTGGGGGACAAAAAATATCATCCTCATCAAACATAGCATCCCCAAGCTTGTGGCTTTGCATATAATTAGCATCATGGATATTCAAGAAATTCATACTAACAACATTGCAATCATGCTCATCGTTCAAAGATTTAGTGCCAAAAATTTTATTGACTTCTTGTTCTAACACTTGAGCACAATTTTCATTTCCATCATTTTCACGAAATACATTATAAAGATGAATAATATGAGGCAACCTCAATTCCATTTTTTTGTAGTTTTCTTTTATAGACTAAACTAGTGATAAAACAAGAAACTAAAAGATTCAATTGCAAGATCTAAATATATACCTTCAAGCACTCACCTCCCCCACAACGGCGCCAAAAAAGAGACTTGATGTCTACTACGCAACCTTCTTCTTGTAGACTCGTGTTGGGCCTCCAAGCGCAGAGTTTTGTAGGACAGTAGCAATTTTCCCTCAAGTGGATTACCTAAGGTTTATCAATCCGTGAGAGGCGTAGGATGAAGATGGTGTCTCTCAAACAACCCTGCAACCAAATAACAAAGAGTCTCTTGTGTCCCCAACAAAATACAATGGCAAATTGTATAGGTGCGCTAGTTCAGCAAAGAGATGGTGATACAAGTGTAATATGGATGGTAGATATAGGTTTTTGTAATATGAAAATATTAAAACAACAAGGTAACTAGTAACAAAAGTGAGCAAAAACGGTATTGCAATGCTTGAAAACAAGGCCTAGGATTCTCATACTTTCACTAGTGCAAGTTCTCTCAACAATGATAACATAATTAGATCATACAACAATCCCTCAACATGCGACAAAAGTCACTCTAAAGTTCCTATTGTGGAGAACATAAGATGAAGTCGCTTGTAGGGTACGAAACCACCTCAAAGTTATTTTCCGATCAAATCATTGAGCTATTCCAATAAGTGTCACAAGTAGCCCTTGAGTTCATAGTAAAATAACACCATATGATACACATCAATCAACCCTAATGTCACCTAGATACTCCAATGTCACCACAAGTATATGTGGGTCAATTATATGATATGCATCAACCAACTTCAGATTCATAATATTCAATCCAACACAAAGAACTTCAGAGAGTGCCCCAAGATTTCTACCAGAGAATCAAGGACGAAAACGTGCATCAACCCCTATGCATAGATTACCCCAATGTCACCTCGGGAATCCACGAGTTGAGTGGCAAAACATACATCAAGTGAATCAATAGAACACCCCATTGTCACCGTGGGTATCCCACGCAATACATACATCAAGTGTTCTCAAATCCATAATAGTATTCAATCCAATAGTAGTGAAACCTCAAAGGTAAAACTCAATTCATCACAAGAAGGTAGAGGGGGAGAAACACCATATGATGCAACTATAGTAACAAAGCTTGCGGTACATCAAGATCGTGCCAAATCAAGAACACGAGAGAGAGAGAGATCAAACACATAGCTATTGGTACATACCCTCAGCCCCGAGGGTGAACTACTCCCTCCTCATCATGGAGGTTGCCGGGATGATGAAGATGGCCATCGGTGATGGTTTCCCCCTCCCGCAGGGTGCCAGAACGGGCTCCCGATTGGTTTTTGTGTCTATAGAGGTTTGAGGCGGCGGAACTCCCGATCTAGGTTTCTTTCTGGGGGTTTCAGGATTTATAGGAATTTTTGGCGTCAGTTTCACGTCAAGGGGGTCCACGAGGCAACGACAAGACAGGGGCACGCCCTAGGGGGGCTCCCTCCACCCTTGTCGTTGCCTCATGACTCTTCTGGCCCAACTCTTGTGCTTTGTGGGCTTCTTCTGGTCCATAAAAAATCACCGTTAATTTTCAAATTGCTTGGACTCCGTTTATATTCCTTTTCTGTAAAACTCAAACAAGGAAAAAACAAAAACTGGCACTGGGCTCCGGGTTAATAAGTTAGTCCCCAAAATAATATAAAATAGCATATTAATGCATATAAAACATCCAAAACAGACAATATAATAGCATGGAACAATAAAAAATTATAGATACGTTGGAGATGTATCAACGCGCGCCTTTGAAATCTATCCACCCAAGCTGTCACAAACAACACCACTGAAAACAGCGGTGTCGCTTTCGAGATCGCCATTGACAAGCGGGTCCAGACCCACCTTTATCCCCCCCACACGCCACTCCAACTCACCCGCATTGTCCCGCCTTTGGTGCTTCTTCTTCTTCTTC
Source organism: Triticum aestivum (assembly GCF_018294505.1). Classification (NCBI taxonomy): domain Eukaryota; kingdom Viridiplantae; phylum Streptophyta; class Magnoliopsida; order Poales; family Poaceae; genus Triticum; species Triticum aestivum. Next base: position 61,644,607 of record NC_057806.1, read on the forward strand.
TTCTTGCCCAAGACTGGTGCTCTGCCAACCTCCATATTGATATTGTGTGCCACCAGCCTCCTACTGCTACCTCTTGAGCACTAGTTGGTTTTCCCCGAAGAGGAAGGGATGATGCAGCAAAGTAGCGTAAGTATTTTCCTCAGTTTTTGAGAACCAAGGTATCAGTCCAGTAGGAGGCTACGCGCGAGTCCCTCGCACCTGCACAAAACAAATAAATCCTCGCAACCAACGCGAAAAGGGGTTGTCAATCCCTACACGGCCACTTACGAGAGTGAGATCTGATAGATATGATAAGATAATATTTTTGGTATTTTTGTGATAAAGATGCAAAGTAAAATAAAGGCAAAGTAAAAAGCAAAGGAAATAACTAAGTAGTAGGAGATTAATATGATAAAGATAGACCTGGGGGCCATAGGTTTCACTAGTGGCTTCTCTCGAGAGCATAGGTATTCTACGATGGGTGAACAAATTACTGTTGAGCAATTGACAGAATTGAGCATATTTATGAGAATATCTAGGTATGATCATGTATATAGGCATCACGTCCGAGACAAGTAGACCGACTCCTGCTTGCATCTACTACTATTACTCCACTCATCGACCGCTATCCAGCATGCATCTAGAGTATTAAGTTAAAAATAGAGTAACGCCTTAAGCAAGATGACATGATGTAGAGGGATAAACTCATGCAATATTATGAAAACCCCATCTTGTTATCCTCGATGGCAACAATACAATACGTGCCTTGCTGCCCCTACTGTCACTGGGAAAGGACACCGCAAGATTGAACCCAAAGCTAAGCACTTCTCCCATTGCAAGAAAGATCAATCTAGTAGGCCAAACCAAACTTATAATTCACAGAGACTTGCAAAGATAACCAATCATACATAAAAGAATTCAGAGAAGATTCAAATATTGTTCATAGATAGACTTGATCATAAACCCACAATTCATCAGTCTCAACAAACACACCGCAAAAAGAAGATTACATCGAATAGTTCTCCACAAGAGAGGGGGAGAACATTGTATTGAGATCCAAAAAGAGAGAAGAAGCCATCTAGCTAATAACTATGGACCCGTAGGTCTGAGGTAAACAACTCACACTTCATTGGAGGGGCTATGGTGTTGATGTAGAAGCCCTTCGTGGTCGATGCCCCCTTCGGCGGAGCTCCGAAACAGGCCCCAAGATGGGATCTCGTGGATACAGAAAGTTGCGGCGGTGGAATTAGGTTTTTGGCTCCGTATCTGATCGTTTGGGGGTAGGTAGGTATATATAGGAGGAAGGAGTACGTCGGTGGAGCAACAGGGGGCCCACGAGGGTGGAGGGCGCGCCTTGGGGGGGGGGGGGTAGGCGCGCCCCCGTACCTCGTGGCCTCCTCTTTTGTGTCTTGATGTAGGGTCCAAGTCTCCTGGGTCTTGTTCGTTGAGAAAATCACGTTCCCGAAGGTTTCATTCCGTTTGGACTCCGTTTGATATTCCTTTTCTTTGAAACCCTAAAACAGGCAAAAAAAAACAGCAATTCTGGGCTGGGCCTCCGGTTAATAGGTTAGTCCCAAAAATAATATAAAAGTGGATAATAAAGCCCAATAATGTCCAAAATAGTAGATAATATAGCATGGAGGAATCAAAAATTATAGATACGTTGGAGACGTATCAAGCATCCCCAAGCTTAATTCCTTCTCGTCCTCGAGTGGGTAAATGATAAAAACAGAATTTTTGATGCGGAGTGCTACTTGCCATAATTTTAATGTAATTATTCTTAATTGTGGTATGAATATTCAGATCGGAAATATTCAAAACAAAAGTTTAATATTGACATAAAAATAATAACACTTCAAGCGTACTAACAAGGCAATTATGTCTTCTCAAAATAACATGGCCAAAGAAAGTTATCCCTACAAAATCATATAGTCTGGCTATGCTCCATCTTCACCACACAAAATATTAAATCATGCACAACCCCGATGACAAGCCAAGCAATTGTTTCATACTTTTGACATTCTCTAACTTTTTCAATCTTCACGCAATACATGAGCGTGAGCCATGGATATAACACTATAGGTGGAATAGAATGGTGGTTGTGGAGAAGACAAAAAGGGAGAAGATAGTCTCACATCAACTAGGCGTATCAACGGGCCATGGAGATGCCCATCAATAGATATCAATGTGAGTGAGTAGGGATTGCCATGCAACGGATGCACTAGAGCTATAGGTATATGAAAGCTCAAAAAGAAACTAAGTGGGTGTGCATCCAACTTGCTTGCTCATGAAGACCTAGGGCAATTTGAGGAAGTCCATCATTGGAATATACAAGCCAAGTTCTATAATGAAAAATTCCCACTAGTATATGAAAGTGAGAAATGAGAGACTCTCTACTATGAATATCATGGTGCTACTTTGAAGCACAAGTGTGGCAAAAGGATAGTAGCATTGTCCCTTATCTCTTTTTCTCTCATTTTTTTCTCTCATTTTTTTCTCTCATTTTTTTATTTGGGCCTTTTTTATGGCCTCTTTTTTTATTTTTAGTCCGGAGTCTCATCCCGACTTGTAGGGGAATCATAGTCTCCATCATCCTTTCCTCACTGGGACAATGCTCTGATAATGATGATCATCACACTTTTATTTTTCTTACAACTCAACAATTACAACTCGATACTTAGAACAAAATATGACTCTATATGAATGCCTCCAACGGTGTACCGGGATATGCAATGACTCATGAGTGACATGTATGAAAGAATTATGAATGGTGGCTTTGCCACAAATACGATGTCGACTACATGATCATGCTAAGCAATATGACAATGATGGAGTTTGTCATAATAAACAGAACGATGGAAAGTTGCATGTCAATATATCTCGGAATGGCTATGGAAATGACATAATAGGTAGGTATGGTGGCTGTTTTGAGGAAGGTATATGGTGGGTGTATGATACCGGTGAAAGGTGCGCGGTATTAGAGAGGCTAGCAAAGGTGGAAGGGTGAGAAAAATGCGTATAATCCATGGACTCAACATTAGTCATAAAGAACTCATATACTTATTGCAAAAATCTACAAGTTATCAAAGCAAAGTATTACGCGCATGCTCCTAGGGGGATAGATTGGTAGGAAAAGACCATCGCTCATCTCCAACCACCACTCATAAGGAAGACAATCAAAAAATAAATCATGCTCCGACTTCATCACATAATGGTTCACCATACGTGCATGCTACGGGAATCACAAACTTTAACACAAGTATTCTTTAAATTCACAATTACTCTACTAGCACAACTTTAATATCACCATCTTCATATCTCAAAACGATTATCAAGCATCGAACTTCTCATAGTATTCAACACACTCATAAGAAAGTTTTATTATTAATCTTGGATAGCAAGCATATTAGGATTTTAAGCAAATTACCATGCTATTTAAGACTCTAAAAATAATCCAAGTGAAGCATGAGAGATCAATAGTTTCTATAAAACGAATCCACCACCGTGCTCTAAAAGATATAAGTGAAGTACTAGAGCAAAACTACATAACTCAAAAGATATAAGCAAAGCACATAGAGTATTCTAACAAATTCCAAATCATGTATGGCTCTCTCAAAAGGTGTGTACAGCAAGGATGATTGTGGTAAACTAAGAAGTGAAGACTCAAATCATACAAGACGCTCCAAGCAAAACACATATCATGTGGCGAATAAAAATATAGCTCCAAGTAAAGTTACCGATAGAAGTAGATGAAAGAGGGGATGCCTTCCGGGGCATCCCCAAGCTTTGTATTTTAGGTGTCCTTAGATTATCTTGGGGGTGCAATGGGCATCCCCAATCTTAGGCTCTTGCCACTCCTTGTTCCATAATCCATCAAATCTTTACCCAAAACTTGAAAACTTCACAACACAAAACTTAAAGTAGAAAATCTTGTGAGCTCCGTTAGCGAAAGAAAACAAAAGATCACTTCAAGGTACTGTAATGGAATAATTATTTATTTATATTGGTATTATACCTACTGTATTCCAACTTTTCTATGGTTTATAAACTATTTTACTAGCCATAGATTCATCAAAATAAGCAAACAACACACAAAAAACAGAATCTGTCAAAAATAGAACAGTCTGTAGTAATATGTAGCTAGAGCAAGATATGGAAACCCCAAAATTCTAAAATAAATTGCTGGATATGAGGAATTTATCTATTAATCATCTTAAAAAATAATTAACTAAATAGCACTTTCAAAATAAAAATGGCAGCAGTTCTCGTGAGCGCTAAAGTTTCTGTTTTTTTACAGCAAGTGTAACAAGACTTTCCCCAAGTCTTCCCAACGGTTCTACTTGGCACAAACACTAATTAAACAAAAAAAACAACCAAAACAGAGGCTAGATAATTTATTTATTACTAAACAGGAGCAAAAAGCAAGGAATAAAAATAAAATTGGGTTGCCTCCCAACAAGTGCTATCGTTTAACGCCCCTAGCTAGGCATAACAAGCAAGGATAGATCTAGGTATTGCCATCTTCGGTAGGCAATCCATAAGTGGCTCTCATAATAGATTCATAAGGTAATTTAATTTTATTTCTAGGGAAGTGTTCCATGCCTTTACTTAATGGAAATTGGAATCTAATATTTCCTTCCTTCATATCAATAATTGCACCAATCGTTCTAAGGAAAGGTCTACCAAGAATAATAGAACATGAAGGATTGCAATCTATGTCAAGAATAATAAAATCTACGGGCACATAATTACTATTTGCAACAATAAGAACATCATTAGTTCTTCCCATAGGTTTCTTAATAGTGGAATCCGCAAGGTGCAAGTTTAAAGAGCAATCATCAAAATCACGGAAACCTAACAAATCACACAAAGTCTTTGGAATCATGGAAACACTAGCACCCAAATCGATAAAGCATAGCATTCAAGATCTTTAATTTTAATTTTAATAGTTGGTTCCCACTCATCATAAAGTTTTCTAGGGATAGAAACTTCCAATTCAAGTTTTTCTTCATAAGATTGCATCAAGGCATCAACGATATGTTTAGTAAACGCTTTATTTTGACTATAAGCATGAGGAGAATTTAGCACGGATTGTAACAAGGAAATACAATCAATCAAAGAGCAATTTTCATAGTTAAATTCCTTGAAATCCATAATAGTGGGTTTAGCAACATGTAGGGTTTTAATTTCTTCAATCCCACTCTTATCAATTTTAGCATTAAGATCAAAAAATTCCGAATTCTTGGGACGCCTTCTAGGTAAAGGTGGATCATATTCAGTCCCATCATTATCAAGATTCATATTGCAAAACAAAGATTTAATAGGGGACACATCAATAACTTTTAGATCTTCATCTTTATTTTCATAGCAATCTGGTTTAGCGGCCATCCTATTAACTAAGGTGGCTTGCTTATCCGAAATTTCAGCGGTCAACTTCTCAAGACGGGCAATTTGGGATCTCAAACCATCGAATTCTTTAGACATATCATCAAGATCTTTATTCATAAAACTCATAAAACTTTTCTGTTCCTTAAGGTCGTTCCTGAAGAAACTATTATGTTCAAATTGCAAAACCATAAAGCTCCTGACATTGCTTTCGATCTCCTCTAATCTTTTAAGGTGAAGATCACCAAATTTAGGTAGAGCCATCATGACAAGCAAGCAAACTAACACAGAAGCAAACAAAAATCAAGTGGGCAAAAAGAGGCAAATAGAGAAAGAGATGGAGGATAGAGAGAGAGAGGGCGAATAAAACGACAAGGGTGAAGTGGGGGAGAGGAAAACGAGAGGCAAATGGAAAATAATGTAATGCAGGAGATAAGGGTATGTGATGGGTACTTGGTATGTTGACTTTTGCGTAGACCTCCCCGGCAACAGCGCCAAAAATCCTTCTTGCTACCTCTTGAGCACTACGTTGGTTTTCCCTGAAGAGGAAGGGATGATGCAGCAAAGTAGCATAAGTATTTCCCTCAGTTTTCGAGAACCAAGGTATCAATCCAGTAGGAGGCTACGCACGAGTCCCTCGCACCTGCACAAAACAAATAAATCCTTGCAACCAACGCGAATAGGGGTTGTCAATCCCTACACGGCCACTTACGAGAGTGAGATCTGATAGATATGATAAGATAATATTTTTGGTATTTTGGTGGTAAAGATGCAAAGTAAAATAAAGGCAAAGTAAAAAGCAAAGGAAATAACTAAGTAGTAGGAGATTAATATGATAAAGATAGACCCAGGGCCATAGGTTTCACTAGTGGCTTCTCTCGAGAGCATAGGTATTCTACGGTGGGTGAACAAATTACTGTTGAGCAATTGACAGAATTGAGCATAGTTATGAGAATATCTAGGTATGATCATGTATATAGGCATCACGTCTGAGACAAGTAGACCGACTCCTGCCTGCATCTACTACTACTACTCCACTCATCGACCGCTATCCAGCATGCATCTAGAGTATTAAGTTAAAAACAGAGTAACACCTTAAGCAAGATGACATGATGTAGAGGGATAAACTCATGCAATATGATGAAAACCCCATCTTGTTATCCTCGATGGCAACAATACAATACGTGCCTTGCTACTGTCACTGGGAAAGGACACCGCAAGATTGAACCCAAAGCTAAGCACTTCTCCCATTGCAAGAAAGATCAATCTAGTAGGCCAAACCAAACTGATAATTCAAAGAGACTTGAAAAGATAACCAATCATACATAAAAGAATTCAGAGAAGATTCAAATATTGTTCATAGATAGACTTGATCATAAACCCACAATTCATCGGTCTCAACAAACACACTGCAAAAATAAGATTACATCGAATAGTTCTCCACAAGAGAGTGGGAGAACATTGTACTGAGATCCAAAAAGAGAGAAGAAGCCATCTAGCTAATAACTATGGACCCGTAGGTCTGAGGTAACAACTCACACTTCATCAGAGGGGCTATGGTGTTGATGTAGAAGCCCTCCATGATCGATGCCCCCTTCGGCGGAGCTCCGGAACAGGCCCCAAGGTGGGATCTCATGGATACAGAAAGTTGCGGCGGTGGAATTAGGTTTTTGGCTCCGTATCTAATCGTTTGGGGCTACGTAGGTATATATAGGAGGAAGGAGTACGTCGGTGGAGCAACAGGGGGCCCACGAGGGTGGAGGGCGCGCCTGGGGGGGGGGGGTAGGCACGCCCCCTACCTCGTGGCCTCCTCTTTTGTGTCTTGACGTAGGGTCCAAGTCTCCTGGGTCTTGTTCATTGAGAAAATCACGTTCCCGAAGGTTTCATTCCGTTTGGACTCCGTTTGATATTCCTTTTCTTTGAAACCCTAAAACAGGCAAAAAAACAGCAATTCTGCGCTGGGCCTCCGGTTAATAGGTTAGTCCCAAAAATAATATAAAAGTGGATAATAAAGCCCAATAATGTCCAAAACAATAGATAATATATCATGGAGCAATCAACAATTATAGATACGTTGGAGACGTATCACCTACGTCCCTCCTACCATCAGCGTCTCTACATGCTTGATGTTTGTTGATGTTCCCGTGTTGTGTGCCACTTCTAATATCCCACTCTAGGGTCAAGCTGACACTAATCCCGCCTCATGTCATTCCTCAGCCCATGCTACCGCTGCTAGGTTGCTCCTGCCTCTCGCCCCGATGCAGCTACCTCCCTACAACTTCTCCTGCATTGTGCGTTGCCACAACTCCCTGGACGTCATGCTGTGTTGTGCCGCTGATGCACCTTGGCTGCTCCGCGCCCTGCACTTCACACATGTGAGAGCCACCATCACCACTTCTACAAGAGCGCCGACTAGATTCTCATGGACACCGCCTACAAAATAATAATAAAGATTCACATGGACACCAGAGCGGCCTGAATTGAAGCCATCGTTGGTGGAACATGCGGAGTTAGCATGGCCGATGATCGAGGTGGGATGGTAGAAGGCTTGAGGATAGGGATGGAGGAGTTGATGACAATGACGATACCATCTGGATCGACAACGATGTGTGGTGCCCATGTAACATTCCAAAATTTTGAACTTTGAAATGTTAACTAATAATAGGAATGTAATGCATGAGTAACTGATACGTCTGCAATGTATCTATAATTTTTGATTGTTCCATGCTATTATATTATCAATCTTGGATGTTTTATAAGCATTTATATACTATTTTATATCATTTTTTGGGACTAACCTATTAACCTAGTGCCTAGTCTCAGTTCCTGCTTTTTTCTTGTTTTTGGCTTTTCAGAAAAGTAGTACCAAATGAATTCCAAATGCGATGAAACTTTACGATGATTTTTTCTACACCAGAAGGGACCCTATAAGGTTTGGGAGGAGACCACAAGAGCTATGGGAGAGCCACAAGCTCGTTGGACGCCCACCTCCTCGAGCTTGTGGGGCCCCCGTAACACCCCTTGGCTTAATTCCACCTCTATAAATTCAAAAATATCCCCAAACCAACAGAGAGCCACCCGAAACACTTTGTCCGCCACCACAAGCTTCTGTTCTTCCACGATCCCATCTGGAGCCTTTTTTCAGTACTCTGCCGGGAGGGGAATCGATCATGAAGGGCTTCTACATGACCCTTGTTGCCTTCCGATGATGCTTGAGTAGTTCACCACTAACCTATGGGTCCAAGTAGCTAGATGTTTTCTTCTCTCTCTCTTTGATCTTCAATACAATGTTCTCCTTGGTGTTTTTGGAGTTCTATCCGATGTAATCTTCTTTTGGGGTGTGTTTGTTGGGATCAGATGAATTGTGGGTTTATGATCTAAATATTCATGAGAATTAATTGAGTCTTTTCTGAACTTTATTATGCATGATTGTTATAGCTTTGTATTTTCTCTGATCTATCTGTTTGGTTTAGCCAACTATATTGATATATCTTCAGTGGGAGAGGTGCTTTGTGATGGGCTCAATCTTGCGGTGCTCTATATCCAATTGACAGAAGGGTACAAGACACGTATTTGTATTGTTTCCATTAAGGGTAAAACTATGAGGTTTATTCATATTGATTGGGTTTACTTTATCTACATCATGTCATCTTGCTTAAGGCGTTACTCCATTTGTTATGAACTTAATACCATAGATGCATGCTAGATAGCGGTCGATTGGTGGAGTAATAATAGTGGATGCAGGCAGGAGTCGCTCTACTTGTCTCAGACGTGATTCCTATATACATGATCATTGCCTTGAATATCATCATAACTATGCGCTTTTCTATTAATTGCCCAATAGTAATTTGTTGACCCACCTTATGCTATGTGTTCAAGAGAGAAACCTCTAGTGAAAACTATGGTCATCGGTCTACTTTAATCATATTTAAAAAATCCAAATACCATTGCTACAATTTTATTTGTTTTATTTTGTTTTGCAACTTATCCTTCTATCACTAGAAGGATTGATCCTTGCAAGTAACAAGTTCAATGGGATTGACAACCCTCTTACCCGTGTTGGGTGCAAGTATTTGCTTTTGTGTGTGCAGGTGTTGTTCATGAGGCTTTGCGTGATTCTCATGTTGGTTCGATAAACCTTGGTTCTCACCGAGGGAAATACTCATCTCTACTGTATTGCATTTCCCCTCCTCTTCGGGGAAAATCTCAACGCAGATCAGAAGTAGCAAGAAGAATTTCTGGCACCATTGCCGGAGAGACATCATCAAAACCTATCAAGTACCACTACAAAAAATACACTTCCATGATGATACGTGTTTGTCACAGTAGGTCATGTTTTTTGTCATGCATGTACATCCATGACAATTTTATGACAAAATCAAGATAGTCATACTTGTGCTGTCATAGAAGTGTTCCATGACATTACCAAAATTATCATCACATAAGTGTCCACTTCCATGACGATAAATCGTGCGTCACAGAAGTGCTTTCGTCAAGGGTGACCGACACGTGGCATCCACCATAATGGAACACCGTTAAGTTATCGGGTCCGGTTTTGGATCCGATAACCCATTAACAGCCCCAACCAATGGGGATTTTCCACGTGTAAAATCATAATTGGCTGGAGGAAACACATGTCGGCTCACCGTTGGGACAGATGTCATCCACTCATTGGACCCAAGGCGCCTATGATACATCGACACGTGGCACGGCCCAATAGAGGCCCATTCCTGTGAAAATGCCGGCCCGTTTGACTTGGTCAAAAGGTGGTGGGTCGGCCCACAGAAAGCCTGTTAACAGCATGTTCGCATATAGCCCATTTACAGCCCGCTAACTCACGGCCCGTTACAGCCTACCGGAATTAGGCCCAGTAGCGTCATCTGGGCCGTCCAATATGATTCCAGCCCATTGTAACTTCCGGCCCATGTATGGCCCATGACGTATTTCGGCCCATATGAGTCCCTTTGTAACTCTTGGGCCATTAACGGCCCGTGGTGAAACCGGCCCGTAATGAATAGTGTATCGCTTTATACCCATTAGCGGCCCATTATTCCATTGGGTTGTTTCCAGCTCGTGTTATCTTTCGGCCTTCTTAGGGCCCATTTATTCTTGGGCTCATTTCCAGCAATCGGTTACTTACGACCCGTTACTGGCCTTTTCTGCTTGTGGGCCAAATTCAGCACGTGGATACAGTCGGCCCATTTGTGGCCCGTTAATCTGTTGGGCCATTTTCATAGCATCATCAAATATGGCCTATTAACGGCCCATTATGGCCAGCCCATGAAAAGTACGATTTCCACTCTAGCCCATTTATGGCCCCTTATACGGCCCGTACAAGGCCCATAGATGAGACGACCCGTAGAAGACCCATTGATCCGACAACCCATAGAAGGCCCATTGATCCGACGGCCCATGGATCCGACAGCCGATAGAAGGCCCATGGATCCGACAGCCCATGGAAGGCCCATGGATCCGACGGCCATAGAAGGCCATGGATCGTCCGTCCCGTAGATGGCCCATGGATCGTACGGCGTGTGGAGGGCCATGGTCACTACAATGTTTGGGCGAGTTGGCCCCTGTTTGAATGATATAGCATATTCAAAGAATTGTCCTACTCTATACTATCACCTCTAAAAAAACATACACTTTACAATAAAGAGACTAAGGCATAGAAACGTAGAATAATCCGGGACTATACAATAAAGAAATTACAGCCGATTATACCCATTGGGCATTATGGTTCGACACCAGTGATAATAAAGCATACACAAACAACAAATTACATACACTGGGCAAATACAACTCCTATATCATGGACGCGCATCAACATAACTTACCGTTTGAACTATAATCTCTTCAGAAAATAGGATTGGCCGGATTTAGATAGCACAAATTTCAGTCTGCAAAACCTCCAATTCCTTCGTTGTTACCTCAGTGTCTTGTTTCATTTTTGAGTCCTGCATCTAATACCTGCATGTCCAGTCTCAACTTGTTGATTGTACGTTGAGAATCATGTACACGTTGTCTTGCCACCTCTAGTTGATGCTCGAGAACATCAGCACATTCCAATTCCAATCCATAATCATTCGGTAACGGCCATGCCGCATTGCTCGCAGATCTTTGTGTTGATGTCACTTCATCCTGAAATGTTTCTGTAAGTACACATGACTAGGGCAAAAATATAGTTACAACAGTGAAGCGAGCAAGACAAACTATTTGTACATGGCAAAACAGGAGTAACAATAATGTTACATGTCATGAAGCATAAGCAAGTGATATTTTAAAAATTATAAAAAAGGTAGTCTGTGCAGCCTGCATACAGAAATCTCTCTTAGCTCACCAGAGGTGCATGATGTTGGGGCCCAATCCAAAACATAGACAAGTTACAAATTTAGACAACACGTTGCGTAGAAGTAAGCAAGCAGTTGGCCATTCTATAGCTCAATTAAAGTCTTAGGGAGCATAATGAACAACAGAGGGTTTCACACAAACATACTACAACAAGCAAAACTATGCAATCATTAGCCTAGTATAAACTATATTGTGAGCCTCATGCAATAATAGTTGGTTAATAGACTTCAAAGCTTCAAGCACAATTTGGTAGAGTAATTAAATGGTAAGGCCTTTAATTATGTCAACTAATAGTTATACAAGTACCCAACATCAGGCATCATTCTTTGGGAATCTCATTAACTGAGGACAAATAAAGCAATTGAAAAGAGCAAATTAACTATGCCTGAAACAAACAAGGAATTGAACTGTTGAGTTGGATACAGTGACTTACCTTAATATGTTGAAGAGGCTTAGTGCAGTTCCTACTTCTCTTGGAAGGCTCCTTCCTAACATCTTGTACTTGGAAATCCTCAATCTTATCTTCATTGCACCCCCTTTCCAAGGTGACACAAACAATTACTCGTCTCCTTGGAAGATAAATATGCATACTTTCCAGTCTGTGAACACAAAAGGATGAGATTATAACAAAACAACACCACATAATGAAACATGTCGCATCTCTTGCACTTGCACACAATGAAATGAGCATTTACTATGTCTGCACTATGTAAAACTAGGCATACCTTCGAACTGGATCTCCAGGTACTCTTGGAGAGCCTACTTTAGTGTACAGCCAAACCTTTATGTCACCTATGAGTTAGAAAAGGCCCCACTACAGCAGCCCTTAGTGTTTAAATTGTTGACAAGCTCTGTTAGAGTGTTAGGTCAAGAACAAAAAGTAATCAAAGCAAACAGTCCTAGTATGGCTGGTTGATGCAAACAAGCAATTGAACAGATGTGTGAGCAAATCTTACATATCAAGAAAAGAAGCAAAGAAGGAGGCTTAAAGACCATCACTTGACTGACCAGATTTAAGGGGCATTTAAACATCATGTGCAACGTATGAACTAACATAAACATTGCATATTCCATATTCTACAATGGAATGCACATGTATTAGGTTATGCCGTGTATGATGATGCCTAAATGTACACTATAGCAGGCAGGAGTGATTCATGAATGCACGCACAATTGAATTGCAGGTTAAGGGCCAGTTCTATTCCGCCTTTTTAGGGCTTATTGTCAAAATAAGCCATAAAAGATGTAAAGAAGTCATTTTTGAGTTATGGGCTTGGGCTTAACTAATTTCGCTTTGGAGGGGGGTGTTTCGGGTAGAACCTCACGAAAAATTGAAGGGAAGGGGAATAGTGAAATGACTCTGTTATCTGCCTATATTACACTCAAAATGCAACTGCTGACGCCCGTGTCACACCTCACCCTCAAGTAAAAACAAACACGCAAGTGTTCATTGCCCTGCTCGCTTGCATCTCCTCTGCCCTTTCCCTCTACCTTGATCCCCTGCCTGCAACACTAGGGTTCCTCCAGCGAGCCGTCGCCACTGGTCCCATCTTGCCTGGTCCTCGACGATGCTCTGTCCAGCTAGGCTACATGGCCGGCGGGTAGGGGCAAATCTCCCTGGCTGCTCCTCCCTCTGGTGCCGCCCCTCATTCTCATGGTCTCCAGTGGCTGCTCCACTGTGGTTCGTCCAACGCACTACTCCGGCAGGCGCTGCACAACTACGGCTGATGCCACATTGCGGTAGAAGGCACCTTATTCCCCCTCCCCACCTCCCAGGCCATGCCCTTGAGGTGCTGTTGAAGGATGAGCTCATCCAACAAGGTGAGGATCTCCTCAGATTTTTCGCCAAATTTTCATTCTGATCCACTATACGATGAATTGCTATGAGCTGCTTCTGCTGCTGCTATATGATGCATTGCTATGAGCTGCTCCTGCCGCTGCTATATGATGAATTGCTATGAGCTGCTGCTGCTATATGATGAATTGCTATGAGCTACTGCTGCTATATGATGAATTGCTATGAGCTGCTGCTGCTATATGATGAGTTGCTATAAGCTGCTCCTGCTGCTGCTGTATGATGGATTGCTATGAGCTGCTCCTGCCGCTGCTATATGATGAATTGCTATGAGCTGCTCCTGCTGCTGCTATATGATGAACTGCTATGAGTTGCTCCCGCTGCTGATATATGATGAATTGCTGGTCTGTTTTCCTATCATATTAATTACCACACTGGATTCAATTTGTGATGTTTGCAAGTCAAATTAATTTTCATATGGGCAGCAAAATGAAAAAAATATAATGCAATCTAGAATTTTCACTGATCATACAAAAGATAAGCTGAAAACGCAATGAAAAGAATTGGTTGGCTTATTACATGGAGCTTATATTCACAGGTGCTTATTTTCTTAGGATAGCTCGTAATAACTGTCCCTAAGAAACTTGGCCAATAGAACTAACATACAAATAACATGTCACGATGATTGCAATGGAGGAGTGACGTACCATAGCACACTGTATAGGCTCACCGCTGCATCTCCTTTTTTTGTGATATTCCATGAAATTGCCACATACATCTTGTACTTTCTCATTGTGTAACCCTATCTGCAAGTTAACATGGCTAATTTCAGACATCTCTACATGATAATACATTGCATATCCCTTGTGCATATTTAAACCATCAATTAATGATTGTGTGCGTAGCATAAACTAGCCATGACTCTGTGTGCTGGACTAGCAGGCACTCTAAGGGAGCCTAATGTAGTGCACCGGAATTCCTACATGACACATACGATTTTGTGTAATGTACTGCCTCTGTTCCTAAATATATGTCTTTGTAGAGATTCCAGTATGGACCACATACAGATGTATATAGATGCATTCTCGATTGTAGATTCACTCATTTTGCTCTGTATGTAGCCTATAGTGGAATCTCTAGAAAGACTTATATTTAGGAACGGAGGTACGAGGTAGTATCATGTATGACATCTACATATCTAATTTAGCAGCCAGTAGTAGAAATCATTGTCTGCACAAAGGGATTACTGGTCGAAAATCCTAGAAAAGCACGCTGGCAGGAACATAACAATACAAGAGAGAGAGAGAGAGAGAGAGAGAGAGAGAGAGAGACTTACAAGATCATAGCAATGCCTTAGTCCAGGATCTTGGTTGGCCAAGCTATTAGATCCATAAGAAAAATTGGCCTTGTAGTTTTTGCCAGCTGCATAACAGGTAACAGCGACCTGTTAGTATATTTGAAGTGCATCGGGCAGGTGATGCTGGACGGGTTTAAAGGTGACAAGTACCTAGGCCGTGGCGGGTGCTTGGCATCTTGCCCGACAGTGGGAATCAGGTTAGAAACGTCAAGGGTGATGACGCTGCACTGGCTGTCGGGGTCCGGTAAGGAGATCTAGAACCGTCGAGTAGGGTGTTTGTGGAGCAGCTCCAGTAGGGTGGACTATGGTGTCGGCGAAGCGGATCTATGGCCGTGGACGAGGGCGTAGGTGAAGCTACTCCGGTGGTTGGGTTAAGGATGGTGCCGATGATGCAGATCTGCGGTCGTGGACGGGGCTTCAGAAGCTACTCCAGTAGGTTGGATGAGGGTGCGAGGAAGCAGATCTGAGGCCGTGGACTTGTGAGTTGGAAAGGCGGCCCCGGTAGGGTTGAGAATGGTATAGGCAAAGCTACTCTGGTGGGGTTGATGATGGTGTCGGTGAAGTGGCTTCGGTAGGGTTGAGGAAGGTGTCGGCGAAGAGGATCAGAGGCCGTCGACAGGGGTGTCAGTGGGGCAGCTCCGGGGGGTGTGGACGAAGCATCTCCGGTGGGGAGTACGAATGAGCCGTGAAGCAGATCCGGCGCCATGGACAAGGCCGACACTGAATGGGCTGTGGTACAGTGGTGGATGAGCAGTCTACTTGTTTCTAGGGGAGGTGGGAGGGGTAGATGCGGCCGCAGAAGCAGATCCGACGAGGTGGACGCTGCTGGCAGTGAATGGGCTCTGGTACGCTGGCGGATGAGCAGTCTAGGGTTTCGAGAGGGGAGGAGAGAAAGGCCGATGAAGTACGGGCGGCGTGATGTAAGATGCTCTAGTGCTGTGGAGTTAGTCGTTTTTGCAGGAGGGGGAGAGGAAATGGGGGTGCCGTATAGTGGGGGGAACCGGAAGTTACGAAAGCAGCCCCGACCTATTATGTAGATGAGGGCGGTATTCTAACTGTAGGTCTCCGTGTACCAAGGACAAAAGGGGAATTTCACATGCTAAAGACTAAGGTGGCGGAAATTTTAGAAGGAGGCGGGAGATTTTTCTGCCCGCGGGATCGTTCGCATCCAGTTTTAACTAATTTTGGACCATGCTAGCGGGAAGGTCATGTGAGACTGTGTACACAGGGCACGCGTCAGCAGTTAATAACTGGTGTGAAGTCCACCCCAGAAAAAAGACAATAACTCGGGATGATGTGCTGATAACTTGGACGTTCACACGGGCGCGACCAATCGTACAGGTGTAGTGGCGCGTTCACAAAAAAGGGATCAAACGCTCAGCCTATGTATTTCTCGTGTAAATAAATAATTTAGTGCAATTGGTTATTTACGTTAAAATAATGCATTGACGTGTTAGTGTAGAGGCGCACAAAAAGAAATGGATATTGTAGTTCGCTACTTAAAAGTGTTACCTCATATGATTACATAGCCTACATTTCATAAATTGCGTACTCGTTGAATTCATATATGAATATTACATATATTACTTCATTATAGAACCTTAAATCATCCAAGACTAATGATTTTGAATGCAAGAGTAACAATGGTGCATGTACGTGATAGCTACATTGGTTGTTTGAAGAAACATCACTATAACTTTGGCATGCACAACTGAAAAGGTTTATTTAAATAGAAAAAATGTGATACGTGAGTGTCCAGTCTTTATAGCATTGAATAGATATTGTACCTTTGGCTACGATACGAAGTAGATATTGATTTATGTTCAAGTGATGCACGTCCACGATCGCTAGATAGTGATACGTGAATGAATTGTGCAATCTCTCTCACACGCATACATATCTCATTTCCCTGTGGGCATCGGAATCACACACACGCACTTCGTGTATTTCTCTCCCTCCGTCAAGGTTAGAATTCGTCTTTCTACCCCGTCCTACAAGTCTCCCACACAGAAACACACACGCTCTCTCTGTCAAACACGCCCATCCCTTTAATTCCACCCACCCACTGCCACTAATGTCTCAAAGTATAATAATGTCTCTCACACATATGCCTAAGGTTAACTCGTGTTCCGGAACCATATGAATACATACAATGGGATTCCAGTAGAGCACCTTTTGTTTTGAGATTTCGCTCTCTCTCTCTCTCTCTCACACACACACACACACGCGCGCGCGCGCGCATGCATTTGCATGCACACTGTTTTGTTTATCTTCGTGATGCTTTAAGTATGCCTCGCACAAATGCTATCTACCTATCCCTTAATATAGCTAGATATGTGCCACACAAACTCCTTATCCCTACTAGCAAGATGCCCATGCGTTGCACGGAACATCAAGATGCATTTGTATGAGTAGTTTATCTTGTGGGAGAAAAGGATGAACGAGGGAATGCCTTATTTGCAAATGCGGAGAGGGGTGTGGGTATCTTTTTGCAAAATTGCCACAGTTTCCTTCCTATCCGTCAGATATAAATCGGATGGCCTATATTGCAGGATGGTAGGAACACCATCATCACCAACTTTGTTTTTTTATAAGAGTAGAGATATGTAAGTGTCACTGCCCCTGAGGGAGTCCTAGATTAGGGGGTCTCCGGACAGCCGGACTATATCCTTTGGCCGGACTGTTAGACTATGAAGGTGCAAGATTGAAGACTTCGTCTCGTGTCCGGATGGGACTCTACTTGGCGTGGAAGGCAAGCTAGGCAATACGGATATGTATATCTCCTCCTTTGTAACCGACCTTGTGTAACCCTAGCCCTTTCCGGTGTCTATATAAACCGAAGGGTTTTAGTCCGTAGGACAACATACAATCATACCATAGGCTAGCTTCTAGGGTTTAGCCTCTCCGATCTCGTGGTAGATCAACTATTGCAATACCCATATCATCAAGAATAAATCAAGCAAGACGTAGGGTTTTACCTCCATCAAGAGGGCCCGAACCTGGGTAAAACATCGTGTTCCCCGGCTCCTGCTACCATCCGCCTTAGACGCACAGTTCGGGACCCCCTACCCGAGATCCGCCGGTTTTGACACCGACATTGGTGCTTTCATTGAGAGTTCCTCTATGTCGTCGCCGTTAGGCTTGATGGCTCCTACAATCATCGATAGTGATGTAGTCCAGGGTGAGACTTTTCTCCCCAGACAGATCTTTGTGTTCGGCAGCTTCGCACTGCGGGCCAACTCGCTTGGCCATCTGGAGCAGATCGAAAGTTACGCCCCTGGCCACCAGGTCAGGTTTGGCAGCTTAAACTACACGGCCGACATCCGCGGAGACTTGATCTTCGACGGGTTCGATCCCCTGCCTTGTGCACCGCGCGGTCATGGTGAGTATGATTTAGCTCTATCATCGGACCGTATTCAGGAGATCGCACCGGCAGCCGCTCCGAGCCTCAATCCGGAGCCAGTTGCGCCTTCCATGGACGGGTGGATGGACCCCGTCACGGAGGCCGTACCCTCAGCGGCGATTGAGCCGAATATCGACCTTACCCTTCGCGAGAGCCGTGTTGCCAAACTGCCGGATCCTTCTCAGGCCACAGACTCTAAACCGCCTGCGCCCGTGCCTGTCGAGTCCAACTGGGCACCGATCATGGAGTTCACCTCCACGGATATCTTTCAGCACTCGCCTTTCGGCGACATACTAAACTCATTAAGGTCTCTCTCCTTGTCAGGAGAGTCCTGGCCGAACTATGTTCGGCAGGATTGGGATGCGGATGACGAAGAAATTCGCCGCCCACCCACCACCCACTTAGTAGCCACTATCGATGACTTAACTGACATGCTCGACTTCGACTCCGAAGACATCGACGGTATGGACGATGATGCGGGAGTTGAAGAGGAATCACTGCCCAGAGGGCAATGGACAACCACCTCATCATACGATATACACATGGTGGACACACCTAAAGAAGGCAATGGCGACGCGACAACAGAGGATGACCCCTCCAAGAAGCAACCCAAGCGCCGGCGTCAGCGGCGCTGCTCTAAGTCCCGCCAAGGCAAAAGTGGTGATACTGGCACCGGAGATAATAGCACTCTGGACAGTGCCAAAGACAACAACAATCCCCTCCAGCAAGATTTAGAGCAGGAGGATGGAGGAGCTAGCTCTCCTAAGAGGGCAGCAGATGGAGAGGCAGAGGATGATAGTTACATGCCTCCCTTCAAAGACGAGGCAAGCCTCGGCGATGACGAATTCGTCGTGCCGTAGGATCCCATCGAACAAGAGCGCTTCGAGCGCCGGCTTATAGCCATGGCAAATAGCCTTAAGAAAAAGCAGCAGCAGCAGCTTCAAGCTGATCAAGATTTGCTAGCTGACAGATGGACTGAAGTCCTGGCGGCCGAGGAGTATAAACTCGAACGCCCCTCCAAGAGTTACCCAAAGTGCAGGTTGCTACCCCGACTGGAGGAGGAAGCACCAAAACCTACATCCCCGGCGTATGATGCGGCTGATCGGCCACCTCGTGGCCGCGACAGAGAGACATTCCAGCCAATAGCTCAGCCCGCACCTTGACGTCATTCAAATAAAAAGGCAGGGGGAAATACTCCAGACCTGCAAGACATATTGGAGGACAAAGCAAAACATGCAAGATCGATCTACGGATCAAGAGGGTGCGCCACTATGCGAGACGATAATCATCACTCCGGACACAGTAAAAGTAAGTCCGGCTGGGCCGAACCCTGCGGGAAAGACTCATTTGAGCTGCCTCGCGATATAGCCTAGTACAGAGGCGCTGCACACCCCTTATGCTTCACAGATGAAGTGATGGATCATCAAATCCCAGAGGGTTTCAAACCCATGAATATAGAATCATACGACAACACAACAGACCCTGCGGTATGGATCGAGGATTTCCTCCTACACATCCACATGGCCCATGGTGATGACCTACACGCCATCAAATATCTCCCACTCAAACTCAAAGGACCAGCTCGACATTGGCTCAACAGCTTGCCAGCAAAGTCCATTGGCTGTTGGGAAGATCTGGAAGCTGCATTCCTCGAGAACTTTCAGGGCACTTATGTGCGACCACCAGATGCCGATGACTTGAGCCACATAATTCAGCAGCCAGAGGAATCGGCTAGGAAATTCTGGACACGGTTTCTAACAAAGAAAAATCAAATCGTCGAATGTCCGGATGCAGAGGCCCTAGTAGCTTTCAAGCACAACATCCGCGACGAGTGGCTAGCCCGGCACCTTGGTCAGGAAAAGCCGAAATCTATGGCAGCCCTCACGACACTCATGACCCGCTTTTGCACGGGAGAAGACATCTGGCTAGCTCGCAGTAATAACATATCAAAGAACCATGGTACTTCGGATACCAAGGACGGCAATGGTAGGTCACGTCGCAACAAGCATAAGCGCCGCAGTAACAGCGACAATACCGAGGATACATCAGTCAATGCCGGATTCAAAGGCTCTAAACCCGGTCAGCGGAAAAAGCCATTCAAAAGAAGCACTCCGGGCCCGTCCAGTTTGGACCGTATACTCGATCGCTCGTGTCAAATACACGGCACCCCCAACAAGCTAGCCAACCACACCAACAGGGACTGTTGGGTGTTCAAGCAGGCCGACTAGTTAAATGCCGAAAACAAAGATAAGGGATCACATAGCGATGACTAGGAGGAGCCCTGGCAGCCGAACACTGGAGGACAGAAGAGGTTCCCCCCTACAAGTGCGGACGGTGAACATGATATACACAACCCACATCCCCAAGAGGGAGCGGAAGCGTGCGCTCAGGGATGTATATGCGTTGGAGCCAGTCGCCCCCAAGTTCAACCCATGGTCCTCCTGTCCGATCACCTTCGATCGCAGGGACCACCCCACTAGCATTCGTCATGGCAGATTCGCCGCACTAGTCCTAGACCCAATCATTGACGGATTTCACCTCACTCGAGTCATAATGGACGGCGGCAGTAGTCTGAACCTGCTTTATCAGGACATAGTGCGCAAAATGGGTATAGACCCCTCAAGGATCAAACCCACTAAAACGACCTTTAAAGGCGTCATACCAGGTGTAGAGGCCCATTGCACAGGCTCAGTCACATTGGAAGTGGTCTTCGGATCTCCAGATAACTTCCGAAGCGAAGAATTAATCTTCGACATAGTCCCGTTCCACAGTGGCTACCATGCCCTGCTCGGGCAAACCGCATTTGCAAGATTCAATGCGGTACCACATTATGCATATCTCAAGCTCAAGATGCCAGGGCCTCGGGGGGTCATCACAGTCAATGGAAACACAAAGCACTCTCTCCGCACAGAGGAGCACACTGCGGCCCTCGCAGCAGAGGCGCAAAGCAGCCTCTTAAGGCAATCCACTAGTTCGGCAATCAAGGACCCGGACAACTTCAAGCGCGCCAGGAGTAATCGGCAACCGGACCACCTGGCACGTCCCGAGCTCGCATAGCAATGTGGCCCCCACCCCGGCCCTAGCCAAACGGCGAAATCCGCACCAGGCGTACATAATTACGCATTAAAAATACCATGGGCACAGGCGGGGAGGGGGGCACGACGGCGGCACGCCCCAGGTCGCGGCTTAAACCGCACTAGGGGCTTCCCGCTTTGTTTTCTCTTTTAGGACTTTAATCTCTGGAAACCCTGTCCGGCAGCGTGATTGCCGAACACATGATGCAGCAACCAAGGAGGCAGAAAGCTACGTCACACCATAGAACTCCCAGGTGTATTACGATAACGAGTGAAATATTTGTTTTAATACTATTCCTCAGCTTGCCATTGGAAGGGACATGTCAAACAGTCCTACTTTTTGCTTATCGTAGTACTTGTATCATTCTGCTTTAACGCACCCTTTTGAATAAAAAATGCATAGCATTAAAACTATTGTCACATTCTTCTTTTATATACATATATGTTCATTCATGACATCCAGCACCCGTACACTTTGGTACGGCCAATACGCTAGGGGCTTAAGCATACCCCATAATACGACGTGAGAAGTCCGAACACTTTCGACAGTGCGGCACCCCGAACTTATAGCATTATATGCATCAGCTCCGAATCATGTCTTGGGTCAATAGTTGGGTTTGCCCGGCTCCCATGTTTTGGTACCTTACGTCCCGCTATATCGGCTAAGGTAGCACTGGGAGAACTACTGCGATTGTGCCCTGGTTCTGCTGGGCTAAGCACCTCAGTAGAGAAAGCCAAAACTGACTGTCATGATAAGGCGAGAGCCTGGTCGTTGTTCGAGAGGTTTTGGAGTCCCTAGAGACTTATGCCGCTTAGAGCGAGGAGTCGGCCTTGTCCGTCTTAAGGCGTGTATCGCGCCCCGAGTTCGGCCTTCCGAATACGAGGGGCTTCGGTGAAATTTAAAATTATAGAATTCTATGGCTAAGTGAGAGTGATAACGCATTATAGTCCGATTGCCTTGTTCGTTGTACTGAGCACCTCCCTCGAAGGACCCAACAATGGGAACAAGAGTGCTCAGGTTTATGCCGAACACCCCAGCACTCGTGGCATGGGGGCAAAAGCCGACGACTAGCCATCTCTCAGATTTGATAAACAGCCGAACAAAAGGTAATATTTTAAATTCAAACAAGCGTTGCATAGCGCATATGAACAAGTTTTCATAAATACAGGATTACCCGAGCAAGTTTACTCGAATATTATATCTTTCGTACACTCGTCCGCTACGAGACGAGCACCCTTCAGGACACCCTCATAGTACATCTCGGGGTGGCGATGCTCCTTGCCCTGTGGCGGCCCTTCCTTCACCAGCTTCACGGCGTCCATCTTGGCCCATTGCACCTTCACATGGGCGAAAGCCCGGCGCGCACCTTCGATGCAGACGGACCGCTTGATGACTTCAAGCCGCGGGCAGGCATCCACAAGCCGCCTCACCAGGCCGAAGTAGCTGCTGGGAAGAGCGTTGCCAGGCCACATCCGGACTATAAAGCCCTTCATGGCCTGCTCGGCCGCCTTGTGCAGCTCGACCAGTTGCTTCAGCTTGTCGCTCAGAGGCATCGGGTGTTCGGTCCCAGTATACTGAGACCAGAACAGCTTCTCCGTTGAGCTTCCCTCCTCGGCCTGGTAAAACTATGTGGCATCCGACATGCTGCGGGGCAAATCTGCGAATGCTCCTGGAGAGCTCCAGATTCGGGTAAGTAAAAGGTAATTTACTTTCACATGCTTGCTTTGCATATAGAATGCCTTACCCGCCGCTATCTTCTTCATCGCATCAATCTCCTGGAGGGCCTTTTGGGCTTCGGCCTTGGCACTCTTTGCGCTCTCGAGGGCCGCGGCAAGCTCGAACTCTCGCGTCTTCAAGTCAAGCTCCAACGCCTCGTGCTTCGTCACGAGAGAGTGGAGCTCTTGCCGCACCTCGCCCACCCGAGCCTCATGCCTATCCCGCTCGGTGCGCTCCTTGGCCGCTTTGTTTTCGGCCTCGGATAGCGCTTGCTTCAGGGTCGCCACCTCGGTCGTGGCCCCTGGCAAATTTACGATGATCCCGTCATTTTGCAACCGCATTCTTTTTATACATAACCATGGACTAGGTACTACTTACCTTTGTTGTCCTCGAGCTGCCTCTTGGCAAGGCCGAGCTCGTCCTTGGACCCTTTAAGGTCCTCCTTCAGTGCGGCGACCTCCACAGTCAGTGCGGCAGAGGCCAACCGCGAAGCCTGCATCCACATATAGACATACTTATATTAGACTCCTGCGATATTGTTTGATCCTCTGTTCGGCTTTTATTTTTGAACACCGAACAGAGCATCAGGGGCTACTGTCTATGCGGTAATATTTTTCCTACATTTCAAAAACTTACCTCAAAGCGTGTTAGAAGGCTGGCACATGCTTCAGTCAGTCCGCTCTTGGCGGACTGAACCTTCTGGACCACCGCACTCATAATAGTGCGGTGCTCTTCGTCGATGGAAGCGCTGCGAAGCGCTCCCAGCAGATTGTCCGGTGCCTCTGGATGGACAGAGGTCACCAGCATAGGCATTTTGCCCCTTTTGGAAGGAGGCCGCCTGCCCGAGTCTGGAACCACTGGGGGTTCCGGCGCGGTGTTCGACTGAGGGCCGAACTCAGAGCCCTCGTGAGCCTTGCTCCTTCTGCTCCCGGAGTCTAGAAGGTCGCCTTGAGGCACCTCCGGGAATGTCTCCCCTCGGCCCGGTGCCTCTTAAGACAATGCCTCGACGTCGTCCATAGGGCAAGGGGAGGTGGCGATCGGAAGTGGATCGCTATCCATATCCGACGAGCCCAGGGAGCCGTCCAACGATACGTCGATATGGGCTCGCGGCGGTCTGCATAGTCATAATTCGGCGTTAGGAGAGGCCGTGCGATAAAGGTATGCTATGAGTTATTCTGGCATCCGAATACTTACGACTTCGCCAGGGGCTTGGACCTGAGCAGTCACTCGTCTTCGCCTTCAGCGGCGGCGGTGGAATAGTCCGGAAGAAGAGTCCTTCCCTTCTTCGACCCTTCAGCCCCCCCGGTTGGGGCAGCCTTCCTTTTCTTGTCTCCCCCAACTGAAGGGGGAGCATCTTCTTCTTCCTCCTCATCTTCGGGGGAGGAGTGTGTCGCAGAGTTATCGGACGATGAGTCAGACAACACCTGGTATCGGGAACTCTTTCGGGTTCCCTTAACCTTCTTGGTCTTCTCCGGCACCTTATAAGGGGCCAGAGTCAACATCTCCATAAGGAGAGCGTCCGCAGTGTCTTCGGACAGAGGGGCTGGACAGTTAATCTACCCCGACGTCTCCACCTAGTCCCATCAAAGGCATGGAGATCAGACCCTGCACATGATTAAGCCAGGGGAAATAAAATATCCTACCGGATGTATAAAACTCACCGAATGCGCTCGGCACTTCGCGCTTAGCCCACGGTCCTCGGTGAGGGATGGAGGGACCTTGGCGCCCTTGAACAACACCTTCCAGACGTCCTTGTGCGTCGTGTCGAAGAGCTCGCTTAGAGTCTGGTGCTGGGCCGGGTCGAACTCCCACAAGTTGAAATCCTGTTGTTGACACGGGAGGATCCGGCAGATGAGCATGATCTGGACTATATTGACAAGCTTGAGCTTCTTGATCACGATATTCTGGATACATTTCTGGAGTCCGTCCAGCTCCACCGATGAACCCCAGGACAGTCCCTTCTCTTTCCAGGAGGTGAGCCGTGTGGGGATTCCGGATCGAAACTCAGGGGTAGCCACCCAGTTGGTGTCGCGCGACTCGGTGATGTAGAACCACGCTGATTGCCACCCCTTTATGGTCTCCACGAAGGAGCCCTCAAGCCATATGACGTTGGGCATCTTGCCCACCATGGCTCCGCCGCATTCTACTTGTTGGCCGCCCACCACCTTCGGCTTGATATTGAAGGTCTTTAACCATAGGCTGAAGTGGGGGAGGATGCGGAGGAAAGCCTCACACATGACGATGAACACCGAGATGATGAGGATGAAGTTCGGGGCCAGATCATGGAAGTCCAGCCCGTAGTAGAACATAAGACCACAGACGAATGGATGGAGGGGAAACCCCAGTCCGCGGAGGAAGTGGTGGAGGAAGACTACCCTCTCGTGAGGTTCAGGGGTAGGAACGATCTGCCCCGCAGCGGGCAGCCGATGCGCGATGTTCGCAGCTAAGTATCCGGCTCCGCGCAGCTTCTTGATGTGTCCCTCCGTAACGGAGGAAGCCATCCATTTACCTCCCGCTCCATACATGATTGGAGAAGGTTGAGGGGAAGGATGTGGACTTGGGCGTTGGAGCTCGAGTGCGCAAGAATGGATGGGCAAGGAGGAAGAAGGCGTGGGTAGAAAAAGGTTAAACCTTGTCCCTTTATAAGGGCGACCGAAACTATGCGCCCCCACTAGCCTGGTAAAACTCGCTTATCCCCCAAGCGCCGTAATCGATGGCGCGGTTGGGTTACCCACGCCCGTATTGATGAGAATCCGTAATAAGGGGGACACGATCTCTGCTTTGACAAGACGTGTCAAAAAACTGCCTCGCGTTATGTGCGGGGCTAGTTAAAGGAAACGGTTCGAATAATCACCGGGCCATGGCATAATGTCATGTTGCCAAAACAAGTCAGCAGATTAGATTTGTGGAAATATTATTCTCTCTACGGTGGTATGTGGAACTTATTTTGCAGGGTCGGACACTATCCTTGTATTCAAATTCTTCCGTGGTGTATTCGGAGGAGGAACCCGCCTTGCAATGTCGAAGACAATACTATGCGCCGGACTCATCGTCATTGAAGCCTGGTTCAGGGGCTACTGAGGGAGTCCTGGATTAGGGGGTATCCGGACAGCCGGACTATATCCTTTGGCCGGACTGTTAGACTATGAAGATACAAGATTGAAGACTTCGTCTTGTGTCCAAATGGGACTCTACTTGGCGTGGAAGGCAAGCTAGGCAATACGGATATGTATATCTCCTCCTTTGTAACCGACCTTGTGTAACCCTAGCCCTTTCCAGTGTCTATATAAACTGGAGGGTTTTAGTCCGTAGGACAACATACAATCATACCATAGGCTAGCTTCTAGGGTTTAGCCTCTCCGATCTCGTGGTAGATCAACTCTTGTAATACTCAGATCATCAAGAATAAATCAAGCAAGATGTAGGGTTTTACCTCCATCAAGAGGGCCCGAACCTGGGTAAAACATCGTGTCCCCTGCCTCCTGCTACCATCTACCTTAGACGCACAGTTCGGGATCCCCTACCCGAGATCCGCCGGTTTTGACACCGATAGCCCCCCCAACACACACGCCCACACCCACACACACACACACACACACACACACACACACACACACACACACACACACACACTTCCCAACACCGAAGGAGTAGGGTGACACCTCGATCTTGATACTAATCTATCGACTGGCTTCTCTCTCAATCACTCACACGCACACACACTACCCAACACCGAAGGAGTAGGTTGGCACCTCGATCTTGATAGTAATCTATCTACTCCTCTTTCAAACACACACACACACACTCGCTAGTTGTGCCTCTGTGCCTACCGCACACACTCTCGATACCTCTTTCTCTCCCTCCCCCTCCCCCCCCACCCCAACAATGACAGCAGAAGGGTGTCAACTCGATCTGATCGTAATCTATCAATTGGTTTCTCTCTCGAACATTGTGTCTCTGTGCCTCGCTCAGTAGCCCCCTCGATATGTAGACTTCTCACGCGCACAACTGTAGTGATGATGACGCTGAACCCAGTGTGCCTTGTTTTTTTACCGGCCTCATGTGATAGTTTTCACTCTGTTTTCTGTTAATTAACAAGGCAACCTTTTCTTTGTTACTACTAGTGAATCTGAAATCATTCGGGGTAGACATAAAATATATCACTTCAACCCAATTATCGCAGTAACTATTTTAAAAGAAACTAGCTAGATGCCCATGCGTTGCACGAAACATCAAGATGCATTTGTATGAGTAGTTTATCTTGTAAGAGAAAAGGATGAACGAGGGAAGGCCGTATTTGCGAACGTGGAGAGGGGTGTGGGTATATTTCTGCAAAATTGCCATAGTTTCCTTCCTATCCGTTAGATATAAATCCGACGGTCTATATTGCAGGATGGCATGCACACCATCATCACCAACTCTGTTTTCTACTCCCTCTGTTCCTAAATATTTGTCTTTTTAGAGATTTCAACAAGTGACTACATATGGAGCAAAATGAGTGAATCTACACTCTAAAATATGTCGACATACACATCCGTATGTGGTAGTCCATTTGAAATCTGAAAAAGACAAATACTCCCTCCGTTCCTAAATCTAAGACCTTTTAGAGATTCTACTATAAACTACATACAGATGTATATAGACATACTTTATAGTGTAGATTCACTCATTTTGCTCCGTATATAGTCTATAGTGGAATCCCTAAAAGGTCTTATATTTGGGAACGAAGGGAGTATTTAGAAACGGATGGATTATAAGAGTAGACATGGAGATATATCTCCAGCATGGTCTACAACAAAAATGTGCTGGACTGGTTAGCGCCGGATGCTCGCAACGCGATGACATGAGTTCGAATTCTGTCTTTAACTTTAGATTTTTATATTATATATTACTTATTTAATATATACTTCTTTCACTACTGTACTGACAGTGGAATCCACAGAGTACTTAGAATACAAGATTACGGATGGACTTGTTTCTTTTTAATTTTCTGTACGAAGCTGTAGCCACCCTACAAGTCACGTGTACACTGTACATGCAATTAACTTTTTATAGAGGGACAATCATACACGAAATTAAATCAAATGGATTGGATGTCACTCTATTATTCCAGCATAAGAACATCTCCAACGGCAGCCGGCAAATTTCCTCCCGCTTCCTTCCGCGGAGGACGACATCAAACGCCAACGGCATACATTTTCACAACTCTAACCAACCAGATGAAATTCGTGCAAACACGGACTGATTTCATATAAGCGTGAATGATTCCGTATAAAAAAGCCGGATCTTCATATAAACATGATGGATTTCATTACATTTACATGAACTAAGCGGCGCCAATCCGGCTCTCTTGGTATAATTAATACTCCCTCCGTCCGGAAATACTTGTCCTAGAAATGGATGTATCTAGACTTATTTTAGTTATAGATATATACAATTTACCCATTCTTAGAACAAATATTTCCCGCCAGCTAGAGAGGGAGTACATAATCTAAATGGCCGCCCACGGATCCCTTTGTCTTCCTCATGTCCGGCAGACACTTGCGGGGTCGATGAAGGTCCTCGGAAGAGACGAAGCAGCAAAGAAACCACCTGAATGCACAGTCGTCGCCTCGGTGGTGGCCTTCATGAGACCCAAGTGGCGGCGGCCTCCTGTGTTCTACTTCTCCTCGATGATGGTGCAGACACGGAGAAGATGGCCACCGACTCATTGCTCTCCATGCACCCGGCTTCTGTCTCTTCCTGCATGGCACTGCCGCAGGCACGGGAGGCGCGCCCACAAACACTGGTGGCATGGTACGACACGTCAGCGACGACGCCCATACCGGTGTGCTCGCCGCCGTGCCGGCATGGAGCAACTCGCCACTCCTCATCGAGCTAAACTGGAGTGGCGAGTTGCTGAACCACGCGCCTAATTTGGGGCGGCAACTGGCTCCATCAGGCCAAGCGAGGTTGGTAAAGCACCGAGCGGCCTCGCCCGTATCCGGAGGGCTCAGCAGGCCACCCAGCCGGGTAATATGCCAAAGAACGGATCCTCGGAAGCCATCGGAAGAGTGGACAAAATGGTGAAGGAGGAGATGGGGGAGGGCGGAGGGGTGTGATTCTTGCCCGCTGTCTGTCTGACCTTGTGTAAATAGAGGGCGGATGGTAGGAGCTTGGCCGGTGTCTGGCCTCGTTTAAACTGAGGGCGGACGGGAGGAGCTCGGTCGATGTTGCATTTAATTCTGGCCCGCTCATGAACAGACGTGTGGCCGGAGTAGGTTTCTCGGTTTGCATGCGGGTTTAATGGAGGCGAGGAGGCATGTTCAGCCGGGTGTGCAGTGGGTGGCGCAGTACTATTCGATTTGACAGTTGGCGGCGCAGTTCCCGATACAGCTTTAATGTAGACGAGGGAGGGAGTAGCGGTTCCCGAAATGTTGAACGGCCAATGCATCCTCCTTCAATTAATGCATGAGGGAAGTAATGGGAGGAGGACCGGGAAAAGAGGCTGCACGATGTGAATGCAATGCAGTTTGCCCTCATATAAAGGTGCCCCTCCATTCCAATGCATCTACCACATCGTACACACCTAAGCATTTGCCTAAGCACCTACACTACGCGCAAAAGTCCTCGCTCCAGACCCATGGTGGCGATGTGCGCGAGCGGCTAGCGGCTGTGCCAGATGGTCCACGATGCCGGCCTGCGGCATGGCGCCTAGGATCGTCTTCGGATGGTGTTGGCGACCGACTGGTGGATGGCCGTCGTCGACGCCAACTACGACTCTCAGTTGGACCAGATGATTGTTGCCACCACCAACAAGTTCACCATCCTCAAGAAGCTCATGGATGACATCACCGTACTCCTCTAGCCCGCGCGCCCGGGCTCCTGATTGCCTGCCACCCTAATCGGCCTCCATGGTCGGAACCTCTTTCAAGCACTGGTGGCCCTGCGACTGCCCGCTGATGCCATGAAGAATGTCCACCTGGAGGTCGCCCTCGCCACGAGGCGCCTCGCCCTGCAAGAATTTGTCGACCTACACATCCACGTGTACGAGCAAATCATGCACATAGGTATCTACAAGGCCAATGAGGACGCTACGATGTTGGCCTTCCTCAACCGGCTGGAAGCCTTGGATGCCTTTGCTGAGAAGCACCTCGACCTTGCCACAAAAGCCGTCGCTCCTTAGCCGCCGGTCGGTGGCCCGGTGCACTAAGTTGAGGAGAAGGAGGTCGTACATTGATGGATGCATCTTTCTTCTTGCCTTCTGTAACCACCACTACGATCGCATCATCATCGTGGCCTTAATTATTATTGTGCTATTGCATTCTCATTCCAGTCAATATCGACATGTGCGATCCCTTTGCTTAATTATATGCATCACTGTAACTAGTACTCCATCCGTCAATTTATAAGTTGTGCTTACCTTTTCCATCAACTTCGTGCAATGCGCGGGCATCTTGCTAGAAACACTAGAACACGTCGGACCGCGTGTGACCAAACCGACGATGCGCCAACCTAGCTACTATGTACCCTGCTTATCTGGCGGAAATAGCCCCGCACTAGCATTTCCAATCGTTCTTTCTATCTATCGATCGTGCCAAGGAGCAGAACCAAAATGTTACAATTTATACATGTTTCACTACTCCTACTCCTATAAAAGACTCAGTTGGTGATTGTCGGTGTCAAAACCGGCGGATCTCGGGTAGGGGGTCCCGAACTATGCGTCTAGGCCGAATGGTAACAGGAGGAAAGGGACACGAAGTTTTACCCAGGTTCGGGCCCTCTTGATGGAGGTAAAACCCTACGTCCTGCTTGATTAATATTGATGATATGGGTAGTACAAGAGTAGAACTACCACGAGATAGGAGAGGCTAAACCCTAGAAGCTAGCCTATGGTATGATTGTTGATGTGTACGTTGTCCTACGGACTAAAACCCTCCGGTTTATATAGACACCGGAGAGGGTTAGGGTTACACAAAGTCGGTTACAATGGTAGGAGATCTTCATATCCGTATCGCCAAGCTTGCCTTCCACGCCAAGGAAAGTCCCTTCCGGACACGGGATAGAGTCTTCAATCTTGTATCTTCATAGTCTAGGAGTCCGGCTGAAGGTATAGTCCGGCTATCCGAACACCCCCTAATCCAGGACTCCCACAGTAGCCCCTGAACCAGGCTTCAATGACGACGAGTCCGGCACGTAGATTGTCTTCGGCATTGCAAGGCGGGTTCCTCCTCCAAGTACTTCATAGAAGATTCTAAACACAAAGATAGTGTCCGGCTCTGTAAAATAAGTTTCCACATATTGCCATAGAGAGAATAATGTTTACACCATTCTAATCTGCTGACGTATTCCGTAGCGTGACATACCACGGCCAAGCCTTCATCTGAGTCATTTCATTATCCCACCTCAGCGCGTCATGCGAGGCGGTTTCCTTGGCACATCTTGTTAAAGCAGAGATCGTGTCCCCTTATCCCGGGATTCTCATCAATACGGGCGTGGGTAACCCAACCGCACCATTGATTACGACGCTTGGAGATAAGCGAGTTTTACTTGGCTGGTGGGGACATGTAGTTGCGTCCACCCATATAAGGGGATAAGGATCCACCTTTTCACCTATGCCTTCTTCCTCCTTCGCCTATCCATTCTTGCGCACTCGAGCTCCAGCGCCCAAGTCCGCACTCCCCACCTCAACCTTCTCCAGCCATATCCGGAGTGGGAGGCAAGTGGATGGTCTCCCCCGTCACGGAGGGTCACATCAAAAAGCCGAGGAAGGCCGGATACCTGTCTAACGACATCACGTACCGGCTTCCCAAAAAGGGGCAGCTCATCCCCACCCCTAGGCCCCATGAGAGGGTGGTGTTCCTCCCCCAATTCCTCCGCAGACTAGGCTTCCCTCTCCGCCCATTTGTCTGGGGGCTCATGTTCTACTACGGCCTGGATTTCCACAATCTGGCCCCGGACTTCGTCCTCAACATCTCGGCATTTATCGTCATGTGCGAGGCCTTCCTCTGCATCCGCCCCCATTTCGGCCTATGGCTCAAGACTTTCAACGTCAAGCCGAAGGTGGTGTGTGGCAACCAGGCGGAGTGCGGAGGCGCCATGGTGGGCAAGATGGCCAACGTCCTATGGCTCGAGGGCTCCTTTGTGGAGACCCTGAAGGGGTGTCGGGGTGGTTTTACATCACCGAGCCGTGCGACGCCGAATGGGTCGCACCCCCTGAGTTTCGATCCGGACCCCCTATGCGGCTCACCTCCTGGAAGGAGACGGGCCTATCGTGGGGTAAGAAGGGAGAGCTGACCGGACTCCAAACATGCGTCCAAACCCTGGTGGACAAGAAGCTCAAGCTTGTCAATGTAGTCCAGGTTATGCTCATCCGCTTGATCCTCCCGTGTCAACAACGGGCTTTCAACCTGTGGGAGTTCAACCCGGCGTGGCACCAAACTCTGAGCAGGCTCTTCGACACGACATATGAAGATGCCTGGAAGGTGCTTTTCAAGGGCGCCGAGGCTCCCGCATCCGCTACCGAGGATCGCAGATTCAGTGCACAGCGTCACGCTCTCGCGGTAAGCTGTTTTTTCCTTTTACAGGGTATCAGTTTTTCATAGTTTGACTCCATGCGGGATCTAAGCTCCCTTACCTTTGACAGGATTGGCAGGTGACATCCGGACAGATCAACTTTTCGGCTCCTTTGCCCGATGGCCCAGCGGACGCTCGCTTGGCGAAGCTGCTGGTTCCGGCACCCTATGTGGTGCTAGAGAAGAAGGCTGCGAAAAAGGCCGCGGGGACTCAAAAGAGTGCCCGGCGCCAGGAGGTGTCGGATCCATCATCCAATGGTTCCAAGGCGCATTCCTCCCGTGAAGATGAGGAGGAAGAAGAAGAGACCTCTCCCCCTCCAGCGGGAGGAGAGAAGAAAAGGAAGGCCGCCCTCTCTGGGGAGGCCGGAGGGTCCAAGAAGGGGAAAACCCTTCCTCCGGACTACTCCACCGACGCTGACAACGGCGGAGAGGAGTGGCAGCCCAGGGCCAAGCCCATGGCAAAATCGTAAGTATCCGGATAACAGAGTAATTCATAGTATTCGTTTATTGCACAGCTTTCCCTTACGTCGAATATGTTTATGCAGCCCACCCAAAGACCGGCTCGACGCGTCGTCGAGCGGCTCACTGGACTCGTCGGATGTGAACTCGCTTCCGACGGCTTCCTCCCCCCGCCCTACGGACGACACCGAAGTGTTGTCCCAACAGGTTCCAAGCCGGGAGGGGGTGGTCCTGGAGGCGCCGCAAGGCGACCTTCCGGACTCCTGGAGTAAAGGGGATGAAACCCCCAAGGGCTCCAAGTCCGGCTCTAGGCCGGACACCGCTCCGGAACCTTCAAAGGTTCCAGAGTCCAGCGGGGGACCTCCTTCCAAGAGGAGCAAGTCCACCGTGTCGGTGGCCCCCGTCCAACCGGAGGCGCCGGACAATATGTTGGAGGCGCTCCAAGGCGCCTCCATCGACAAGGAGCACCGCACTATTATGAGTGCGGTGGTCCAGAAGGTTCAGTCGGCCAAGAGCGGACTGACTGAAGCTTGTACTAGCCTTTTAACAGGCTTTGAGGTATGTAAAGAATGTGTAAATAATATTATCACATAGACAGTAGCCCCTGATGCTCTGTTTGGTGCTCGGGAAGAAAAGCCGAATAGAGGATCAAATAAAATTCGCAGAAGTCTAACAAAAATTAGTCAATATGCATATGCAGGCTTCTCTGCTTGCGTCCGCCGCATTGACTGCGGAAGTGGACACGCTAAAGCAGAACCTCGAGCGGTCCGAGCAAGAGCTCGGGCGTGCCAAGAAGCAGCTCGAGGACAATGAAGGTAAGAAATACCTTGTTTTTAAATATATATAAAAAGGCGCAATTACAAAGAATGATAGGATTATCGTGGCTATTGTAGGGGCCACGTCTGAAGTGGCGACCCTTAAGCAAGCGCTGGTCGAGGCCGAGAAGAGGGCGGCCTCGGAGCGTACCGATCGGGAGAAGTATGAGGCCGAGGTTGGCAAGGTGCGGCAAGAGCTCCAGGCTCTCATGGAAAAACATGAGAGTTTGGAGCTTGACTCAAAGATGCGAGCGTCCGAGCTCACGGTGGCTATTGAAAATGCCAAGTCTGCCAAGGCTGAATCCCAGAAGACCCTCCAGGAGTTGGATGAGGTGAAGAAGATAGCGGCGGGTAAGGCATTCTTTATGCAAAGCAAACACATAAATGTGAGTTACTTGTTACTTACCCGAATCCGGAGCTCTCCAGGAGCGTTCGCAGATCTTCCCCAGAGTGTGTCCGATGCCGCCGCATTCTATCGAGCCGAGGAGGGCAGCTCGACAGAGAAGGTGTTCTGGTCTCAGTATGCTGAGGCCGGACACCCCGTGCCCCTGAGCGACCAGCTGAAGCAACTGGTCGAGCTCCACAAGGCAGCTGAACAGGCCATGAAGGGCCTCATTGTTCGGCTGTGGCCGGGAGGGGCTCTGCCTGGGAGCTATTTCATGCTGGTGTGGCGGCTGGTGGGGGCCTGTCCAAGGCTCGAAGTCATCAAGCGCTCCGTCTGCATTGAAGGTTCCCGTAGGGCCCTTGCCCGTGCTAAGGTGCACTGGGGCAAGCTGGATGCTGAGAAGCTTGTGAAGGACGGGCCACCGCTGGGGAAGGAGCATCGCAAGCCCGAGAATTACTATAAGGATGTTCTGAAGGGTGCCTGCCTTGTGGCGGATGAATGTTCTAGGGATGTAATTTTTGCGTGAAACTTGCTCGTTTTGTCCTGTGCGCTGAAAACTTGTTTATATGCGCTAAGCAATGCTGTTGGAATTTAAAATATTACCTTCTGTGCGGCTGTTTATCAATTCTGAGAGATGGTGAGTCGTCGGCTTCTGCCCCCGTGCCGCTAGTGCTGGGGTGTTCGGGGATAAACCTGAGCGCTCTTTTTACCATGTTTGGGTCCTTCGAGGGAGGCGCTCAGCCCAACAAACAAGACAATCGGACTATAATGCGTGAACACTCTCACTTAGCCATAGAATTCTATAATTTTAAATTTTGGCGAAGCCCCTGGTATTCGGGAGACCGAGTTCGGGGAGCTATCCATGCCTTGGCCGGACAGAGCCGGCTCCTCGCCCTAAGCGGCATAAGTCTTTAGGGACTCGAAAAACCTCTCGAACAGCGACTAGCTCTCGCTTCATCATGACAGTCAGTTTTAGCTTTCTCCACTGAGGTGCTCGACCCAGCTCAACTGGGGCACAATCCCAGAGGTTCTCCTGGTGCTACCTTAGCCGATATAGCGGAACGTAAGGCACCAAAACATAGGAGCCGGGCAAACCCAACTATTGACCCAAGACATGATTCGGAGCCGATGCATATAATGCTATAAGTTCGGGGTGCCACACTTGTTAAAGTGTTCGGACTTCTCACACCATATTGAGGGGTACTAAAGCCCCTGGTGTATTTTGGCCGTACCAACGTGTACGGGTGCAACATGTCGTTAAGGAACATATATAAAGAGAAAAGGTAATGCAAAAATAGACAAAAGCTATGCATTGTTTATTAAAAAGGGCTGCGATCAAAGCAAAACGATACAAATAATGCGATAAGTGGAAGGTTGGACTAGTTAACATGTCCGTTCCAGGGGCAAGCTGCGGAATAGTATGCGGAACAGGTATACTGCTCGTGATAGAGACCACCTGGGAGTTCCGTAATGCGGCGTGGCTTGTCTGCTTCCCTGGTTCTTGCATCATTTGTGCGGCAATTGAACTGCCGAACAGGCCTTCCGAAGGATGGAGTCCTAAAAGTAAGAGAAAATTAAAAAATCGGCAGCCCCTGGTACGGTTTAAGCCGTGTTTTGGGCGTGCCGTGATGGTGCCCCTCCCCCTGTACCCATGGTATCTCTAGAGTGTAGTTATGTACGCGGAGTACTGGCATCGCCTTTTTGCGAGGGTTGGGGTTGGGGCCGCATTGCTATGCCTGCTCGGATCATGCCAGGCGGTCTTGTTGTAGGTTACTCCGGGCGTGCTTGACGGTGTCCGGTCGTTTAGTGGCCGGACTGGAGAACTGCCTGGAGAGGCTGCTTTATACTTCCGCTGCAAGGGCCGCCGTGTGCTCCTCCGTTCGGAGGGAGCGTTCGGTGTTTCCATTGACCGTAATTACTCCTCGAGGGCCTGACATCTTGAGCTTAAGGTATGCGTAGTGCGGTACCGCATTGAACTTAGCGAATGCGCTTCGCCCGAGCAGTGCGTGATAACCACTGCAAAACGGGACTATGTCGAAGATTAACTCCTCGCTTCGGAAATTATCCGGAGATCCGAAGACCACTTCAAGTGTGACTGAGCCTGTACAGTTGGCCTCTACACCTGGTATTACGCCTTTAAAGGTTGTTTTGGTGGGCTTAATCCTCGAGGGATCTATGCCCATTTTCCGCACTGTATCCTGGTAAAGCAGGTTCAGGCTGCTGCCGCCGTCCACAAGGACTCTAGTGAGATGAAATCCATCAATGATTGGGTCTAGAACCAATGCGGTGAATCCACCATGACGGATGCTAGTGGGATGGTCCCTTCGATCAAAGGTGATCGGGCAGGAGGACCATGGGTTGGACTTTGGGGCGACTGGCTCTACCGCGTATACGTCCCTTAACGCGCGCTTCCGCTCCCTTTTGGGGACGTGGGTTGCGTATATCATGTTCACCGTCCACACTTGTGGGGGAAAACCCTTCTGTCCACTATTGTTCGGCGGCCGGGGCTCCTCGTCGTCATCGCTATGCAGCCCCTTGTCTTCATTTTCGGCGTTTAACTTGCCTGCCTGCTTGAACACCCAACAATCCCTGTTGGTGTGATTGGCCGGCTTTTCGGGGGTGCCATGTATCTGGCACAAGCGGTCGAGTATTCGGTCCAAACTGGACGGGCCCCTAGGATTCCTTTTGAATGGCTTTTTCTGCTGACCGGATTTAGAGCCTCTGAATCCGGCATTAACTACCGTATCTTCAGCATTGTCGCCGTTAATGCGGCACTTCTGCTTGTTGCGACGCGACCTGCCACTATTGTCCCTGGTGTCCGAATTACCAGGGTTCTTGGTCATATTGTTGCTATGAGCAAGCCAGCTGTCTTCTCCCGCGCAAAAGTGGGTCATGAGTGTCGTGAGTGCTGCCATAGATTTCGGCTTTTCCTGTCCAAGGTGCCGGGCCAGCCACTCATCACGGATATTGTGCTAGAAGGCTGCTAGGGCCTCAGCGTCCGAACAGTTGACTATTTGATTTTTCTTTGTTAGTCACCGTGTCCAGAATTGCCCGGCCGATTCCTCTGGCTGCTGAGTTATTTGACTTAGGTCATCGGCGTCTGGGGGTCGCACATAAGTGCCCTGGAAATGGTCGAGGAATGCGGCTTCCAGGTCCTTCCAACAACTGATTGATCCTGTTGGCAAGCTATTAAGCCAATGCCGAGCTGGTCCTTTAAGCTTGAGTGGGAGGTATTTGATGGCGTGGAAATCATCGCCGCGGGCCATGTGGATATGAAGGAGATAATCCTCGATCCATACCGCAGGATCTGTTGTGCCATCATATGATTCGATGTTTACGGGTTTGAAACCCTCGGGGATTTGATGATCCATCATTTCGTCTATAAAGCATAGTGGGTGTGCGGCGCCTCTGTACTGTGCTATATCATGACGTAGCTCCAATGAGCTTTGTCTACTGTGTTCGGCCCTGCCGAATTTGTGGCCGGCGTGACGGTTACCGTCTCGAGCCGTGGCGCACCCACGCGATTCGTAGATCGATCTTGTTTGCCTTGCCTTGTCCTCCAACATGTCTCGTAAGTCCAGCGCATATTCCTGTGCCTTGGTACGGGGTGCGGCTTGAGTGGAGGGCCGGGAGGCCTCTCTGTCGCGGCCACGAGGTGGCCGGTCGGCCGCATCAAGTGCTTCCTCCTCTAATCGGGGTAGCAACCTGCACTTTTGGTAGCTCTTGGAGGGGCGTTCGAGTTTATGCTCTTCGGCCGCAAGGACTTCAGTCCATCTGTCAACTAGCAAATCTAGATCAGCTCTAAGCTGTTGCTGTTTTTTCTTGAGGCTTCTTGCCGTGGCCATAAGACTGCGTTGAAAACGCTCTTGCTCGACGGGAACCTCTGGCATGACAAATTCGTCGTCGTCGAGGCTTGCCTCGTCTTCGGAGGGAGGCATATAATTATCGTCCTCGACCTCTCTGTCATGCTGCTCTCTCATGAGGGCTGGTTTCTCCATCCTCCTGTGCTAAATCTTGCTGGAGGGGGTTTTCTTCGGCACTTTCCGGAGTATTATTATCTCCCGTGCTAGAATCACCGTATTTGTTTTGGCGGGATTTTGAGTGGTGCCGCTGACGCCGGCACTTAGGCTATTTCTTGGAGGGGTCATCCTCCGTTGTTCCATCGTCATCTCCCTCTTTTGGGGTGTCCACCATGTATATGTCATATGACAAGGTGGCTTTCCAGGGCCTAGTAGGCGCTGGTTCTTCATCATCTCCTTCATCGGCGTCCATACCGTCGATGTCTTCGGAGTTGAAGTCGAGTATGTCGGTTAAGTCGTCGATAGTGGCTACAAAGTGGGTGGTGGGTGGGCTTTGAATTTCTTCATCGTCCGTACCCCAACCTTGCTGACCGTAGTCCGGCCAGGGCTCTCCTGATAAGGAGAGAGACTTCAGTGACTTCAGGATATCATCGAAAGGCGAGTGCTGAAAGATGTCCGCGGCAGTGAACTCCATGATCGGCACCCAATCGGATTCGATCGGCAGGGGGGCGGAGGGTTAGGAGTCCGGAGAGGAGTCCGGCTCCTTGGAGTCACGAGTCCTGCAGAGTACGGGGCTGGTGTTTGGCTCAATGGCCGTTGGGGTCGCAGCCCCCGAGGTGGCGTCCAACCGCCCATCCTCGATCGGCGCAGTTGGCTCTAAATTAAGGGTCGGAGTCTATGCGGGTGCGGCCTCCAGGGCACTATTCGGCGGCAGAGCTAGATCATGCTCGTCGTGACAATGCGGCACGCTCGGCAGTGGCTCGAATCCGTCGAAGATCAAGTCCCCGCGGATGTCATCCGTGTAGTTTAAACTTCCAAATCTGACCTGACGGCCAGGGGCTTAGCTTTCGATCTGCTCCAGATGGCCAAGCGAATTGGCCCGCAGTGCGAAGCCGGCGAAGACGAAGATCTATCCGGGGAGGAAGGTCTCACCCTGGACTGCATCGCTATTGATGATCGTAGGAGCCATCGAGCTTGACGGCGATGACACAGAGGAACTCTCAATGAAAGCACCAATGTCGGTGTCAAAACCGGCGGATCTCGGGTAGGGGGTCCCGAACTGTGTGTCTAGGCCGGATGGTAACAGGAGGCAAGGGACACGAAGTTTTACCCAGGTTCGGGCCCTCTTGATGGAGGTAAAACCCTACGTCCTGCTTGATTAATATTGATGATATGGGTAGTACAAGAGTAGATCTACCACGAGATCGGAGAGGCTAAACCCTAGAAGCTAGCCTATGGTATGATTGTTGATGTGTACGTTATCCTACGAACTAAAACCCTCCGGTTTATATAGACACCAGAGAAGGTTAGGGTTACACAAAGTCGGTTACAATGGTAGGAGATCTTCATATCCGTATCGCCAAGCTTGCCTTCCACGCCAAGGAAAGTCCCTTCCGGACACGGGACGAAGTCTTCAATGTTGTATCTTCATAGTCCAGGAGTCCGACTGAAGGTATAGTCCGGCTATCCGAACACCCCCAAATCCAGGACTCCCTCAGTGATGGTGGTGTGTCTGCCATCCGTTGTTTCTGACCATTAGATCTGCATCTAACAGCTGTGAGGTAAGTTGTGGCATTTTTGCAACAA
This sequence comes from Triticum aestivum, assembly GCF_018294505.1. Classification (NCBI taxonomy): domain Eukaryota; kingdom Viridiplantae; phylum Streptophyta; class Magnoliopsida; order Poales; family Poaceae; genus Triticum; species Triticum aestivum. The sequence continues at coordinate 61,684,487 of NC_057806.1, forward strand.
TAGCCCACTTCTCTGCTCGAATTTGTAGAAAACCCCTTATTATCTTGAAAGAAACCACATCCCTCCCTCACGTCATCAAAACAGCCTGAGAAATATATTTTGAGTGAAAAGTACTCCCTCCATTCCTAAATATTTGTCTTTCTAGATATTTCAATAAGTGACTACATACGGAGCAAAATGAGTGAATCTACACGTCAAAATATGTCTATATAATCAGTATGTGATAGTCCATTTGAAATTTCTAAAAAGACAAATATTTAGGAACAGAGGGAGTAATATATTAGGAGTATATCAAAACAAGAGTGATTTCTTTCAAGTTTGTGAACAAGTACTACTATTCTACTACTTTGGATCCGTCGCAACCCACGGGCACATTGCTAGTAAAAGGAAAAGGCCTACCGTGTTCGCGTCGCACTCCCCCCAGACTCCTGGGAATCGGGAGTACTCCACGGCCCGTCTGGCACGACACATTGCTTAGGGAAGGCGTGTTGCCTAGCATTTTCACTTTCTTTGGGACCTCCGTTGAGCAAACCGACTATTGGCAAACCGCACCCCGCCCACCGCTGGGTTGGAAAACAGAAACATGGGGAAGATCTAGCTGTAGCACGGAAGCCAAGAAATTTGGTGTCAGATGGGGCTCGTTGATAGAGTAGGAGCATTCCGTACTACTCTACTCCTACTAGTACCAAGTTTGCACTATACAACTAGTACTACCACTATACAACTAGCAGGTATGTGCACGTCACAACATTGTAGGAACAAAAAACGGGAAGATCTTGTTTTGGGTGATTTATCTTTTTTCAGTCAATGTAGTATGAATAATATGATGTGGGGGCACCCATGAAGCTTATGTGGCTTGGTTGCATGGCTACGAAAGGTTAGGGAAAAATAAATAGATAATGTGTTTAGAGTGCGCTCCACTAAATAGATATACTTTGGATCCATTGCAACGGGCCAGCACATCTATATCTATACCCCCTATATAGTGTGTGAATAACTTTGAAAGTTGGTCGTTGGATGAAGCCAATCCGATGGTACAAAGATGGCAAATCTGAGCACTACTGGCTGTTGGATATCATCTACATTCCACCAGATTTTGCCACATGTAGAATCTAGAAGACTCCATGGTTGAACTTCGTTCACGACTAACTTTGCCACAACTAAGCTTAGACAAAGTGTGTCTGCCACAAAAAATGTGGCTAACAAAATGGCCACCACAAGTGTGGCAAGATTTGGCAAGATGTTGAGTCTATGACATGTGGACCATGTAGCTAGAAAAGTGTGGCAAGCCACAAGTGTAGCAATGAACCAAACACATGCCTGGTGTGTTTGGTAGGGTGTATGAAGGGTGCATGATTCCAAGAGTTCCCTTCTCGACCCACTTTTGGGTGTTTGGTAGAGTGTATGGAGGGTGCATGAGTCCACACTAGCTTAGCACAAATACACTAGAAGCATGCATGAAGAGAGCATACATGAAGAGGGGTGTTGAGTTGAGCATGCATGAAGAGGGAACAACTATGCTGAGACGAGAACGCAACCAAACACACTTGTGGCACGCCTAAGCTTAGGCGTGGCAACCTTAGGCTGCAAACCAGACATCTATACCCCTATATAGTGTGTTAATAACTTTGAAAGTTGGTCGTTGGATGAAGCCAATCTGACGGTACAAAGATGGCAAATCCGAGCACTACTGGCCGTTGGATATCATCTACATTCCACCAGATTTTGCCACATGTAGAATCTAGAAGACTCCACATGTAGAAGCATAATGCAAAAACCACCAGAATCTCATGCGTGCAATGCACGTGTACCTTACTAGTAGTTGGGAGTAGTAGTAAGAAACAAATTCCGGGTTTGGCACGAGCTCGTACTGCGAGAGCACCACAAGGCCTGCCGCAAGAGTTACATTTCCCTCTCGGGGCCCACGGGACCAAACTTTGGTGGCTTAGTGCCCGACCTATGATTCAATGACATGCGGACCTTAAATGCGGCTGGCCCACATGTCATTCTCATGGTGGTGGTGTGGTTTGCGACTCACTCGTTCGAGATGAACCGGCCGGTGGTGGCGTGGCCGTGGCGAGGGTGCCACGGCTGGGCGTCGGGGCATTACGAGGTGTAGATGGCCACACCAGCGGGTACTACCTGTAGTAAAGAAGTACTCCAGCTAAGGATTGATGCCCGGGACGTAATGTGTCACAGCCGCTGGATGAAAATTCGATGGTGCGGGAGTACGGATCGGAGCAGAGCAGCGGAGCGGGAAAACTGCGTCCAATCGGGTGTGGCTGTGGTAGAAAGTTGATGGTTGCCATAGTTCAGCTGGCCCGCATGTCATGCACACAAAGGCAGAGGAGCGATGGGGCTGAGAGGGATGAGGCGCACGTCGGGGGGATGAGGATCCCCTGACGTGAACAATCCTACCATTCTTTCACTGACATGTGGGACCCCCAAGTGTGGGTCCCACCTGTCAGCGAAGGAAAGGCAGGGTAAGGCAGTGATAGCCACGTTAGAGGATCCATGTCCACGTCAGGGGACGTCATGCTTACAGGTAGGGTTGGAGTGGCGTCGTGGGAATCGCGTGTGGGTGTGGCAGTGGTACAAACAAGAAACGTGATGGTCGTCGTGGTTCAACTTCCATGGACAAGCTATCATGTATGCTGACACCTGTATATCAAAACTAGAGTGTTTATATCTCATCAAGCACGTGAACAAGTATTATTCTACTACTTTGGATCCATTACAACGCACGGGCCAGCACATTGGTAGTAGTAGTGTCTATATCTATCTCTAGAGGCCTTCCCTCGTTCATCCTTCTCTCTCACAAGATAAACTACTCATACAAATGCATCTTGATGTTCCATGGAACACACGAGGATGTTCCCTTGGGGGTCTCTCCAGCACGGCGTGGCCGTAGTTGCAAGTTGAGGCCCCTTGAGATGCCGACATTGAGGGGCACTTGGATTTCCTCTGATGAGCAGATAAGGTGAGTTTGATCACGTAGTAAATGCATTCTAAAGACTACTTCCGTGTCCATTTCCTAATTCTCCCATACCCACTGTTTCACAGGTTAGGCTCGGTGCGAGTGGAGATTGGCTTGCATATGTAAGGGAGGGTACCAACATCAATTTGCACAAAATTTACAACGGTGACACCGTTCCTGTAGAACGTTTGTCCAACATTGGGATCACCCATGCAACGGGCCACCACATGAATTGGTACAATGGAACCACGGTGAGATTGAATAAGATAACACGAACCTTGCACATGGCAGTCAAAGGTGGACCGTGCTGTCTGCGGCCGATTTGTTGCCGTACGAGTACGGAGACGATGTGCTCCTTTCTAACCGCATCTTCGCGGTGACAAACCAGGGGACTTGTTTCATATGGGACACATCCTACGATATACTCCCTCTCTCCCAGTTTATTTGTTTTGAATCTTTTCGTTTTATAAGTTTCAAATTCAAATTTAGAGCTCCCCATCACATGTTGAGTTACAATGTCCATTAAATCGTTGCGTGCATGTATAGTAAAGAAACAAATCTCGAGTTTGGCACGAGTTCATGCAGCGGTAGCACCAGCCTGGCGCAGGAGTTACATTTCCCTCTCAGGGCCCTCGGGACTAAGCTTCAACACCTTACTACACCTGCCTTTGAGTCAATAACTTTGGACCCGATAGGTGGCTGGTCCACATGTAATGCTCCCGAAGGCAGAGGGGCAGTGGGGCCGAGAGGGGTGAGCCGCAGGTCAGGGGACGTGTGGTGTCATGGGTTCGTGCGGCGTCATGGGAATCGCGTGTGGCTGTGGTAGAAACTTGATGCTTGCCACATTTAAGGTGGCCCACATGTCATGCACACAAAGGCAGAGGGACCGAGAGGGGTGAGGCGCAAGTCGGGGGACGTGGTGCCGTGGGTTGGAGCAGCGTCGTGGGAATCGCGAGTGGTAGTGGATGAAACGTGATGATCGTCGTAGTTGAACTTCCATGGGCAAGCTGTCATGTCTACGGACACATGCATTGCATACCGATCACTGGAAGGAGTAGTAGAGAAAGCTAGGCGGATAAATAGTTCCTTATAGTCAAGTGGACCCATGCTACAAGTACTTGTTCCAAAGACATGCACATCATCGAAATAGTCCATCTATATCAATATACACCAAGAGGGAATAATTTTTTTGTACAAGAGAGGAAATAGTTCATCCATCCATAATGCCATGTTGCTGGTGCAGCCTTATCTTCTTCTTCTTCTTCTTCTTCTTCTTCTTCTTGTTCTCATTTTCTGTGGGAGATGGCTTCGCAACAAGCTCTGTGGACCTTGCAGCTATCTCAAAACTCACACGGGCATCGAGGGCAGCATATTTTATCCGCTCATACGTCAAGGGATAATTCTCCCATCCAGATGACCTTAATGCCACCGTCTCGTCACCCTTCTGAAGATTTGTACCGAGCACAAAATTTGCTACGTCGAATAGGGATGGTGTCTGTTTATCACAATCCTCTATAGGAATTTTGATTCTGGGTTGTAGGTTAGCGATGCTTTTCAAATCAAGGTTGTACGGCTCCAGCTTCTGTTTGTCCCCTTCGATGGCTGCCCCACAGAAGTATATGTCCTCCCAAGACAAGAAATCGTGAAGCTCACCTGGTATGGAGGGCGCGTGTATGATGTCGTACACCAAAACATCATCTTCGAGGCATAGCTGAAGGACGGTGGCGCGTTGGATCTTCCCAGTGGCATGCTTCGTGTACTCTGCGTCGAGACCGATGACCCTCGTCTCTACCTTTTCAAGGGAGTTGGATACATTGTTGATCCACTTCCGAACAACCCTTGGGTGGACGGTGACGGTGGAAACTATGCTCAACGAGCCTTTGACGAGGACATGTTGGACGCTAAAAACCTGCATCTCGATCTCTTTCGCCATTTGGAACCGCTGGAATGGAGGGCTATGGTTTGGAGAATTAGTATTAGATGGCTAGTCTAACTAAAGTAGTAGATGATTATTTAAAGAGGTTAAAACAATGTGAACACAGCGGGGTTTGGATGCAAATGAAGACGAAGGGGAGGTAAAGAAGCCGAGGAAAATCGGTTCCCGATGGAGAAGTAAATGGGAGAAGTGGTGTGCAGGCAGTTGATTAGATGGCTAGGTAGACTAAACGAAAAGGCTATGTGGGTAGACTGAGGAGTCGTACCTGTTCGTGTACCTGCCTATCCTTCCCTATAGGTGGGACCCATGCAAACAGATAAAAAAATGTGTCGTAGCTGGTTCAGATGGATATTGGCGCATGCGTGGGAGACACAACATTCTTTGGTTAAGGAATACACGGTCATCCTCATCAAAAAAGAAAAGGCCCATCTTCGCGCTTCCGCATGCATGAGAATTTGGTTCTGCTTGCAATATGGATGATACCTGGAGGATGAAGTGAACAGGCATGCTAGCACGGGAGACCTATTTCCGCTATACAGTATTGGAGTACTCATGTTCCTACTACTAGTAGTAGTAGTAGTAGTAGTACAACTGTGGTACACTTGATGGTCAAAATACTATTCATCCGGTCCTCATAGTGAAGTGACAACACCCTGCACCTGACACTAGTCCAGGCGGCGTGTTCGGTTTACCAAAGTCAGCCCCACCCTATGCACTATGCAGTTTGTTATCGTTGTTGTACAACACATTAGCATGCCTCGACTCGTCTCCCTCTCCCCTCCCATAGCACCACTCCATCTCCATCTCCGTCTCCATCTCCATCTCATTGTGCCCCCGTGTACCGTCGCCTCGCTCGCACCGACAGCCTTCTCCCCCGTAAATCAAGCCCCCCAAAACCCCCACCTTCCAAACTCCACCATGGTCGAATGCGAACCGCGCAACATCCATATGAGCCGTGATTGGAGCAGTATCGCCAGTGACATCCTCGACCTCTATTGTTCTTGTATGGATATGTTAAGCGCCCTGCGGCTGGCTGCATGCTCAAGGGACATGCACACGACCATCGTCGAAGCGAGACCTAAGCTTTTCAAGATACCCTACTTGCTGCTATCTGGTCTTGCGAGATTGGCTCACCATGATACATATGCGTACATGATGCCCCTTGACTTCAATCCGATCTCCATTAGCGGAAACTTCTTTGCAGGTATGTAGTGGGTCACTGTACATCATTTCCCTTGACTTCGATCCAATCACCATCGCCCGAAACTTCTTGGCAGGTATGTACTGGGTCGGCATGAACTCCCACTGGATGGCTGCCTTCAGAGAAGGGGAAGACGGTAAAAAGTTGGTGCTCGTGAACTTCCAGACCTCCCATGAGATTATCCTTCCTCCGTTGGATTATATAGAGTTTTACCATCGCGGTCCAAGTCATCTAGATTACCACATCAGTTGGACAGACCTTGTTTTGCAGAAGATTGTAATCTGCCAAGTGCCCACACGACATGCCAATTACACAGACTTCAAGGTAGTTGCCTTGTTCGATCGCGGACTCGCCTATCTTTACGCCGATGCCTTCTTTAGCTAGAGACAACTCAACTCGCAGTGGATCATCGTCAAAGCTGATACACACTTCTGTGATGCTATTGAACACAATGGCATCATCTATGCGATCGACAAAGCAGATGGCACCACGTATTGCTGGGATGGAGCGTGTAAGTTGTTTCCCTCTCATGTTAATGATGACACCATGACACTGTTTGAACTTTTTGTGATGATTGGCATATCCCTGTTTGAGCAGAATTTGAGTAGAACTATGGCAATGTATTAGAGACACCGTAAATCAGCTATATTTAGAATGAGTTAATTCATGCGATTGTGACCATGTCATTATAGCCAATTTGTACCCATGAATAATCAAACGGTTAGGAATATATGGATATTCTCCTTATTTTACAGTAATCTATATACTACTACTAAATATGGGTGTGTATCAATGGCCATGTTAGTTTCCTCATTTTCATGATGTAGAAACATGCACCACACTGTTGGTTTCATCTAACCATACATTAGGGAAGTAAATGTGCATATGGAGAACTCTATATTTGGAAGTAGTGAAATCCTATAATGCTTACGATGTGTACATACCTATATTCGCCCTTCAGCAATCAATGGCTAGAATAATATCCTCACAAAAAATTTGCCCACAGAACACGAGTATATAACAATGCATGGTTTGTTAGTTACCTTGAAGATTTTGTTTGTGAGGATAGAACATGATTACATAACATGCATGACATGGTAGTTTCCTGTGAAGAATCAATTGCGAGATAACATGAGTATAACCATGCATGGCACTTCTATATTTTAAAACCCAGTATACATATCCCTGTATTTTCCTCCCGGTTCCAACAGGGACATATCAATGTTGTTTCCTGCATTATCCTATTCATACTCTGAACAATGCTGATCTTACATTAACAATGTCTGTCCTTTTTGATATGATGCAGTGTCCCTACAGTTACTGCCCTTTGTAATCACACCACCTTTGCCAAAAATAGGGAAGCACAACTGGTTCCTCGCTTGATCAGATGATGGCAAAAGACTGATGATCATTCGGACAAATGAGCCAGAAAAGTTATATTGCAAAAACCCCACTGTATACAAGCACCATGAAATACGTGAGTATCCGGACAATGGCTGTTACGTCTATGAGCAGGATACCAGCTTGTTGGGGCCTTCAGGATTTTTTAGTTGGAGGCGGGTAAACAACCTTGGTTCACACTCTCTATTTCTTGGACTCAATTATCCGATTAACCAGGAGATCACCGTTGGCAAGGACCTTGATGGCAGAGAAGCTCTGTTTTCTATGGAAAACTGTGTCTACACGGCGAGCCCTGGGAGTTCGGGAGCAAACTCCCCTAATTGTCAATGATACAGCCTGCAGCCAAAGGAAGGTGAGAATGACAAAGGCATCTGGATTAACTTTGATCCTTGGATGTCTCAATTATGATAGGCATTGATGTGGTTCAAGCCTTCAGGTTGATAGGTAATTGGGCTGTTGCTCGAAAGGGTGGATTACTGGTGTCTCCGAATCATTGGTCGCTGAAGCGGGGCTGCAAATTATGATGGTGTTGGATCATCTCTTCGAATGACTTTGTTGTCTCTACTAGTTGTTCTGGATGGGTAGTTCTTTCTTTTCTTATGCATATTCCTTGCCATTTGGTCATCCTCGTCTATGTCACTCTTACTATGTAATAGTTGCCTCTATTTAGAATGTCATTCTCTCCTGGATCACGAGAGTCTGAGCGCTGCAGATGGATGCATTTTGGTGGTGTAGCAAGACTTCTTATGAACTATCATGTCTTGTTGTTTATGTCAGTAGTAGTCACTAGTCAGTGTTTGAATGTTGTATATATCGTTGTTTCGAACTGTTTATTGTCTTGAACTACTAGTGGGCTAAATGCGGGCATCACCATTCTCCAGTGTTTAGAGTGTATCTCCTTTTTTCAAGTTATATAGTTTGAGCTTAGTGTCTTTTCGATGATGTACACTTGTTTGGGCCAGTGAGGTGTCGTTGAATATGGGCCGAGTAGTAATGCAATGCCAAACAGGTCAATTATGACTCTCAGGCCGGGCTCTCAAAAGATCCTCAAAAAAGGCCGGGCTCTCCAAAAAAGAAAGAATAAGGACTCTTAGGCCGACATGTGGGCGCCACCGGTGTTTTCGTGCGCTTGTGCACCGAGAGCATATTGGCGCGTGTTTGAAATTCATGCTACCTTTTCATCCCCAATCTCCCGCCCCTCCCCCACCTCTAGAATCTCGATTCCTACTCTAGTTCCCCCAAACCCCCCTCCTGTACTCCTTGTACTCAAGCGCACTGTCATGTCACCAGTCAACGCGGATCTCCAAGCCGGAGATCCTGAGGTCCGTCCTGCCTTCGGTCGCTGCATGCTGTCACTCAACAGTGGCATGGCGGCGCTTGATGACCAGTTTGCCGGCAAAGTGCTGATGGTAACCATCAACGGGGACCGGCCTCCCGTCTCTTCAAACGACCTTGTCAAAGCTCTTGGCATTGCGCACGACATCCAAATAAGTGACTTGCTCGTCGAAGTCTGTCCGCCACCGGCTGATTTCTTCGTCAGGTTCCGGACAACTTTCGACTGCAGTCGTGTGTTCAAATCTTCCCGGCGTTTGTTTTGCGATGGCGCGCTAGTGAGCTTTGATCGGTGGCACCCAGGATGGGGCTCGGTGCCCTCTGAGCTTGAGTTTTTAACAAAGTTTACCTTCCACGGCATGCCTCGACGTGCTTGGAACAACGAGTCCATGAATGAGCTTATCAACGACCTTGAAGGTGAGCTCGTAAGTATGTTTGTTCTTCCAGACAGCTGGGCTCTCACGGTTATGTCACAGATGAAGAAGTCATCCACCATATCGAAGGTGATTGGTGTTGAGATACCGGTGTAGGAACCGGGGTTACTATTCATTGCCACTAAGGCCGCCGTGGACCACGTTAGGGATGTACCTGTAACGAGTGTTTGTGCATGTCGAAGAAGTGGTTAATCCATCAATCGAAGTCCTGCCGCCGCCTCTGGTGCCAGGGTCCGTCGACGACGTCCATTACAGGAGTCAACGTCAGACTTTCCTCGTGTTGCTCGGAACGATGGATGGCACAGGGCCTACTCCATCGCGCGGCAGAGGCCACTACTTCTTTGGGAGAAGAGGCAGGGCTGGCTGCCTGGATGTGCTCTAATTTGAGGTAACAACTGAATCTTGTCAGATACTAGTTACCGAGCTATGGGTGTGAAGCACTGATGTGCCAGTACATTGTGACCTGTTCTAATTTTGTACCTGAACTTTTTTTAGAAAGGGTTGTACGTCAAATTAATGTGCTAGCGGAACTTATTGTGTTGTCTGTCTATTTTCTTTGCACAACATTCAAGATATTTCCCTGTTATTGATAAAGATGGTGAACCGTTATGTATGAGTTCGTTGGTTTCAACATAGCCCTACCCGTAGCGATCCACTGCTTCCATCCTGCTTGTGCTGCGTGTGTGAAATTTGTGTATGCAAGTTTAGTGTGCTATGATGTTCTATATGATTGTGTCAACTATATAAGTTTTTACTAAGCATCACCAATGCATATGGCTGAAAGATGTATCTACGAGCATCGACCGATGGGTCTCTCTCTCTCTCCCTCTCTCTCTCTCTCACACACACACACGCACACACGCACACACGCACAAGTGGGACCCGTTGAATTATTTCTTTGCTCGTGATAGCTTTTAATTAGGTTCCACTGTAATCTAACTTTTTTCTTAAGTTATTAGTTGAGCTCAGTAACATCAAAAAGTTGTGCAGAAGCCTTGTTTGGGCCTTTCCGGCATCGCTGAATGTGGGCTGAGTAGCCATGTTAGGTTGTACTGTACTACACATGCCTTTTTTTCAACATCAGCAATGCAACTGGGCCGACAGTTGTACACAATATCCGGGTCAACTTCTCTGCCCCGCTGGGCTGCAAACTTTCCTAGGAGGTATGCATTAGGCTTAACACGAAAATGGACTTTAAGAAATAATAAATGGGATGTAATTATAATAACTGGGCAGTAACTATAAAAAAATGCACCAAATGCGTAATTAGTTTAAAAATATATTATTTTTGGAATTTGAAAATTTTAATTTCATTACTTGTTGCGCGTGCAATATTTCGTTGGATTTTAACATAATACAACTTCATTTTGAAATTATATTTAATCTGACTAGAAATTTCGAATAAAAATATTTCGGATCCCATAAAAATGTGGGAATTTTTTTTGAATTCTGTTTTGAGCGGTTGATTGAAATTATTAATCTTATTTTTGAGGAATGGTTGAAATTATTAATTGTTATCCTAGCTAGAAAATGGGTTGTACTTTTAACAAACTATAAATGGGTTGTAGTAAATTCCATTAGAATTAAAAAATGGGCTATGCATTCTTACAAATCGCAAATGGGCTATATGTTCTCTGCCACACACTTGTGGGCCTTCTAAGTTGACGCGACCCTAAAAAAACTAAGTTGACGCATATGCAAGGCTTTGTCAACAACACACAGTTCTGGCAGCTATGGCCGTTGGATGTCCATCCAACGGATGTCGTGCTTCTTCTTCAATCTCGGATATTCTTGCTTCAGCCGCCCAAAAAATGATTCCTCCCCCTGACATCAGGGCGCACCTTTTCGGAGGCTGACCTGTGGGCCTACTAAGTTGATGCGTACCAAGGGCTTTGTCAACTTAGTCAATACAAACGATTCTAGCTGCAGTGACCGTACGATGTCCATCCAACGGCCGTAGTGCTTCTTCAACCTCTGGTCTTCTTGCTCCAGCAGCCCAAAGCAGCGTCGGTCGTGCTGCATGCTCCTGCCTCCCATGGGCGGCTGTGATACCGCGGAGGCCTCACGGCCCCCTACTACTCCCATTGCTGGCCAGGCCATTCCTCTAGTCACCCACACCCCCTGTTATTCTGCAGCGACGGCAACCTCACACCATGGCGAACCAGTGAACCCTCATACTCCTCTACGCGTGGGCATCCACTGCTGCATCTTCCCCGGCTCCATGCCGTCCCCTTCCTAGGCCTCACTGCCGTCCACCGCGCTGGTGCTCTCGGCGCGGCGTGTTCAATGTGGTCAAGGAATAGCTTCCATCGGGCGTGGACTATACATGGAGAGGCTGACAGCTGGGTCCATGGTCGCAGCAAGGAAGTGCCTCCTTATTACGCGGAAAATAATGATTCCTCCACCTGACAGCAGGGACCCACCGGACGAGCAACCGTATTTCGCAAAAAAAACCGTTTCCCCCTAACTACTGGGACCTACCAGCTACATCTTCGCACGCAAGTAAGTGCGTCCGGGCAAAAAAAATGATTCGCCCCATGACTGCTGGGACCCACCAGCTACATCTTCGCACGCAAGGAAGTACCTGACAGTCGGCACCAACCTGGTCGAAGCGTACGTAGCGTTGTCATTCTGTTCGTGAATGTGTATGTACATACTGGTTGATGTAGAGGCGCACACGTGTTGTAGTAGAGGCGCGCACGTAGCATGTACACATACGTACAACATCTAGGGTGCAAGAAAGTAAATACTGCCACGTACGTACATATGGGCGGGGTCTCGAACGCCTACTCACGCGTACATACGGCCAGTGCTCGTGTACATGGCTGGGTCGGAACGGAGAAACAACGTCATCGTCGTGTTCATGGGGAGCCAACCGGCTGGGTCGGAACGAATGCGTCGTCGTGTTCATCGGGAGGGCTTGGACGGAACAGCTGATGGAAACGAGGCCTGGCGTACCGCAGAACGGAGGAAACGGCCTTGTGTTCGACCGGCCACAGTCGAACCGAGTTCCTGTTCATCGGGATGGGTTTGGCGTACCGCAAAACGGAGGAAACAGACCTCCTACGGTCGAAACAGGGGTCCTATTCATCGGGAGGGGTGTGTCGTACCGCAAAACAGAGGAAACAGACTTGTGTTGGAGCGCTATGGTCGAAACTGGGGTCCTGTTCATCAGGAGGGGTGTGGCGTACCGCAAAACGGGACTCCATGAGACATTGTTCATCTCCACCGTCGAACCCCCAGCCTCCACGGGCTACTGTTCATCCACCGTCGACCTCTGCAACTGTTCATCCACGTGCTCCTGTTCATCCAGCCTCCACCGCGCGCTACTCCATCGGCTACTGTTCAACCAGCCCCCTCCACGGGCTACTGTTCATCCAGCCCTCCATGAGGTCGTCCTGTTCATCTAGCCCTCCACAGGGTCCTATTCATCCAGCCCCAACCGGCTCGGTCGATCAGGGTCCTGTTCATCCAGAGGCAACACCACGGGGTCCTGTTCATCCACCCCCACTGGGAACTGTTCATCCAAACCCCCCAGCAATGCTCACTGTTCATCCAGAGGCAGCATCGACCGGCTTCAGTTAGCAGTAGTAGCAAAGGAATCACTCGATCGGGTTCAGTTAATAGCCATCGATCGATCAGTCGGCTTCAGTAACAGATAGCCTGCAGTGCAATCGCTCGGGTTCAGTAGGCAAACGCCCAATGCCTCACACACACGCACGTGCGTGTACGAGATAAATGCGCATTGCTCGGCCCGACCACCCACCGTAGTAACCGGGAACACCCCGATATTTTGCTAGCCCTCGCTTCTAGCATGGTTTTTTCCGTCATGGACGGTCCAAATAATGTCATGCAGCTGCATCTTTGGCCCGCGCAGGATGAAAAGCCCATTTTCTATCATGATTTTTTTATAGAAGTAGGAGCCAACTACATCTATGATGATACCGGGTTTTGTCACAATTATCGTCATAGAAGTGTCATAAGTATGATAGAAAAAAATTCGTTCGGCCTAAAATGTCACGTATGTGTCTTTTTTTGTAGTGTACCTTCGCACAAACTATCATCTACTTGCTCTACTTTTTATTTGCCTTTGCCTCTCGTTTTCATCCCCCCACCCCCCACTTCTCATAAAAATCAAAAACACAAAAAACATTTTGTTTTTCTAGTTTGCTTGCAAAAAAATGTCATCACACCAAAACTGAAAGGAAAAGTAAACACATATGGATCCTCATCCACTTGCTAATCTTTTCAAACTTACTGCATGTTGTAAACGAATAGCTAAAAATGAAGAAGTGATAAAACAAAATTTTGTTGGGATACATTTACTGAATGAAAAGCATGATTGCAATTGCATTAGTGTAAATTCTATTAATGTCAATTGTGCTAATGATCATGATTGGGGTGATAATTATGATGTTTCTTGTGATCTTGAGAATTATGAGCCTCATATTGAATCTATTATTAATGATAAAAAATGCAATATTATTAAAAGTGGATTTGGAAGAGCATTAACTTTAGGTAATAATGATCTCACTACTTTAGAGAATTATCAATCTTGTGAATTTTTTGATAAAAGTGGGTTTGGAGAGGTCATGACTTTAGTTGATGTTAATCCCACTATCTTGGAAGATTATAAAACTTTTATGCATGTGAATCATGAAGAGAAAATTTCATATGATAGCTATATTGTTGAATTTGATTATGATCCTGCATGTAATTATTATGAGAGAGGAAAATATGGTTGTAGAAATTTTCAGGTTACTAAATTACCTCTCGTTATGTTGAGATTGTCAATGTTTTATTCTTCTCCTTTGCATATGCTAGATATTTCTTGTTTTGATAATTTGTTTTCTTATATAATGCCTATGCATAGGAAGTATGTTAGAGTTAAATGTGTTTGTCACATTTTTTATTGATGCTCTCTTTGTGCTTTAATTCTTGTCTTCCATGTGAACATCATTGAAATCTCAAAACCTATCTTAATGGCTATAAAGGAAGAGCTTGTTGGGAGACAACCCAATAGTTATCATTTATATTTTTGGTGTGTTGACACAATTATGCTACTATTATGATTGTGTTTTTTATGTTTTGATTAGTGTTCGTGCCAAGTAAAGCCTTTGGGATGATTTGGTTGATAGTTGACTTAATTCTGTGAAAAAAAACAGAAACTTTTGCGCCAAGTACTGGAGTTATAATAATTCACTGGACATGATAAAATTCTGCTTTTTTACACATTATTGATATACAAATTAACCACGTTGTCCTAATTTTTCCAAATTTTTGGAGTTACAAAAGTATAGTGTTTGTTCAGATCATTATAGATTGTTCTGTTTTAGACAGATTCTATTTTCTATTGCATAGTTTGCTTGTTTTAATGATGCTATGGATTATATCGGGGGTATAAGTCATGGAGAAGTTGAAATACATTAGGTATTATGCAAGAATAAAATATGAATGGGTTCATAGCAGTACCTAAACTTTATGGTTTGCTTATTATACCGACGGATCTCACAAGGTTTCTATTGAGTTTTGTGTGCTGGAGTTTTCAAGGTTTGGGTGAGGTCACGATGGATGAAGGAATAAGGAGTGGCAAGACCCTAATATTGGGGATGCCCAATGCACCCCAAGGTAATATTTAAGGAAGACCCAAGCGTCTAAGCTTGGGGATGCCTCGGATGGCATCCCCTCTTTCGTCTACAATCCATCGGTATACTACTTGGAGCTATATTTTTATTCATCACATGATATGAGTTTTACTTGGAGCTTCCTATTCCATATTAGTTTTTGATTTGTTTGTTATTTAGTTTGCCACAATCATTGTTTAATGCACATATCTTTCGAGAGGGACACACATTTATTCGTGCTTTGTTAGAATACTCTATCTGCTTCACTTATATCTTTTGAGTTAGGCAGATGATGTAGTGCTTTACTTATATCTTTTAGAGCACGTGGTTGTTACATTTCAAAGAAATACTTGCACTCTCATGCTTCACTTAAACCTTTTTGAGAGTCTAATAAATAGTAATGTCAATATGCACATGTTATGAAATTGGTCCTGATATGATAGGTATTCAAGAGGGATATAATAAAAACATTCATGTAGATAATTGAATATGATAAGTTTGATTACTTGCAATAGTTTTGCGATATTAAGATGGTAATATGTGGGGGTACTAGTGAATGATTGTGGTTTAGTAAGAATATTGGTGTTAAGGTTTGTGATTCTCAAAGGATGCACGTGTAGTATCTAGTTATGCGATGAAGTTGGAGCATGATTTATTATTGAGTGTCTGCCTTATGAGTTGCTATCGGGGACCAGCGATGGTCTGTTCCTACCAATCTACCCGCCTAGGGGCATGCGAGTAGTAATTTGCTTTGAGGGCTAATAAACTTTCAAAATAAGTATGTGAGTCAACGGATTATACCCATTCTCACCTTTCCATAAATTGATAGCCTCTTTCGGTACCGTGCATTGCCCTTTCTCACCTCGAGAGTTGGTGCAAACTTCATCGGTGCATCGAAACCCCATGATATGATACACTCTATCACACATAAGCCTCATTATATATTCCTCAAAACAGCCACCATACCTACCTATCAAGGAATTTCCATAGCCATTCCGAGATATATTTCCATGTAACTTCCACGGTTCCATTTTCATGACATACACATTCATTGTCATATTGCTTTGCATGATCATATAACTGACATAGTATTTATGGCTCAGCCACCATTCATGTTGGGGATATTACTACTGGGCGTAAACCAGCCAGGAAAGGCTGGGTTAACTTCATCCGTAGTTGATTATGCTTGAAGCCCATGTAGACAGAAGAGGAAGGGTCCAGGGCCCAGAACCGGTTTAAGGCCCGTAGCCGTGAACCGGCATTTGTATGAAACTTGTATTGTAATATAGAAAGAGTGGAGACCGAACCAGACACATTTATGAGCCGGTCTCGGGACTCTGTAAACCGACAGGCGCTGCCCATGTATATAAGGGGACGACCCGGCAGCGGTTCAGGACAACAGACAACAACTTGAGAGCCAGACAAAGCGGATTCGCTCCCTGGCCTTCGAAACCCTAGCAATACCAATCACAACTAGACGTAGGCTTTTACCTTCCTCGAAGGGGCCGAACTAGTATAAAATTCCCCATGTCCCTTTGTCCGGTTTAACCCCTTAAAGCTAACCCGTAGCGATGGCTCCACGACTAAGTCCTTTCACAAGGACATCTGCCGTGACAAACCCACGACAGTTGGCGCCCACCATGGGGCTATCGCACGATGGTTTTGAGTTCTTGAAGGGCAGCTTCGATGGACTTAAGGGATACGCTGTGGGCCGGATGACGAAGAGTCATGACGGCAAGCTCTACATCGGCAGCGCAGGATGGGGTCCCAAGGCCGATTCAATCGAGTACGGGTACCGGGTCCCCTTTGGTGGGATTCACGTCTTCATCGGCAAGATCGGCGAACCAGCCCCTAAGCCAGACATCTACACCGACATCATCGAAACGGCTCGGCGTGCAAGTTCTTCGCCGGTTCAGCCCGAGGCAAGGCATGTTTTTGTGAGTGTCATCCATGGATCGAGGTACGAGGACGGGCCGGTGTCTGATGGAGAGACCGTGGTCTGTTCTAATGACGAGTCTTCTGGAGAGACCGAATCACTTTACCAGTTGCAGGACGGCCGGATTGATGGAGGATCCGAGGGCAACAGTATTCCAGATTCCCCCGATCTACCAAATCGGGCCGCCATCTTCATGGCCGGCACACAACCGGCGCCTCATTCATCTATCGCCGCAGCAATGCTCTCCGGTTCAACAACAGCCACACCAGCAGGGGCAGGAAGCTCGGCGCTGCCTCCGGCCCAAGTCTTGTCTGATTTGTTCGATGCTTTGGCAACGTTGATGGCCGCGGAGGTGGATGCAGCAGCCAGGGATCAGGACAATGCGTAGATTGCAAAGTTAAAAGATCAAATAGCCTAGGCTAAAGCGGACCTGGCAATAGAGAATGCTAGGATGGCTACAGAGCGGGCTGAATTGGAAGCACAGGCCTACCGGATTAGGCTGGATCATAACACTTCAGAGGAAGTCATGAGAAGAAGGTATCGATCACGTCTCCCGTTGGTTTATGAGCCGCAGAATCTCTTCAACACACCAGGAGCAGGAGCTGGTAGCCAACCCACACTACACCGGGCGGGGGCGCCGGGAACAGGAGCGCCGGTTCAACCGCGCACGACGGACCTGCCTCGCCAGAACAACGTTGTGCCACAGTATGTACCAACACCGCCCGGGCATTATTCCAACCCGTTGGACAACATTGTGGCCGCCGCTTCACGCCTGGCGGCCCTCCCAACCGACGGTGAGTCACCAGTTGCTGTGGAAGCACGTCGGGCCAGGGATCACCTTCAAACAACACTAAATCAACAGCAGGCGTATTCACACAGTCGTGAGAGGATTCATTCCACTCCCCGTCCAAGCCGGAGCTATAGCAGACACGTGGAGGACGAACCGGCTGTGTCCAGTAGTGCACGTCGCCGAAATTCACCACGAGGGAACAACCCGGCCGGGGGAGGCGCTAATGCGCAAGATGTTGTGGACCATGGCCGCGCACGTCGGGAGGCCGAGTTGGCGGCTCGGCACGGAGCACGACAGCATACTCCGGTTCACCCCACGGCCTCCATGGAGCCAGGAGTGATGTTCAGTTCCTTAGGGGTGCCGTATCTAACCCCCGCTTTGCGTAATGTGAGACTGCCCAAGGATTTCAAGGGACCTCGTAAGGTACCAAATTACACCGCCGATTTGCAACCAGAAGCGTGGGTGGAGAGCTATGAGATGGCAATGGAGATGTTAGATGTGGATGAGGTAGTGTGAGCTAAATATTTCACCATGATGTTGGAAGGAACAACTCGCACTTGGTTGAAGAGCTTGCCGACCAACTCTGTTGGATCATGGGCCGAATTGAAGCACCGGTTTATCCAGAACTTTAAGGATACATGTAAGCAGCCGATGTCAATCGTGGATCTGGCCGCTTGTGTCCAAGAGGAAGGGGAGTCCACGACCCATTGGGTCAAACGGGTCTCAGCAATTTTGCATTCATCAGATCGTATCAATGCAGACACTGCAGTATTAACATTAGAGGGTAATTGTCATTTCAAACCGCTAAAATAGAAATTGGGAAGGCTCAAACGTCACTGCAATGATATGTCAACACTCATGGCTGCTTTGGTTAAATACGCTGATTCAGATAATACCAAGGATTCGGATTCAGAGGAGGACAAACCGAAGAAAGGTAAGAAGAATGGCAATGCCAAAGGTCAACAGCATAATCTGGCAGGGCATGGAAACGGTGGTAAGCGCAAGGCCGACAGTACCTTGGACTTTGTTGCAAATACCAACGCGCAGGAGAATGGCCAGCGCCGTAAGGGCGAGCAGCCCCAGAGGGGTGGAGGTTCAGGGCCCAATTTGGATAGCTTATTAAATCAGCCCTGTCCAAAGCATGGATCGAAGGAGAAGCCGGCATCACATCTTTGGAAGGACTGTTATATCATCGGGATTTCAAGAATTCCAATATGTTCCAATATGACAACGGCCCGCCCGGTGGTTCAGGAGGAGGTTTCCACAGGCCGGGTTACGGAGGTGGTGGTTCTAGTTTAGGGTTTCAAGGCAACCAAACCAGACACGTCAATCAAGGGCACCAAGGTAACCAGGGAGGTTACAACCATCAGGGGAATCAGCAGCAGCAGCAGTAGTCGGGTTATCAGAGCAATCCCAAACAGCTGAACAGCAGGCAATATCATGTCTTCACTACTAGTTTGTGCAAACGTGATCAGAAGATTCACAAAAGGGCAGTAAACTCTGTTGAGCCGGCAGTACCTCAGTATTTACGCTGGTTCGCGCAACCTATTTTGTGGAGTAGAGATGATCACCCACTCCGGGTTGATAATCCAGGTCACTTGGCCCTGGTGGTAGCCCCTCAAGTTGGGGGATACAAGTTCACTAAAGTGCTCATGGATGGGGGAAGTAGTATCAATATTTTGTATTATGATACATTCCGCCGTATGGGGTTGACAGATAAGGACCTTAAACCGTCAAATACGGTCTTTCATGGGGTGGTACCTGGTAAGTCTGCATATCCTATTGGCAAGATAGCTTTGGAGGTAGCTTTTGGAGATGACTATGATTCAAGGTCAGAAACATTGACATTTGAGGTGGTAAAGATCAAAAGTCCATACCATGCCTTGTTTGGGCAGCCAGCTTATGCTAAGTTTATGGCAAGGCCATGTTATGTTTATCTACAGCTTAAAATGCCAGGTCATAAAGGGACTATCATAGTACATGGAAGTAGAAAGATTGCTTTGGAGTGTGAAGAAGGTGATGTGGCTTATGCTGAGTCGGTTTGTGCCACGGAGGAGTTGAAATTCTATAAGGAGCAAGTTGATCCGGTAGACATGCCCTCTTTGAAAAAGCCAACTACAGAACATGATCCATCGTTGAAGTTCAAATCGGCTACAGACACTAAGATGGTTGACTTTGTTCCTGGCGATTCATCCAAACAGTTCAGCATCAGTGCTAACCTGGATCCCAAATAGGAAAGCGCGCTCATCGAGTTCATCCGTGAGAATCAGGACATCTTTGCATGGAAACCTTCTGACATGCCAGGTGTACCGAGGGAACTCACTGAGCACACACTCAACATTGATCCTAAGTTTAAACTGGTCCGGCAGTTCCTCCGCCGTTTCAATGAAGAGAGACGTAAGGCTATAGGTGAAGAGGTAGCCCGTCTATTAGCCGCAGGGTTTATTGTCGAAGTTTTTCATCTAGAGTGGTTAGCTAATCCGGTGCTGGTTCTTAAGAAAAACGACACCTGGCACATGTGTGTGGACTACACAGATTTAAACAAGGCTTTCCCTACAGACCCCTTTTCTCTCCCTCACATTGATCAGATAATTGATGCTATAGCGGGTTGTGACCGTTTGTGTTTTCTGGATGCCTACTCTGGTTATCATCAGATCAAAATGGCGGTTAAGGACCAGGAGAAGACAACTTTCATAACTCCCTTTGGAGCCTTCTGCTATGTTTCCATGCCTTTTGGACTCAAGAGTGCCCAGGCAACTTACCAGTGATGTGTTCAGAATTGCCTTCATAAACAAATTGGGCGCAATGTTCATGCATATATGGATGATATTGTGATCAAGTCCAAAAAGGAGGAGACATTGATAGATGATCTACAAGAAACCTTTGACAATCTCCGGGTTTACAAGATGATGCTCAATCCGGAGAAGTGTGTCTTCGGTGTCCCGGCAGTCAAGCTCTTAGGCTTTCTGGTATCAAACAGAGGCATTGAGGCTAATCCGGAAAAGATTGCAGCAATTACATCCTTGGCTAAACCGACGTGTATTAACTATGTTCAACGTCTGGCCGGCCGGATTACAGCCTTGAGCCAGTTTATCAGTCGTCTTGGAGAGAAGGCCATCCCTTTATATCAGATGCTCAAGAAAACAGATAACTTTGTCTGGAGCGAGACAGCTGATAAGGCGTTCGAGGATCTGAAGAGGTAGCTAGCTGAACCACCCGTGCTTGCAGCACCGATCGATAAAGAGCCGTTATTATTATATGTGGCTGCTAATGCCCGGGCTGTTAGCGTAGCCATTGTGGTAGAGCGCAAGGAGCTTGGCAAGGAATATCCGGTTCAACGGCCGGTTTATTATATCAGCGAGGTGCTCATTGAGTCGAAGCAGAGGTATCCGCATTGGCAGAAGCTGGTGTATGGGGTGTTTATGGCGAGCTAGAAGCTTAAACATTATTTTCAGGGCCATCCTATCACAATGGTCAGTTCAGCTCCTCTGGGCGACATCATTCAAAACAGAGAAGCAACTGGCCGGATTGCCAAGTGGGCTATTGAGCTTGGTCCTCATGGGCTCAAATATATACCCCGCACAGCGATCAAATCCCAGGCACTCGTGGATTTCATCAATGATTGGATGGAGTTACATGCACCTGAAGAGAAACCAGACAGTACATATTGGACTATTCATTTTGATGGATCCAGACAGTTGGAGGGCTCGGGGGCTGGAGTCATACTAACTTCCCCATGAGGTGACAAGTTTTGTTATGTCCTCTGTTTAATGTTCCCTTGCACTAACAATGCAGCTGAATATGAGGCTTTGCTCCACGGTCCTCGGATGGCTAAGGAGATGAATTTAAGCCGGGTTAAGTGCTTCGGCGATTCAGATCTAGTGGCTCAGCAGGTGTCTGGCACTTGGGATTCTAAGGACCCACTCATGGCTGCATATCGGCGAGAGGTGGACGCAGTGGCTGGTCACTTTAAAGGTTATCAGGTGGACCATATAGACCGGCGGAAGAATGAAGCGGCGGACGCTTTAAGTCGTCTTGGTTCCCAACGTAAACCGGTCCCGCCCAATGTCTTTCTTGATGTGTTGCATAATCCGTCAGTCAAAGTACCAACCAAAGAAGATTTGGCTATTCTTGATCCGAAGGCTCAGTTGGTGGCAGCTCTGTATGCCATACCAGATTGGACGATCCCATATCTGGCTTACATGAACCAGGGCGAGTTACCAGACGATGAAATGTTGGCTCGACAGATAATCCGGCGTTCCAAGTCCATGACCATACTCAACGGGGAGTTACATCGTTACAGTGTTTCAGGAGCAATTCAACACTGTGTTTCTCCTCAAGAAGGTTGTGAGATTTTGCGAGAAATCCATGAAGGGGATTGCGGTCACCACGCCGGTTCAAAGTCGTTGGTTGCCAAAGCTTTTCGCCATGGTTTTTACTGGTTGATGGCACATGCTGATGCGGAGGATTTAGTCAAGAGATGTGATGGATGTCAAAAATTTGACCGCAGTGCACACGTTCTGGCTCAAGAGTTGCGGATGATTCCAATTATGTGGACATTTGCAACTTGGGGGCTTGATATGGTTGGACCCTTCAAGCGTTCTAAGGACAAAAAGACCCACCTGTTAGTAGCAGTTGATAAATTCACTAAATGGGTGGAGGCAGAGCCAGTCAGCAAGTGTGATGCAGCCATGGCGGTTCAATTCATCAAGAAGGTGATATGCCGGTTTGGTTTTCCACACAACATTATAACAGATAATGGTACTAATCTGTCAAAAGGGGAGATGGAAGAATTCTGTCAACGTGAGCACATCCGGCTTGATCTAGCGTCGGTGGCTCACCCCCAATCTAATGGTCAAGCAGAAAGGGCAAATCAAGAAATTCTACGGGATATCAAACCAAGGCTTATGGTTCCCTTAAAGCGGACGCCGGGTTGTTGGGTTGAGGAGCTACCTTCTGTGTTATGGAGCATCAACACCACACCCAATAGGTCTACAAGTTACACACCTTTCTTCATGGTTTATGGAGCGGAGGCAGTTCTTCCTAGTGACATCCGTCACGATACGCCCCGTGTGGCAGCTTATGTTGAAGCTGATAATGAGAAAGCACATCAGGATTCACTAGACCTGTTGGATGAAGAGCGTGATCTTGCAGTAGCACGATCGGCAATTTATCAACAAGACCTCCGACGTTATCACAACCGCCGGGTTAAAACCAGAATCTTTCAAGAAGGTGATTTGGTGCTCCGACTCATCCAGGATCAGACTGATATGCACAAGTTATCCCCACCTTGGGAAGGACCCTTTGTGGTCAACAAAAATCTGCACAACGGATCTTACTACCTCATTGATGTTCGAGAGCATGAAGACTCACGTCAACCGGAGGAGGAGACCAAGCGGCCATGGAACATAGCTCTCCTTCGGCCTTACTATACTTGAAGCCATAGGCTCTTCATCTGTACATATTTATGACAGTGTATATATCATATAATAAACCAGAGCCTCCGTTATAAGCGGGGTATCTGTTCTTTTTATATCCTGTGTGTGCTTTTACAAGTTAACTGGCAAAGCAGAGTCTTTTAATCCGGCTTTAGCAGCTGCATAGATATAAAAAATCACTAGGGGGCTTGGTCATATTTGAACTATAGCTACACCTCTTGATCGGTTTTTAAACCATGAAGGGATATCACTAGGGGGCTTGGTTGTCCTCACACCCTAGCTACACCTCTTGATAGGCATTTAAGAGGGAAAAATTTGTGGATCCAAAGAGAGTGTTGCACACAGTACAGACTCAAACATGGGCACACACTGAGCATCGCTCACAAAGTTACTTGGGGGCTCTTTTTGCAAAGCAACAAAGAGTTTGAAAGGACCCTCATAATTGGCTATCAAGCCATAGCTTGGAAGCCTGGTGTATTCACCTAAAAACCCAGGTTAACCTGCCTTCATCAAGTAAGCCACTCCTGTCCAGGTAATCGTGGTATGACCCATCGAACGTTTGACAAGTCAATCTTTTACAAACCCTGAACTTGTCATAGTTAAAACGATGATTGGTTAATTGGAGGCCCATCTTAAAAGGCTTTGTTAAATGGTTTAACTCAGAGGCCTGGCAGCCCATGAAAAGCCTCAATTTGGAGCCTGGCAGCTCGTAAAAAGCCTTGCATATTTTCCTGTTTGAATTTTGTTTGTTGAAAATCATAAGTATTTTTTGATAAACCGGCATCCTTGACCCGGCTTGCTTTTCAACTTCAAGTTGTGGGCACATGATCAATTATAAACCAGTGTTCATTGACCCGGTCTGGTTTGACTAAATCGCCAGTGTTATAAAGAAAATCTGGTGGTTATCCCGGTCCGGTTTAATATATAGACCGGCATTATGAAGATGGAGTTATCAACATTCCGGATTGGTCTTAACACCTTTGCCATATACACGTTTGGTCAACCAATGAGGTATGTTCTGTACATTACATTTTGTACAAACACTTGATTATTCATCTAGGTACTATATACTTCTTGGACATCATGACACGTCTAGCGGTAAACTGCTAGATACTTTTAAAGTTGTTGTACCCAGGAACACAATTCATCATGGGTTATGCATAAATATATCCCAAAGGGCGTCACAGATTGTCACAAAGTATTACGAAACATGCTCGATGGCATGGCAGATAAATGGAGTTTCAGCTATCCTATTACATGAAGCTTCAAAGCGGCTCAAACAGTATCATTGTTTTTCACAGTAGCCATATAAACCGGCGACCGGATCGGGACTCTTCATCGCGACGGTTTGACGGTTGAGGGTCAGTTGGTGTAGGCACTTCTTCATCCCTCCCCAGACGCTGGAAATTAGCCATTGACCAATTGATTCCAGTTAACGCTTGGAACACTACTTCCTCATGGATAAGATTGGAAGGGTTAGTATCAGGGGCGTAAGATTGCTTACGAATCGGAGGCACAAGTTCTTCGACTTCATGGATGTTGGCCGGCTGTCTTTTCCCTTCTGCATCATAAAACGGTTGAAAATGGGACAAATCGGTATCATCAACCAACTTGCTGTCCCCTGGCCGCATCTGTTTGGTCAGCCATCGAAGATCATCATTGTCGAAGTTTGAACCGTCTTCTTTAATGCCTGGGTATCCTTTGATGATATCCTCCGCTTCAAGGTCTGGAATCCAGGCTTTGGCTCGAATAAGGGCGGTTAAAGCTCCTGCTTTGGCAGCTGCTCTCTTCAACTCGGCAATACGGGCTGGTAACATGCCCAACTTCTCAAGGGTTTCCTTAATCAAAGTTGGAGCCGGTTTGTTATAAGCTGCCGTGCTAATAACCCGTTGAGACCCAGAGTATAGCTGTTCAACCAATGTATATGCCGCTTTGAGCTTCATCCGCATATCTGTACCAAGATGAGCGATCCGAGTGCCTGCCAACGATTTTATCAACATTTTGGTCAGTTATAAGATTCATCGACTGGCGCAACATACATAAGCAGACACTTACCAAAGATGGCAGAGGTCATAGCATTGATTTGGCATTTCAAACCGGCTAGTTCTTCAACCACTAGCTTCAGGGCTGCCTCGACGTCTACAACTCTTTTGGTTAAACCGGATTTCTCGGTTTCCCACTCAACACGTTCTTGGTTGAAGGATTCTTTCAGCTTTTCCATTCCAGCCAGGGCCTGTGGGTCAGCTCCTCTTTGGCTTTTACAACCTCGGCTTGTTGTGACTTCACATTTTCTTGCAAGTCAGAATTTCAGGCATCTTTGTTTCTCAGTTCAGCCTGCAACGTTCAAGGTATGTTAAACAAACAACATATATCTGTGCTAAAGTACAAAGCGCATAACAAAGTTATGCACTTCATACTTGGGGGCTAATGCCTATTTGCTCTCAAGTACCACACTTTATACAAGTCTCCAGAACAATGCAAGCATTATCCTTGACACTTGGGGGCTAATGTGCATCTGTTCTAAAATGGATGTGTGGATTAAAAATCGTATTAACTTGCCAAGTTAAACCAGCCTTTGGGGGCTATGCTGCAGAAAGTTATCTAATTTTTTCAAGATGAGTCTTATCTATTATTAGCAACCTGTCATTGCAAGGATCAATGATGAGCTGCTTAAAGTGTTACAAAGACCCGGTTTGTGATTAACAATCATAAAATGGCCCTTGGGGGTTACTTGGGATAGTGTCTCAGCTATAAATCAATATACAAAGGGAGAGGAATTTACCTCATATCGCTCTTTCATCAAGTTCACCAAACCGGCTTCCTAATCCCGGTTTGAGTGCAGACGGTTCAAGAAGCCAGAATGAAGCTCATCAGTGTTAAGATGAGCATAGTTTGATAAGTCACTGCTCCATTTACCTTTATCCCGGGTAGCTTGCTCTTCTTTGGTACTATGCTGACCTAAAATGACGGGATGGCCAAGAGAGATGTGGCCTATTCTAGTAATAATAACATCGTCACCTTGGCCTTCAGGATTTTTGGTGGATGATGCTGGAATTTCAGTGTCTTTCACCGGACTAGCCCGGATTGGCTCTACCGGTTTAGTATCGGGTGCGGCAGGCTCAGCATCTGTTGGTTCATCGGTATGTCGGCCTTCAAGGGGTGGATCATCAAAAGTAGCTTCAGGATGGGGGCCTTCCGGTTCACCAGTCTGTTCTGGTTCACCTCTTGGTTCTTCTTCTTCGGTGACAGGGTCTTCTAGCGGATTGGTGACCCGAGCTTTCTTGCTGGGTCTGGCTTTGGCCCTGCAAACAGAATAAAAAAGGATTAACATCCTATTCAAAGGATTTATGGCGCATTGAAAGGAAAGGTTTTTACAACTCACCCGGCCATAGTTTTCAAAGGGGGAGTTGAGTTGTTGTCGATTCACCAGAAGATGAAGGAGGTGTCACCTGATAATTTGAATCGGGCAGATTAAGAGGCTGTCTGAAATAATGTGCCTTGGGGTAAGAATGGTCAGAAGTAGGAGAGACCTCAGACCGGCGCTTCCGAACCGAGTGTCAGGTAAACCGGCTGAAGTGACCTGTTGGCCACTGTGCCGGGTTGTCCGGCGAGCTTCATGCTGTTGAGTCTTCAAAATAAATGTTGGATCCAAGTGAGCAAGAGGATGAGAAAAGCTTACTTTCCGGACTGCTTGGCGAGTTTTTTGTGTTGGCCTAGAGTCTGAACCGGAGGAAAGGGTAATTACCTCTACGTCATCAGCTTGACTAGCTTTCGCGTCCTCCTGAGGAAGATCATTGTTAATGAGATGCATGAAAAGAGAGCCAAGTGAGTCAAGTTCTACCTCAACTTCTGGATCATCAGTATCATCATCAAGCTCCATATTAATCCGGTCAGCCGTTTTCTGTTTTGACGTCCGTTTTACGGCTTTGGTCTTTGGGCGGGATGGCTTGACCGCTTTATCTCCAGTCGGTTTTGCTGCTTTCTCTACGGTTTTCCTTTTCCAGAAGGGGTCATCACCCTACATATAAAGAAGAAGGGTTACAGGTTGCATAAGTTAAAGATATTAGAGATGAAGAGGAAGTATAATGCTTACAGCAGGCGGTTTGTTCTTGGCATAGAAGGGACTCAGACCGGTTTGACTACAGATCAGTTCTGACTCATTCAGAGTCTTCTTTACACCTTCAGTGACTTCTTCCTCAGATAATTGGATGTTGCAATGGCGTTGAGGGTCGTCAACCTCAGCGGTATATTCACACATTAAACCGGGATGCCGGCTTAGCGGCAAGATACTCCAGGATATCCAACAGCGCACAAAGTCCACGCCTGTTAAACCGTTTGCCATAAAGGCCCGGAGTTTGGCGAGTTGAGGAGCGTATTTCGCCCTTTCTGAAGAGCTCAAGCGTTGAGGCATGGGGTGAGTATTGGATAGTCTGTGGTAACGAAAGCTGGGCAGGGGATTTTTGTCTTCAGGGGAAGTGTCTCTGCAATAAAACCAAGTTTGATTCCATTCCTTTGGGTGGCTATGATGTTTGGCATGAGGAAATTCAACTTCTTTCCGCTTTTGAATCAAGACACCACCAAGTTCTGTGTTCGGGCCATTTACAAACTCTGTGCGCCGGTTTAAGTGAAAGAAATCCCGGAACAGTTCTGCAGTTGGTTCTTCTTGTAAATATACTTCACAGAAGACCTGGAAGTTGCATAAATTGGAAACCGAGTTGGGACCAATATCTTGCGGATGAAGTTGGAAGCTGGCAAGCACATCTCGATAAAACTTTGACCCTGGCGGTTTGAAGCCACGGCCTATATGGTCAACAAAGACCACCACCTCGCCCTGCCTGGTTGGAGGATTTTCTGTTCCTGGAACTCGCCATTTGATTTCAGTTTTCTTAGGTAGGGAGCCGATGCTAACCATCTCATTCGACTGAGTCTCAGTAACCCGGGAGCGATCCCAGTTGCAGGCAGTGAATTGTTTGGCCATTGCAAAATAAAACAAGCTGAAAATGAAAGGCCGTTTTATAAATTACGCATGATTATATGCAAGAGACAAGGGAGTAAGAAACATACTAATATGCGAAATGGTGTAAACCAGAGATTAATGCAATAAGGGAAAAAGGTAATACTAGCACAAGATTACTCAGACACTGTTAACTGGAGCATAATTATGAAGGTAAAATGCTCCTCCGGTTTATCAGAGGGCTAATGGCGTAGACTTCTTATACAAGGTTAAAACCGCCTATGTTGGTGCAAGGAGAAACATATCTCACAGGGACATACAAACATATCTCACAGTGACATATAAAACTTTCGGATCTAAGATAAGACAGAAAAGCAAAAATAATTGGATCTAGAAGGGGTGCAGAACTGAAGCAATTTATGAAGGACTAGATCAGTTCTTTGTGCATAAGGGTTTGTGATGACAATGGAAGGTTAGCTACGGCAAGGGATACGTCAAGCATGAAGTGTCTATCTACAGACTAAAGGCAGAACAGGGAAGAACAACACTAAAGCACCGATGAACTTCAGAAGAACTGCAAAGAATGTCGAACCCTAGAACAGATCTGTGGCGAAAAAGCAGAGAACTTACCGGAGCTGGTGAGGAGGCGGAAAGGCGGCGCAGTATTCTGGTGCGTTCAGGGTGATGCAGCGGCCAGGGTCGGAGCAGAGGCGACGGTCGACGGTGGCGGCGGAGCTCCAAAGGCTGAGCAGTGCAAGGAAGATGACGCGAAGAGGCACGAGGGGGAAAAGGTGAAAATGACCCCTTGGTCCTATTTATAAAGGCAAGGGATAAGTGTCAGGCGCGAAAATCGAGGGGCCAGAAATTTGGAAGTGAGGCGGAGCTGTCGCCTCGATTGTCGGAGACCTATTAATGAAGATGTGTCATACACAGTTTTTAAACAGATGACGTCATGACGGTTTACCACGATCCGAGAAGATGATGTCACGGCGGTTTACTAAATTATGAGAAGATGTGGAAGACGAAGTTTTTACTAAGGATTGACATGATCCTGTTCAAATCAATCTGGGGCCTAATGTTGGGGATATTACTACTGGGCGTAAACCGGCCAGGAAAGGCTGGGTTAACTTCATCCGTAGTTGATTATGCTTGAAGCCCATGTAGACAGAAGAGGAAGGGTCCAGGGCCCAGAACCGGTTTAAGGCCCGTAGCCGTGAACCGGCATTTGTATGAAACTTGTATTGTAAGATAGAAAGAGTGGAGACCGAACCAGACACGTTTATGAGCCGGTCTCGGGACTCTGTAAACCGACGGGCGCCGCCCATGTATATAAGGGGACGACCCGGCAGCGGTTCAGGACAACAGACAACAACTCGAGAGCCAGACAAAGCGGATTCGCTCCCTGGCCTTCGAAACCCTAGCAATACCAATCACAACTAGACGTAGGCTTTTACCTTCCTCGAAGGGGCCGAACTAGTATAAAATTCCCCGTGTCCCTTTGTCCAGTTTAACCCCTTAAAGCTAACCCATAGCGATGGCTCCACGACTAAGTCCTTTCACAAGGACATCTACCGTGACAAACCCACGACAATTCATCATTATTATACATGTTACACTAGCATCATTGCACATCCTGGTACACTGCTAGAGGCATACATATAGAGTCATATTGTTCTAGTTATCGAGTTGTAAGTAAATAAAAGTGTGATGATCATCATTATTAGAGCATTGTCCCGGTGAGTAAAGGATGATGGAGACTATGATTACCCCACAAGTCGGGACGAGGAACTAGACGAAAAATAAAATAAAAAGAGAAAAAGAGACCAAAAAGAGCCAAACAAAAAATGAGAGAAAAAGAGAGAAGGGGCAATGTAACTATCCTTTTCCACACTTGTGAATCAGAGTAGCACCATGTTTTTCATATAGAGAGTCTCCTATGTTATCACTTCCATATACTAGTGGGAATTTAACGTTATAGAACTTGGCTTTTATATTCTGATGATGGGTTTCCTCAAATGCCCGAGGTCTTCATGAGTAAGCAAGTTGGATGCACACCCGCTTAGTTTTCATTGAGCTTTCATACACTTATAGCTCTTAGTGCATCCGTTGCATGGAAATCCCTACTCCTCATGTTGACATCAATTGATGGGTATCTCGATAGCACGTTGATTAGCCGCGTCAATGTGAGACTATCTTTCTTTTTGACTTATCCTTATTGATCTCTACCACCGCATTCTATTCCAACCATAGAGCTATATCCGTGGCTCACGCTCATGTATTGCGTGAGGTTGAAAATGCTGAAGCACGTTAAAAAGTATGATGCAATTGCTCGGCTTGTCATCGGGGTAGTTCATGATTAATACTTTATGCTAGGAAGACTAAGCATGACAAGGCTATATGATTTTGTAGGGATAGCATTTTTATTTTGAAATACATAATTGTTTGTTGGTATGTCTGAGTATTGATGTCTTTATATCAAATTATAGACTATTGCTTTGAATCACTCGGATCTTAATATTCATACTGTAAAAGATATTACATGATAAACATGTTAGCTAGCATTCCACATCAAAAATTCTGTTTTGTCATTTACCTACTCGAAGACGAGCATGAATTAAGCTTGGGGATGCTGATACGTTGATACGTCTCTGTCGTATCTATAATTTTTGATTGTTCCATGCCAATATTATTCAACTTTCATATACTTTTGGCAACTTTTTATACTATTTTTGGGACTAACATATTGATCTAGTGCCCAGTGCCAGTTCCTGTTTGTTGCATGTTTTATGTTTCGCAGAATATCCATATCAAACGGAGTCCAAACTGAATAAAAACGGACGGAGCTTATTTTTGGAATATTTGGAAAATATGGGAGAAATATCTACGTGAAACGATGTCCGAGGTGGGCACAAGGTAGGGGGGCGCGCCCCACCCCCCTGGGCGCGCCCCTGACCCTCATGGTCCACCCGTAAGGCGGTTGATGCCCTTCTTTGGCCTCAAGAAAGCTAATTTTTGGTAAAAAATCATGGTGAAGGTTTCAGTCCAATCGGAGTTACGGATCTCCTTATATATACGGAACGGTGAAAGGGCAGCAGAAGAAAAGGCAGAAATAGAGAGAGATAGAGAGACAGGTCCAATCTCGGAAGGGCTCTCGCCCCTCCCATGCCATGGAGGCCAAGGACCAGAGGGGAAACCCTTCTCCCATCTAGGGAGGAGGTCAAGGAAGAAGAAGACGAAGGGGCCCCCTCTCCCCTTCTCTTCCAGTGGCGCCGGAACGCTGCCGTGGTCATCATCATCATCACCATGATCTACACCAACACCTCCGCCATCTTCACCAACATCTCCATCACCTTCCCCCCTCTATCTAAAGTGGTCCACTCTCCCGCAACCCTCCGTACCCTCTACTTGAACATGGTGCTTTATGCTTCATATTATTATCCAATGATGTGTTGCCATCCTATGATGTCTGAGTAGATTTTTGTTGTCCTATCGGTGGTTGATGAATTGCTATGATTGATTTAATTTGCTTGTGTTTATGTTGCTGTCCCTTGGTTCCCATCAAATGAACGCGCGCGTGGATCACACCATAGGGTTAGTTGTATGTTGATAGGACTATGTATTGGAGGGCAAGAGTGACAGAAGCTTCAACCTAGCATAGAAATTGATGCATACGGGATTGAAGGGGGGCCAATATATCTTAATGCTATGGTTGGGTTTTACCTTAATGAACGTTAGTAGTTGCGGATGCTTGCTAATAGTTCCAATCATAAGTGCATGGAATTCCAAGTCAGGGATGACATGCTAGCAGTGGCCTCTCCCACATAATACTTGCCATCGGTCGAGTAAAGTAGTCAATTGCTTAGGGACAATTTCGCAACTCCTACCACCACTTTTCCACACTCGATATATTTACTTTATTTCTTCTTTACCTAAACAGCCCCTACTTTTTATTTACGTAATCTTTATTATCTTGCAAACCTATCCAACAACACCTACAAAGTACTTCTAGCTTCATACTTGTTCTAGGTAAAGCGAACACCAAGCGTGCGTAGAGTTGTATCGGTGGTCGATAGAACTTGAGGGGATATTTGTTCTACCTTTAGCTCCTCATTGGGTTCGACACTCTTACTCATCGAAAACTGTTGCGATCCCCTATACTTGTGGGTTAGCAAGACCTTTTTCTGGTGCCGTTGCCGGGTAGCAATAGCGTGTGCTTGTTTGCTTTATCACTAAGTAATTTTTATTTGCTGTTCTTAGTTGTTCTCTATCTTTAGTTATGGATATGGAACACAAAATACCAAAAAATTAGGTGTACTTGCTCCTCGTGGAGATGAGGAACCTTGTAAAACCCTCGATGCTCGTTATGTGACAAAAATTATGTACTACTTTGATAATCCTGAGAAAACCCCATTCAATCTGGTAATGGGAGTAACATTGGATCAACATGAATACTTTAGGGATTATCGCTTGACACGAAAA
This sequence comes from Triticum aestivum, assembly GCF_018294505.1. Classification (NCBI taxonomy): domain Eukaryota; kingdom Viridiplantae; phylum Streptophyta; class Magnoliopsida; order Poales; family Poaceae; genus Triticum; species Triticum aestivum. Next base: position 61,716,989 of record NC_057806.1, read on the forward strand.
GGGAAACTACTATGGGATCAAATTTATATATTGAAGTGGTATGCTCGGCAAGTATGCTTGAGTTATTATTATACTTGTTGCTCTAGGATGAAGGCTCCACACCTTCCTTTTTCATGCAAATTTAATGATAATGAAACCTTAGCTTCTTATGCTAATGGTATATATGATTACGATGATGTGGAACAAATAAAAGAATTTGTTGCTTTTAAGGGTGCTTATGAAATTGAATCTTTGTTTGAAAAGTATGAAGCTTTTGATGATGATGTTTATAGGCCTGAAAATTTGGCTATCCTAAAATATTGCTATGATAATTATGAATATAATTCCTATATTAAAGCGCTTATTGAGAAAGTCTCCGCTGTCCAAGAAGAGATTAATATTTTGCAGGAATCTATGGAAGAAGAAGTTGATGAAACTATGAGCTCATTGGATGAAAAAGATGAGGAGGAGAGCGAAGAACAAAAGGAGGAAGAGCGGATTGATCACCCGTGCCCACCTTCTAATGAGAGTAACTCTTCAACTCAAACATTGTTTAATTCCCCTTCATGCTTACCGAATGATGAATGCTATGATCCCGTTGATTCTTTTGAAATATCTCTTTTTGATGATGCTTGCTATGCTTGTGGCCAAGATGCCAATATGAATTATGCTTATGGAGATGAACTTGTTGTAGTTCCTTGTGTTAAACATGAAATTGTTGCTATTGCACCCACGCATGATAGTCCTATTATCTTTTTGAATTCTCCCAACTACACTATATCGGAGAAGTTTACCCTTATTAAGGATTATATTGAAGGGTTGCCTTATACCGTTGCACATGATGATTTTGATGAATATAATATGCATGTGCTCGCTTCTCCTACTTGCAATTATTATGAGAGAGGAACTATATCTCCACCTCTCTATGTTTCCCACATGATAAAATTGCAAGAAATTGTTTATACTATGCATTGGCCTTTACTATGTGTGCATGAATTGTTCTTTTATGACATGCCGATGCATAGGAAGAGAGTTAGACTTTGTTGTTATATGATATATTTTACTTTGTGCTCACTACTAAATTACAAATCATTGTTAATTAAAATTGGCTTTGATATACCTTGGGATCCGGGTGGATCCATTACTTGAGCACTATATGCCTAGCTTAATGGCTTTAAAGAAAGTGCTGCCAGGGAGACAACCCGGAAGTTTTAGATGGTCATTTATTTCTGTTGAGTGCTTTCATATAGTTTAAAAACAACAAAAATAAAGATGGGAACCCAAAACTTTTTCAAAAAGGAAAGTGAAAGTGAGAAAGACAAGCATTGTTGAAGTGGGAGAGCTCCTTGAACTTTGTTCGTGCTCACGTCAACTTTGTGAATCTTGATTACAGAAACTTTTCAACAAAAATAATTATCCCCTTGTACAATTCCATTGTGTTATAAAAATAATGTGCCAAGGTTTGCCTTTAGGATGTTTACTTTGCTTGTTGGTTTGTATGGTGCAGGACAAAAACTTTGGCTGTTGTGCGCGATTATATATTTTTTACTGGACGTAAAACGGTTCTAATTCTTTTTGCATTGTCTTTCTATACAAATTGTTTAATTTTAATAATTTTGGTACAATTTTTCAAGTATCGGAAGTATGGTGAATGTTCAGATTATTACAAACTATTCTGTTTTAGACAGATTCTGTTTTTGATGCATAGTTTGCTTGTTTTGATGAAACTATCGATTCATATCAGTGGATTAAGCCATGAAAAAGTTATATTACAGTAGACACAATGCAAAAACAAAATATGAATTGGTTTGCAACAGTACTTAGAGTAGTGATTTGCTTTATTATAGTAACGGATCTTACCGAGTTTTCTGTTGAAGTTTTGTGTGGATGAAGTGTTCGATGATTGAGAAGGTCTCGATGTGAGAAGAAGGAAGAGAGGCAAGATCTCAAGATTGGGGATTCTCGAGGCACCCCAAGTAAATATTCAAGGAGACTCAAGCGTCTAAGCTTGGGGATGCCCCGGAAGGCATCCCCTCTTTCTTCAACAAGTATCGGTATGTTTTCGGATTCGTTTCGTTCATGCGATATGTGCAATCTTGGAGCGTCTTTTGCATTTAGTTTTCATCTTTATTTTATGCACCATGCTGGTATGAGATAGTCCTTGGTTGATTTATAGAATGCTCTATGCACTTCACTTATATCTTTTGAGTATGGCTTTATAGAATGCTTCATGTGCTTCACTTAAGTTTGGATCGCCTGTTTCTGTTTACATAGAAAACCGCCATTTGTAGAATGTTCTTTTGCTTCACTTATATTTGTTAGAGTGTGGGCATATCTTTTGTAGAAAGAATTAAACTCTCTTGCTTCACTTATATCTATTTATAGAGATGACAGGAATTGGTCATTCACATGGTTAGTCATAAAATCCTACATAAAACTTGTAGATCACTGAATATGATATGTTTGATTCCTTGCAATAGTTTTGCGATATAAAGATGGTGATATTAGAGTCATGCTAGTGGGTAGTTGTGGATTAGTAGAAATACTTGTGTTGAGGTTTGTGATTCCCGTAGCATGCACGTATGGTGAACCGTTATGTAATGAAGTCGGAGCATGAGGTATTTATTGATTGTCTTCCTTATGAGTGGCGGTCGGGGACGAGCGATGGTCTTTTCCTACCAATCTGTCCACCTAGGGGCATGTGTAGTAGTACTTTGCTTTGAGGGCTAATAAACTTTTGCAATAAGCATGTGAGTTCTTTCTACTAATGTTGAGTCCATGGATTATACGCACTCTCACCCTTCCATCATTTCTAGCCTCTGTAGTATCGCGCAACTTTCGCCGGTACCATAAACCCACCATATACCTTCTCCTCAAAACAGCCACCATACCTACCTATCATGGCATTTCCATAGCCATTCCGAGATATATTGCCATGCAACTTCCATCATCATCATATACATGACTTGAGCATTCATTGTCATATTGCTTTGCATGATCGTAAGATAGCTAGCATGATGTTTTCATGGCTTGTCCGTTTTTTGATGTCATTGCTACGCTAGATCATTGCACATCCCGGTACACTGCCGGAGGCATTCATATAGAGTCATATCTTTGTTCTAGATATCGAGTTGTAATATTGAGTTGTAAGTAAATAAAAGTGTGATGATCATCATTATTAGAGCATTGCCCCAGGAAAAAAAAGAGAGGCCAAAGAAGCCTAAATAAAAAAGGGGGCCAAAGAATCCCACAAAAAGAAAAAAAAGAGGGCAATGTTACTATCCTTTTACCACACTTGTGCTTCAAAGTAGCACCATGTTCTTCATATAGAGAGTCTCTTGAGTTATCACTTTCATATACTAGTGGGAATTTTCATTATAGAAATTGGCTTGTATATTCCAACGATGGGCTTCCTCAAATGCCTTAGGTCTTCATGAGCAAGCAAGTTGGATGCACACCCACTTAGTTTCAGTTTGAGATTTCATATACTTATAGCTCTAGTGCATCCGTTGCATGGCAATCCCTACTCACTCACATTGATAACTATTGATGGGCATCTCCATAGCCCGTTGATACGCCTAGTTGATGTGAGACTATCTTCTCTTTTTTCTCTTCTCCACAACCACCATTCTCCACCTATAGTGCTATATCCATGGCTCACGCTCATGTGTTGCGTGAGGGTTGAAAATGCTGAAGCGCGTTAAAAAGTATGAACCAATTGCTCGGCTTGTCATCGGGGTTGTGCGTGATGTGAATATTTTGTGTGGTGAAGATGGAGCATAGCCAGACTATATGATTTTGTAGGGATAGCTTTCTTTGGCCTTGTTATTTCGAAAAGACATGTTTGCTTTATTAGTGGGCTTGAAGTATTATTGTTTTTATGTCAAATGATAGACTATTGCTTTGAATCACTCGTGTCTTAATATTCATGCCATGATTAGATATGTGATCAAGATTATGCTAGGCAGCATTCCACATCAAAAATTATCTTTTTTATCATTTACCTACTTGAGGACAAGCAGGAATTAAGCTTAGGGATGCTGATACGTCTCCGTCGTATCTATAATTTTTGATTGTTCCATGCCAATATTATTCAACTTTCATATACTTTTGGCAACTTTTTATACTATTTTTGTGACTAACATATTGATCCAGTTCCCAGTGCCAGTTCCTGTTTGTTGCATGTTTTTTGTTTCACAGAATATCCATATCAAACGGAGTCCAAACGGGATAAAAACGGACGGAGCTTATTTTTGGAATATTTGGAAAATCTGGGAGAAAGATCAACGTGAAATGGTGTCTGAGGTGGGCACAATTTAGGGGGGCGCGCCCCTCACCCTCGTGGTCCACCCGTAAGGCGGTTGATGCCCTTCTTCGGCCGCAAGAAAGCTAATTTTTGGTAAAAAATCACGGCGAAGATTTCGGTCCAATCGGAGTTACGGATCTCCATATATATACGAAACGGTGAAAGGGCAGCAGAAGAAAAGGCAGAAACAGAGAGAGACATAGAGACAGATCCAATCTCAGAGGGGCTCCCGCCCCTCCCATTCCATGGAGGCCAAGGACCAGAGGGGAAACCCTTCTCCCATCTAGGGAGGAGGTCAAGGAAGAAGAAGACGAAGGGCCCCCCTCTCCCCTTCTCTTCCGGTGGCGCCAGAACGCTGCCGTGGCCATCATCATCATATTCACTTCGATCTACACCAACACCTCTGCCATCTTCACCAACATCTCCATCACCTTCCCCCCTCTATCTACAGTGGTCCACTCTCCCGCAACCCACTGTACCCTCTACTTGAACATGGTGCTTTATGTTTCATATTATTATCCAATGATGTGTTGCCATCCTATGATGTCTGAGTAGATTTTCATTGTCCTATCAGTGGTTGATGAATTTCTATGATTGATTTAATTTGCTTGTGGTTATGTTGCTATCCTTTGGTGCCCATCATATGAGCGCGCGCGTGGATCACACCATAGGGTTAGTTGTATGTTGATAGGACTATCTATTGGAGGGCAAGAGTGACAGAAGCTTCAACCTACCATAGAAATTGATGCATACATGATTGAAGGGGGACCAATATATCTTAATGCTATGGTTGGGTTTTACCTTAATGAACGTTAGTAGTTGCGGATGCTTGCTAATAGTTCCAATCATAAGTGCATAGAATTCCAAGTCAGGGATGACATGCTAGCAGTGGCCTCTCCCACATAATACTTGCCATCGGTCTAGTAAAGTAGGCAATTGCTTTGGGAAAATTTCGCAACTCCTACCACCACTTTTCCACACTCTCTATATTTACTTTATTGCTTCTTTACCTAAACAGCCCCTACTTTTTATTTACGTAATCATTATTATCTTGCAAACCTATCCAACAACACCTACAAAGTACTTCTAGCTTCATACTTGTTCTAGGTAAAGCGAACGTCAAGCGTGCGTAGAGTTGTATTGGTGGTCGATAGAACTTGAGGGAATATTTGTTCTACCTTTAGCTCCTTGTTGGGTTCGACACTCTTACTTATCGAAAACTGTTGCGATCCCCTATACTTGTGGGTTATCATACGTCTCCAACGTATCTATAATGTTTGATTGTTTCATGGTATTATATTATCAATCTTGGATGTTTTATATGCATTTATATGTTGTTTTATATTATTTTTTGGGACAAACCTATTAACCCAGTGCCTAGTGCCAGTTCCTTTTTTACTTGTTTTTTGGCTTTTCAGAAAATTAGTACCAAATGAAGTCCAAAAGCGATGAAACTTTACGATGATTTTTTCTGGACCAGAAGGGAGCCTGGAAAGTTCGGGAGGAGGCCAGAAGAGCTACGGGAGAGCCACAAGCTCACAGGGATGCGCCCCCAAGTTTGTGAGCCCCCCGTAGCACCCCCTGACCTAATTCACCTCTGTAAATCCATAAATATTCCCAAACTAACAAAGAGCCACCCGAAACATTTTTTCACCGCCACAATCTTTTGTTCTTCCATGGTGCCATCTAGAGGCCTTTTTTTCAGTACTTTGCCGGAGGGGGAATCGATCATGGAGGGCTTCTACATCATCCTTTCCACCTTTCGATAACACGTGAGTAGTTCACCACGGACCTAGGGGTACATAGCTGGTAGCTAGATGGCTTCTTCTCTCTTTGATCTTCAATACAATGTTCTCCTCGGTGTTCTTGGAGTTCTATCCGATGTAATCTTCTTTTGCGGTGTGTTTATTGGGATCCGATGAATTGTGGGTTTATGATCTGAATATTCATGAGAAGTAATTATGTCTTTTCTGAACTTTATTATGCATGATTGTTATAGCTTTGTATTTCTCTTTGATCTATATGTTTGGTTTGGCCAACTAGATTGATTTATCTTCAATGGGAGAGGTGCTTTGTGATGGGTTCAATCTTGCTGTGCTCTATATTCCAGTGATAGAAGGGGACAAGACATGTATTTGTATTGTTGCCATTAAGGGTAAAACGATGGGGTTTATTCATATTGATTGGGTTTACTTTGTCTACATCATATCATCTTGCTTAAGGCGTTACTCCATTTTGTATCAACTTAATACCATAGATGCATGCTGGATAGCGGTCGGTTGGTGAAGTAATAGTAGTAGATGCAGGAAGGAGTCGGTCTACTTGTATCGGGTGTGATGCCTATATACACGATCATTGCCTTGAATATCGTCCAAACTATGCACTTTTCTATCAATTGCCCAATAGTAATTTGTTCACCCACCGTATGCTATGTGTTCGAGAGAGAAGCCTCTAGTGAAAACTATGGCCCCTGGGTCTATTTTAATCACATTATAAAATCCAAAATACCTTTGCTGTAATTTTATTTATTTTATCTTGTTTTGCAATTTATCTATCTACCACAACAAGATTTGATCCTTGCAAGTAACGAGTTCAAGGGGATTGACAACCCTCTTGCCCGTGTTGGGTGCAAGTATTTGCTTTTGTGTGTGCAGGTGTTGTTCACGAGGCTTTGCGTGATTCTCCTATTGGTCTGATAAACCTTGGTTCTCACCGAGGGGTCATACGTCTCCAACGTATCTATAATTTTTTATTGCTCCACGCTATATTATCTACTATTTTGGACATTATTGGGCTTTATTATCCACTTTTATATTATTTTTGGGACTAACCTATTAACCGGAGGTCCAGCCCAGAATTACTATTTTTTTTGCTTGTTTTAGGGTTTCGAAGAAAAGGAATATCAAACGGAGTCCAAACGGAATGAAACCTTCAGGAACGTGATTTTCTCAACGAACAAGGCCCAGTAGACTTGGACCCTACGTCAAGACACAAAAGAGGAGGCCACGAGGTGGGGGGCGCGCCTACCCCCCCAGGCGCGCCCTCCACCCTCGTGGCCCCCTGTTGCTCCATCGACGTACTCTTCCTCCTATATATACCTACGTACCCCCAAACGATCAGATATGGAGCCAAAAACCTAATTCCACTGCCGCAACTTTCTGTATCCACGAGATCCCATCTTGGGGCCTGTTTCGAAGCTCCGCCGGAGGGGGCATCGATCACGGAGGGCTTCTACATCAACACCATAGCCCCTCCGATGAAGTGTGAATAGTTTACCTTAGACCTACGGGTCCATAGTTATTAGCTAGATGGCTTCTTCTCTCTTTTTGGATCTCAATACAATGTTCTCCCCCTCTCTTGTGGAGAACTATTCAATGTAATCTTCTTTTTGCGGTGTGTTTGTTGAGACCGATGAATTGTGGGTTTATGATCAAGTATATCTATGAACAATATTTGAATCTTCTCTGAATTCTTTTATGTATGATTGATTATCTTTGCAAGTCTCTTCGAATTATTAGTTGGCTTGGCCTACTAGATTGATCTTTCTTGCAATGGGAGAAGTGCTTAGCTTTGGGTTCAATCTTGCGGTGCCCTTTCCCAGTGACAGTAGGGGTAGCAAGGCACGTATTGTATTGTTGCCATCGAAGATAACAAGATGGGGTTTTCATCATATTGCATGAGTTTATCCCTCTACATCATGTCATCTTGCTTAAGGTGTGACTCTGTTTTTAACTTAATACTCTAGATGCATGCTGGATAGCGGTCGATGAGTGGAGTAATAGTAGTAGATGCAGGCAGGAGTCGGTCTACTTGTCTCGGACGTGATGCCTATATACATGATCATACCTAGATATTCTCATAACTATGGTCAATTCTGTGAATTGCTCAATAGTAATTTCTTCACGCACCGTACAATACTTATGCTCTCGACAGAAGCCACTAGTGAAACCTATGGCCCTCGGGTCTATCTTTATCATATTAATCTCCTACTACTTAGTTATTTCCTTTGCTCTTTACTTTGCCTTTACTTTACTTTGCATATTTATCACAAAAATACCAAAAATATTATCTTATCATATCTATCAGATCTCACTCTCGTAAGTGGCCGTGTAGGGATTGACAACCCCTATTCGCGTTGGTTGCGAGGATTTATTTGTTTTGTGCAGGTACGGGGGACTCGCGCGTAGCCTCCTATTGGATTGATACCTTGGTTCTCAAAAACTGAGGGAAATACTTACGCTACTTTGCTACATCATCCATTCCTCTTCGGGGGAAAACCAACGCAGTGCTCAAGAGGTAGCAAGAAGGATTTCTGGCGCCGTTGCCGAGGAGGTCTATGCAAAAGTCAACATACCAAGTACCCATCATATACCCTTATCTCCCGCATTTCATTATTTGCCATTTGCCTCTTGTTTTCCTCTCCCCCATTTCACCCTTGCCGTTTTATTCGCCCTCTCTCTCTCTCTATCCTCCATCTCTTTCTCTATTTGCCTCTTTTTGCCCGCTTGCTTTTTGTTTGCTTGTGTGTTAGTTTGCTTGCTTGTCACGATGGCTCAAGATAATACTAAATTATGTGACTTCACCAATACCAACAACAATGATTTTATTAGCACTCCGATTGCTCCTCTTACCGATGCTGAATCTTGTGAAATTAATACTGCTTTGCTGAATCTTGTCATGAAAGATCCGTTTTTCGGCCTTCCTAGTGAAGATGCCGCTACCCATCTAAATAGCTTCGTTGATTTTTGTGATATGCAAAAGAAGAAAGATGTGGATAATGATATTGTTAAATTGAAGCTATTTCCTTTTTCACTTATAGATCGTGCTAAATCTTGGTTTTCGTCTTTGCCTAAAAATAGTATTGATTCATGGAGTAAGTGCAAAGATGCTTTTATCTCTAAGTATTTTCCTCCCGCTAAGATCATCTCTCTTAGAAACGATATTATGAATTTTAAGCAACTTGATCATGAACATGTTGCACAAGCTTGGGAGAGAATGAAACTACTAATACGTAATTGCCCTACTCATGGTTTGAATTTGTGGATGATTATACAAATTTTTTATGCCGGATTGAATTTTGCTTCTAGAAATCTTTTAGATTCGGCCACGGGAGGCACTTTTATGGAAATCACTTTAGGAGAAGCTACTAAACTCCTAGATAATATTATGGTTAATTATTCTCAATGGCATACTGAAAGATCTACTAATAAAAAGGTGCATGCGATAGAAGAAATTAATGTTTTGAGTGGAAAGATGGATGAACTTATGAAATTATTTGCTAATAAGAGTGTTTCTTCTGACCCTAATGATATTCCCTTGTCTACTTTGATTGAGAATAATAATGAATCTATGGATGTGAATTTTGTTGGTAGGAACAATTTTGGTAACAACGTGTATAGATGAAATTTTAATCCTAGGCCTTATCCTAGTAATCCCTGTAATAATTATGGTAATTCCTACAACAATTCTTATGGAAATTATAATAAGATGCCCTCTGATTTTGAATCTAATATTAAAGAATTTATTACTTCGCAAAAGAATTTTAATGCTTTGAAGAAAAATTGCTTAAGATTGATGAGTTGGCTAGGAACGTTGATAGAATTTCTCTTGATGTTGATTCTTTGAAACTTAGATCTATTCCACCTAAGCATGATATCAATGAGTCTCTCAAAGCCATGAGAATTTCCATTGATGAGTGCAAAGAAAGAACCGCTAGGATGCGTGGTAAGAAAGATGCCTTTATAAGAGCGTGTTCTTCTAGTTCCTATGAAAATAATGATGAAGATCTAAAAGTTATTGATGTGTCCCCTATTAAATCTTTGTTTTGCAATATGAATCTTAATGATATGTCTAAAGAATTCGATGGTTTGAGATCCCAAATTGCCCGTCTTGAGAAGTTGACCGCTGAAATTTCGGATAAGCAAGCCACCTTAGTTAATAGGATGGCCGCTAAACCAGATTGCTATGAAAATAAAGATGAAGATCTACAAGTTATTGATGTGTCCCCTATTAAATCTTTGTTTTGCAATATGAATGTTGATAATGATGGGACTGAATATGATCCACCTTTACCTAGAAGGCGTTCTAATAATTCGGATTTTTTTGATCTTGATGCTAAAATTGATAAAAGTGGGATTGAAGAAATTAACACCCTAGATGTTGCTAAACCCACTATTATGGATTTCAAGGAATTTAATTATGAAAATTGCTCTTTGATTGATTGTATTTCCTTGTTGCAATCTGTGCTAAACTCTCCTCATGCCTATAGTCAAAATAAAGCGTTTACTAAACATATCGCTGATGCCTTGATGCAATCTTATGAAGAAAAACTTGAATTGGAAGTTTCTATCCCTAGAAAAATTTATGATGAGTGGGAACCAACTATTAAAATTAAAACTAAAGATCATGAATGCTATTCTTTATGTGATTTGGGTGCTAGTGTTTCCACGATTCCAAAGACTTTGTGTGATTTGTTAGGTTTTCGTGATTTTGATGATTGCTCTTTAAACTTGCACCTTGCGGATTCCACTATTAAGAAACCTATGGGAAGAATTAATGATGTTCTTATTGTTGCAAATAGGAATTATGTGCCCATAGATTTTATTGTTCTTGACATAGATTGGAATCCTTCATGTCCTATTATTCTTGATAGACCTTTCCTTAGAACGATTGGTGCAATTATTGATATGAAGGAAGGAAATATTAGATTCCAATTTCCATTAAGGAAAGGCATGGAACACTTTCCTAGAAATAAAATTACATTACCTTATGAATCTATTATGAGAGCCACTTATGGATTGCCTACCAAAGATGGCAATACCTAGATCCATCCTTGCTTGTTATGCCTAGCTAGGGGCGTTAAACGATAGCGCTTGTTGGGAGGCAACCCAATTTTATTTTTATTCCCTTGCCTTTTGCTCATGTTTGGTAATAAATAATTTATCTAGCCTCTGTTTTGGTTGTGTTTTTTGTGTTTAATTAGTGTTTGTGCCAAGTAGAACTGTTGGGAAGACTTGGGGAAAGTCTTGTTACACTTGCTGTAAAAAACAGAAACTTTAGCACTCACGAGAACTACTGCCATTTTTATTTGGAAAGTGATATTTAGTTAATTCTTTTTTCATATTATTAATAGATAAATTACTCACGTACATCAATTTATTTTAGAATTTTTGGAGTTCCAGATCTTGCGCTAGTTACAGATTACTACAGACTGTTCTGTTTTTGACAGATTCTGTTTTTCGTGTGTTGTTTGCTTATTTTGATGAATCTATGGCTAGTAAAATAGTTTATAAACCATAGAGAAGTTGGAATACATTAGTTATAAAACCAATATAAATAAAGAATGAGTTCATTACAGTACCTTGAAGTGGTCTTTTGTTTTATTTCGCTAATGGAGCTCACGAGATTTTCTACTTTGAGTTTTGTGTTGTGAAGTTTTCAAGTTTTGGGTAAAGATTTGATGGATTATGGAACAAGGAGTGGCAAGAGACTAAGTTTGGGGATTCCCGTGGCACCCCCAAGATAATCGAAGGACACCTAAAAGCCGAAGCTTGGGGATGCCCCGGAAGGCATCCCCTCTTTCATCTACTTCTATCGGTAACTTTACTTGGAGCTATATTTTTATTCGCCACATGATATGTGTTTTGCTTGGAGCGTCTTGTATGATTTGAGTCTTTACTTTTTAGTTTACCACAATCATCCTTACTGTACACCTTTTGAGATAGCCATACATGATTTGGAATTTGTTAGAATACTCTATGTGCTTCGCTTATATCTTTTGAGTTATATAGTTTTGCTCTAGTACTTCACTTATATCTTTTAGAGCACGGTGGTGGATTTGTTTTATAGAAACCATTGATCTCTCATTCTTCACTTAGATTATTTTGAGAGTCTTAAATAGCATGGTAATTTTCTTAAAATCCTAATATGCTAGGTATTCAAGATTAGTAAAATTTTCTTACGAGTGTTTTGAATACTAAGAGAAGTTTGATGCTTGATGATTGTTTTGAGATATGGAAGTAATAATATCAAAGTTGTGCTAGTTTAGTAGTTGTGAAATTGAGAAATGCTTGTGTTGAAGTTTGAAAGTCCCGTAGCATGGTCATATGGTAAACGTTATGTAACAAATTTGAAACATGAGGTGTTATTTGATTGTCCTCCTTATGAGTGGCGGTCGGGGATGAGCGACGGTCTTTTCCTACCAATCTATCCCCCTAGGAGCATGCGCGTAGTGCCGAGGTTTTTGATGACTTGTAGATTTTTGCAATAAGTATGTGAGTTATTTATGACTAATGTTGAGTCCATGGATTATACGCACTCTCACCCTTCCTTCCTTGCTAGCCTCTTCGGTACCGTGCATTGCCCTTTCTCACATTGAGAGTTGGCGCAAACTTCACCGGTACATCCAAACCCCGTGATATGATACGCTCTTTCACACATAAACCTCCTTATATCTTCCTCAAAACAGCCACCATACCTACCTATTATGGCATTTGCATAGCCATTCCAAGATATATTGCCATGCAACTTTACACCATTCTGTTTATCATGACACATTCATTATTGTCATATTGCTTAGCATGATCATGTAGTTGACATAGTATTTGTGGCAAAGCCACGGTTCATAATTCTCTCATACATGTCACTCTTGGTCCATTGCATATCCTGGTACACCACCGGAGGCATTCATATAGAGTCATCTTTTGTTCTAGTATCGAGTTGTAATCATTGAGTTGTAAATAAATAGAAGTGTGATGATCATCATTTTCTAGAGCATTGTCCCAAGTGAGGAATTATACAAAAAGAGAAAGGCCATAAAAAAGAGAAGGCCCAAAAAAATGAGAGAAAAAGAGAGAAGGGACAATGTTACTATCCTTTGCCACACTTGTGCTTCAAAGTAGCACCACAATCTTCATGATAGAGAGTCTCTTGTTTTGTTAGTTTCATATACTAGTGGGAATTTTCATTATAGAAATTGGCTTGTATATTCCAACAATGGGCCTCCTCAAGTTCCTAGGTCTTCATGAGCAAGCAAGTTGGATGCACACCCACTTAGTTTCTTTTGTTGAGCTTTCATACATTTATAGCTCTAGTGCATCCGTTGAATGGCAATCCCTACTCCTTGCATTAACATCAATCGGTGGGCATCTCCATAGCCCATTGATTAGCCTCGTTGATGTGAGACTTTCTCCTTTTTTGTCTTCTCCACATAACCCCCCTCATTATATTCTATTCCACCCATAGTGTTATGTCCATGGCTCGCGCTCATATATTGCATGAAAGTTTATATGTTTGAGATTACTGAAGTATGAAACAATTGCTTGGCTTGTCATCAGGGTTGTGCATGATGAGAGCATTCTTGTGTGATGAAAATGGAGCATGACTAAACTATATGATTTTGTAGGGATGAACTTTCTTTGGCCATGTTATTTTGAGAAGACATAATTGCTTAGTTAGTATGCTTGAAGTATTATTATTTTTATGTCAATATGAACTTTTGTCTTGAATCTTTCGGATCTGAATATTCATACCAAAATTAAGAAGAATTACATTAAAATTATGCCAAGTAGCACTCTGCATCAAAAATTATGTTTATATCATTTACCTACTCGAGGATGAGCAGGAATTAAGCTTGGGGATGCTTGATACGCCTCCAACGTATCTATAATTTTTGATTACTCCATGCTATATTATCTACTGTTTTGGACATTATTGGGCTTTATTATCCACTTTTATATTATTTTTGGGACTAACCTATTAACCGGAGGCCCAGCCCAGAATTGCTGTGTTTGCCTGTTTTAGGGTTTCGAAGAAAAGGAATATCAAACGGAGTCCAAACGGAATGAAACCTTCGGGAACGTGATTTTCTCAACGAACAAGACCCAGGAGACTTGGACCCTATGTCAAGACACAAAAGAGGAGGCCACGAGGTAGGGGGGTGCGCCTACCCCCAGGCACGCCCTCCACCCTCATGGGCCCCCTGTTGCTCCACTGACGTACTCCTTCCTCCTATATACCTACGTACCCCCAAACGATTAGATGTGGAGCCAAAAACCTAATTCCACTGCCGCAACTTTCTGTATCCACGAGATCCCATCTTGGGGCCTATTTCGGAGCTCCGCCGGAGGGGGCATTGATCACGGAGGGCTTCTACATCAACACCATAGCCCCTCCGATGAAGTGTAGTAGTTTACCTCAGACCTACGGGTCCATAGTTATTAGCTAGATGGCTTCTTCTCTCTTTTTGGATCTCAATACAATGTTCTCCCCCTCTCTTGTGGAGAATGTTCGATGTAATCTTCTTTTTGTGGTGTGTTTGTTGAGACCGATGAATTGTGGGTTTATGATCAAGTATATCTATGAACAATATTTGAATCTTCTCTGAATTCTTTTATGTATGATTGGTTATCTTTGCAAGTCTCTTCGAATTATTAGTTTGGTTTGGCCTACTAGATTGATCTTTCTTGCAATGGGAGAAGTGCTTAGCTTAGGGTTCAATCTTGCGGTGTCCTTTCCCAGTGACAGTAGGGGTAGCAAGGCACGTATTGTATTGTTGCCATCAAGGATAACAAGATGGGGTTTTCATCATATTGCATGAGTTTATCCCTCTACATCATGTCATCTTGCTTAAGGCGTTACTCTGTTTTTAACTTAATACTCTAGATGCATGCTGGATAGCGGTCGATGAGTGGAGTAATAGTAGTAGATGCAGGCAGGAGTCGGTCTACTTGTCTCGGACGTGATGCCTATATACATGATCATACCTAGATATTCTCATAACTATGCTCAATTCTATCAATTGCTCAACAGTAATTTGTTCACCCACCGTAGAATACTTATGCTCTCGAGAGAAGCCACTAGTGAAACCTATGGCCCCCGGGTCTATCTTTATCATATTAATCTCCTACTACTTAGTTATTTCCTTTGCTCTTTCCTTTGCCTTTATTTTACTTTGCATCTTTATCACAAAAATACCAAAAATATTATCTTATCATATCTATCAGATCTCAGGTACGAGGGACTCGCGCATAGCCTCCTACTGGATTGATACCCTGGTTCTCAAAAACTAAGGGAAATACTTACGCTACTTTGCTGCATCATCTCTTCCTCTTCGGGGAAAACCAACACTGTGCTCAAGAGGTAGCAAGGGGAAATACTTATCTTTATTGTGTTGCATCTCCCTCCTCTTTGTGTAAAATCCTAATGCAGCTCACAAGTAGCAGTAACCTTCCCTTTTCCATTAAGTTTTACCATCTATAATCATGCTTGAGTATTCCATGAGTAAGTTGTGTGGATAATACAAGAAGACTATGTATCTATTGTACTTGTTTGACCTTGAGTTGGTTTATGATAAGATTCAAACATAGAGAAATACAAAAGTTGACACTGAGTTTGATGGCTCCATTTTGTGATGGTTTTAGAAGGTATTTTACTTGGATTAACCTAGGGTTTCACCATTTTTTTGTTTTTTCGCTATACATTATTTGCCAAAAATAGAGAAACCTTATTTCGCTACTTGTTTTCCAAGGACAAACAATTTTATAAGGAAACCTATATTTGGATAATAGGATGGGAAATGGGCAACTTTAAAATTGGAAAGATCTTCATTTGATGCATCCAGAGGAGAAGACAACATGTGGTATGAGCATCATCGCTCGTGCCATGATAACCCACAAGTATAGGGGATCACAATGGTTTTCGAGCGTAGAGTATTCAACCCAAATTTATTGATTCGGCACAAGGGGAGCCAAATAATATTCACGAGAATTAGCATAATAGTATGATAGTTTGATAGAAGTGGTAATAGTAGCAACAGTAACGGTAACAGTAACAGTAGAAGTTTTGTAATGATTGTAACAGTAATAGTAGCAGTTTTGTAATGATTGTAACAGTAGCAGCAGTAGTAACTGATGTCGCTTGGAGCTACGTCGGTTTTTCCCCAAAGAGGAAGGGATGATGCAGCATAGCGGTGGTAGGTATTTCCTTCAGATATGAAACCAAGGTTATCGAACCAGTAGGAGAACCAAGCAACACAATTTAAACAGCCCCTGCATATAGATAACAAATCCCCGCAACCCGACGTGTTAAAGGGGTTGTCAATCCCTTTCGGGTAACGGTGCCAGAAATTGGTGCGTGATGGGAGAAAGTTGTACTATATTGGATAAATAGATCGCAAATAAAATAAAGTGCAACAAAGTATTTTTGGGTTTTTGGTTTAATTGATCTAAAAATAAAAGCAAATAAAAATAGATCGCAAAGGCAAATAATATGAGAAAGAAGACCCGGGGGCCATAGGTTTCACTAGTGGCTTCTCTCGAGAAAAATAGCAAATCGGTGGGTGAACAAATTACTGTTGGGCAATTGATAGAACTTCAAATAATTATGACGATATCTAGGCAATGATCATTATATAGGCATCACGTCCAAGATTAGTAGACCGACTACTGCCTGCATCTACTACTATTACTCCACACATCGACCGCTATCTAGCATGCATCTAGTGTATTAAGTTCATGGAGAAATGGAGTAATGCAATAAGAACGATGACATGATGTAGACAAGATCTATCTATGTAGAGATAGACCCCATCGTTTTATCTTTAGTAGCAACGATACATACGTGTTGGTTGCCATTTTGTCACTAGGATCATGCACCGTAAGATCGAACCCACTTCAAAGCACCTCTTCCCATTGCAAGATAAATAGATCAAGTTGGCCAAACAAAACCCAAATATCGGAGAAGAAATACGAGGATATAAGAAATCATGCATAAAAGAGATCAAAGAAACTCAAATACTTTCATGGATATAAAAATATAGATTTGATCATAAACTCAAAGTTCATCGAATCCCAACAAACACACCGCAAAAGGGTTACATCATATGGATCTCCAATAGACCATTGTATTGAGAATCAAGAGAGGGAGAGATAAAGCCATCTAGCTACTAACTATGGATTTGAAGGTCTACAAAGAACTACTCACGCATCATTAGAGAGGCACGAATGGTGGTGGTGAACCCCATCCCAGATGTTGTCTAGATTGGATCTGGTGGTTCTGGACTCTGTGGCGGCTGGATGAATATTTGGTCGACCCCCCTAGGGTTCTGGAAATATTGGGGTATTTATAGAGCATAGAGGCGGTCCGGGGGGCACCCGAGGTGGGCACAACCCACCTGGGTGCGCCTGGGCCTCCTGGCGTGCCCTGGTGGGTTGTCCCCTCCTTGGGACTCCCCCAGGTGCAACCAGGGACCAACATGTTCCTTTTGGCCCATAAAAATTCTCCGTAAAGTTTCGTGGCATTTGGACTCCGTCTGATATTGATTTTCTGCGATGTAAGAAACACATAAAAAACAGGAACTGACACTTGGCACTATGTCAATAGGTTAGTACCAAAAGATGGTATAAAATGATTATAAAACATCCAAGATTGATAATATAATAGCATGGAACAATCACAAATTATAGATACGTTGGAGACGTATCAGCATCCCCAAGCTTAACTCCTACTCGTCCTTGAGTATGTAAGTGATAAAAACAGAATTTTTGATGTGGAATGCTGCCTATCATGTCATATCATATTCTTTTCTTTCTAGCATGGACAATTGGACTTTTAGTTGTTTAAAGCAATAGTCTAGTTTCGACATGATAATTTAGATACTCAAGCATATCAACAATCAACCATGTCTTTCAAAATATCAACGCTAAAATAAGTTATCCCTAGCCCATCATGCTCAAACATTGATCCATTCATGAAACACACTTGAATATTAGCTACACCCAATACTTAAGTATGATCACATTACCTCCTAGTTGGTGCTTTTATAAGAGAAGATGTAGACTCAAATTCAAAAGAAAATTTGCATAAAGTAAAAGAAAGGCCCTTCGCAGAGGGACGTAGGGATTTGTAGAGGTGCGAGAGCTCAAAGCGAAAAACTTAGAGATAAAAACATTTTGAGAGGTGTATCCATCCCACCAACGAAAACGACTTAGAGTTCCCAATACTTTCCATGCATAGATATATCATAGGCGGTTCCCAAATAGAAAATAAAGTTCATTCCTTTTTCCACCATAACTTTCACTTTCCATGGCTAACCGTATCCACGGGTGCCCTCCATACCAACACTTTCCAAGGAATTTATTATTTGACAACATAAAGTAAATTCAATTTTTTTTGCATTTCGGGACTGGGCATCCCTAATACCTTTGCCTTACTCTCATGCAATGACAAGTGAATAAACACTCTTCTTGATAATAACACATCTAGCATGGAAAATATTAGCCACCCCTCATCGCCCCGCGAGCGAAACAAACACACAAAAGAGAAGTTTATTTTGAAAATTAGAGATGGCACATGCAAATTTGCTTAGAACAGCAAAAGAATACCATATATAGGTAGATATAGTGGACTCATGTGGCAAAACTGGGTTAAAGGTTTTTGGATGCACAAGTAGTGATCATACTTAGTGCAAAATGAAGGCTAGCAAAAGAATGGGAAGCGACCAACTAAGAAACGAATAATCTCATAAGCAAGCATTAAGAATAATTAACACCGAATAATGCACCATAAGTAGGATAAAATTTCATTGTATGACTATTGACTTTCGTACTTGCATAGGGAATCACAAACCTTAATACCAATATCCTTACTAAAGCATAATTACTCATCAAGATGACTCGCATATCACATCATCATATCTCAAAACTATTACTGAGAATCAAGTTTATTTTGTCCAATGATCTTCATGAAAGTTTTTATTATATCCTTCTTGGATATCTATCACTTTGGGACTAATTTTCATGTGTTGCTTTTGTCAAGCTCAAACAAATATACGTGAAGATCATGAGCATAATAAATTTTTCTATCTCTCAAATTAATTTAAGTGAACCAAGAGAGAATTTCTTGAAAATTTTACTAAATCTCAAATAAATCTAAGTGAAGCAAGAGAGCATTTCTTCAAAAATACTAAAGCACACCGTGCTCAAAAAG
Organism: Triticum aestivum; assembly: GCF_018294505.1. NCBI lineage: Eukaryota > Viridiplantae > Streptophyta > Magnoliopsida > Poales > Poaceae > Triticum > Triticum aestivum. The sequence continues at coordinate 61,736,259 of NC_057806.1, forward strand.
ATATAAGTGAAGCACTAGAGCAAGTCCATTGCTCAAAAAAATTAAGTGAAGCATAGAGAGCATTTCTAACAAGTCATGTCATAATTTTGGCTCTCTCAGATAGGTGTGTCTAGCAAGGATTCATGACTTAGAACACAAAATAAAACAATCAAAGACTCATATCATACAAGACGCTCCAAGCAAAACACATATCATGTGACAAATAAAAATATTGTTTCAAGTAAAATACCGATGATCGTTGGAAGAAAGCAGGGATGCCACTTGGTGGCATCCCCAAGCTTAGTTGGTTGCTAATTTTTGGATAATAGCTTGGGATGCCGGGGCATCCCCACTCTGGTAAAATGTCCTACTCCTTTGCAGCGTAAACAAATGACTTCAGACAAATCCAGGGGCTTCCTGGTGGCTATTTTGGCTCCTTGGGTTCTTGGCTTCCTTGCTGGGCATTTGCTAGTGTAATGACCTAAATCCTTGCACCTGTAACAAGTGATTTGACTCAGGTCCTTTTTTGCAGAAACTGGGTTGTTCTGGGGACACATGCGCTCTCTCTTTCTGGACTTCTTTGTTCCGATCAATTCTTCTATCTCATGTGGATCAAACTCCACTTCTTCCATCAGGAAGTTTCCCAGATACTCTTGGCTTTCCTTCATGCAATACTGTGAAAAATGTCCTTCTTCTCCACATGAATAGCAAGCATTGGAGTAAAATCTGTTTAGGATTTCTCCATCAGGGTTGTCAACATCTTCTTTCATCATCGGTTTTCTTAAACTTTCCCCGAGGGCTTCTTTCACTGCTTCCTTCTACTGCTTGGTAATTTCTTGTACCTTGGGATAAATATGACACTGGGGAGGTGTCGGTGTACTAGAGTAGGGGTACCCTAGTATCCCGAACTTGTGCACGGGCAGTCGCAGCATCTCGCGGCAAGGCTTGCCGGGTGACCGCCAAGGTCCCCCGTGGTTCCTTTGGAGCCATTCAAGGACAAAGTATCCAAGCCAAGGAGACAAAACCCCGGCAAGAGGAGCTTGCCGGGAAGGCCAACCAAGGCATCTCAAGGAACTTTCCGCGACGCGCCACACGTCCCGGCAAGGCCCGGTAAGCGACAAGCTCCCAGACGCGACAAGAGAACGACTGCGGCAAGGCGCTTGTCGCGGCAAACCACCACTCTGTGACCGCGCTCCAGCACACCCACCAACGTGTCGCTCTGGGACCCTTCCAGGCATACGTGGCGGGAGGCTGTGCAGCCAGCGGCGCGCGGTGGCAAGCGGCGCTGACAAGATTGCCATCGTGGCGAGCGGTGGCGTCCCTGACGGTCCCTTTTGCACTATTTAGGCGACACAGACGGGCATTTAATGCCCTTGTCCCCTGCCGTTAGGGTTAGGTATGACACACTGTAGCAGGTAGTTGTACCAACCGCAACACCTTTCCATTTTTACCCTTGTCTACGTTGCCACCTGTCGGTGACCCCTTGAGCATATAAAAGGAGGCCCATGCGCAACGTAGGAGGGGAGGAAGAGGAACACTCACGCTCGGTCTCGTTAGCTGCTGGGGTGTACTGTAGCACTCCGCGCTCCCGAGCAAGAACTCAATACAAACCACAAAGCAGGAGTAGGGTTTTACGCATCCGTGCGGCCCGAACCTGGGTAAACTGCTCGTGTGCTTCGCCTCGATCCGCTCTTCGTGCGACCCTCGCCCCCGCCGAACCGAAAGGGACTCGGTCCGCCGGTCCCATAGGTGCTCGTGGATTAGTCCCCCGACATCTTTGGCGCGCCAGGTAGGGGCGTCGAGGTTGTGTGAACCAGATCCGGCGTTCACACGAGCTAGATCTTCATCATCTTCATCGACATGCCGCCGAAGAAGAAGGCTTCGGAGGCGGCTGCTCCGTCCGCGCCGAACCCACCACCGCCGGAGCAAACGGCTGATGGGGCAGACGCCGGCGGAAGAACGGGCGTCGACGAGGGAGCTCACGGTGCTGCCAGGTCCAAGGACAAGGCTGCGCTGCCCATCGGCGGCGTAGCCGGCTCCCACAACGACCGGGCGCACTCCAAGACCTCGGCGTCCGTACATGCACCGCGCCCATCTCAGGAGGCGCGGGACCGGCAGCGTCATGGTACTCACGGTACCATGCGTTTGCTGGACCAAGATCGAGCTGGTGGATCTCGGAGTGCTCAAGACCAGCATGCACGCCAACATGCTGGCACGAGCGAGGCACGGTCGCCTGGACGGGATACTGCTCCTTCTAACATAGTTAGAAGTCCGAGCATATCCCGCTCCTCGCACCGTTCGCCACCGCCACCCGCCACTCCAGCAGAAGCTTTGGCGCGAGCTCAACTGCTCCTGGACTACCCTCCAACGGCAGACAAGATCGACGACTGGAGGGCCACCATTCAGAGTCTCATCGGCTTCGCCAACGGCGACACTCAACGGCAGCCGAGCACGTCGCAGCCGCGGCAAGTCAGCCAGGCACGAGCCGGTGGCGACAAGACCGGTGGGGGTGCAACCACTGTGCACTCTCCGCCCCGAAGGCCAAGATCGCCGACTCGCCGGATCCACCTCGACAGCGACTCCACCGCGTCATCAGATCCACGAGCTCGTCGCGATCAGCGCCAAGTTCTTCACGAACGACAGCAAGAAGACGCTCGTACTCGCATCGAGCGCCGAAGAGAAGCGCGACGTCAATCGGACCAGCGCGCTGGGCCCTCTGTCGACATGCATGCGCCAGGGGAACCAGGCGACTTGCCGTACGCGGTAGGTTGCCCTGCGTTTACTCGTGAGCTGCGGCAAGTCCAGTGGCCCAGCACGAAGAATTTCAAGCCAGACGTACCAGAGAAGTACGACGGCAAGTCGCATCCGTCGGAGTTCCTCAGCATCTACACCATCGCGGTGCAGGCTGCCGGGGGGCGGGACGACAAGATCCTTGCCAACTACTTCCCGCTGGTGCTCAAGCCCAACGTCAGGTCCTGGCTCATGCACTTGCCGGACAACTCCATATCCTCCTGGGCAGACCTATGCCATCAGTTTGTCGGCGCCTTTACAGGCGGCCACAAACCCCATGGCCAAGAGAGTGACCTTCATCTGCTCGCCCAGAAGGAAGGAGAGCCCCTGCGCAAGTACATTCAGAGATTCAGCCGTGTACAGCACAACATCCCAGATGTCCACCCTGCCGCGGTCATCAGCGCGTTCCATCAGAACGTGCGTAACCGCAGGATGCGGGAGGAGATGGCGATGTGCAAGATCAGAGACGTCAGTGAGCTGTATGCCCTGGCCGACAAGTGTGCACGTGCTGAGGAAGGGAGGAAACTCCCCGGAGAGAATACAGGAGCAGGAGGATCTGACAGCGAGGATGCTGCCCCGGCAAAGAAAAACCGGCGGCGGAACAACAGGAAGAAGAAAGGCAAAGATGTGCTAGTCGTTGAGCAGTCCGGCAACGAAGGTGGCGCCAAGAAAGCCAAAGCTGGTAGCTCCGGCAAGGAGATTGCCGCATGCACCAACTGCCAGACTGTGGCGGTCGCCGACAAGCAGGACGGCACCGACAAGCAGTACTGCAAGATCCACCGCACCAAGGGCCATGACCTCCAGAGCTGCAAGAAGGTCGAGCAGCTTGTCCAGCAGCAAAAGGCTGAATACGAGCGACGCGACAAGGAGAGGGCCCAAGGAGGCGCTGGAGAATCCGGCAAGAAGCGCGCCGGCCGGGGAGGACGCCGCGGCAAGGCCAAGCAGCGGCAAGGAGACAGACCTCCCCGCGGCCGCGACAAGGATGAAGATGACGACGACGACGAAGACATGGATGATGTCGAGACCAGTGAGCAGGAGTTCCAGAAAGCCACAGAGGTCTTGTGCGTTGACGGCGGTGCTTCTCTGCATACTTCGCACCGCCAACTCAAGCAGTGGGTGCGGGAAGTCAATGCGGCGGAACCACCTGTCGAGTCACGCAAGCTTCTGAAATGGTCCAGCACGCCTATCATCTTTGATATTGAGGACCACCCTGATCGCACAACTGCGGTCGGGTGCTTGCCGATGTTGGTTTCACCAACTATCCGCAACCTCAAGGTCACTAAGATGCTAGTTGACGGCGGGGCCGGCTTGAACCTGATCTCCTCCGCTGTACTCCAGAAACTCCAGATCCCTGACAGCGAGCTTGAAGAGACCGGCACATTCCAAGGAATCAACCCGGGAAGGAGCAAGCCGAAGGGGAAGGTCACGTTGCCAGTAACATTTGGCAGCGAGGTGAACTTCAGGACTGAGAGGGTCACTTTTGACGTTGCCGATTTTCCATTGCCTTACAATGGGATACTCGGCCGTCCAGCACTCGCCAAGTTCATGGCAGCCTCTCACTACGCATACAACATGCTGAAGATGCCAGGCCCGATAAGCGTCATCTCTGTCCCTGGCGACAAGAAGGATGCTCTTATCTGCGCCGACAAGATCTACCGGGAAGCGGCAGCCGCAACAGATCGCAAGTCACCTGCCGTTGAAGCTCCCGGGGGGAAGAAGAAGACCAAGTCCGGCAAGAGTTCTGATGCCCACTCCGGCAAGCGCACCTCTTCGGAGTGCTGCGCTGCCGTCGAGGACGCACCATCGAGCTCCACCGGCAAGTGTAAGAAGACAATGGCAGCTCCGCCAGAGACCAAGAAGGTGTCCGCCAAGGAGGACGGCACTGGTGGTACCTTCACCATCAGTGCCACTCTCGACCCTAAATAGGAAAGCGCGCTCATTGCTTTCCTGCGGGCGAACGTCGACGTGTTTGCGTGGCAACCGTCTGACATCCCCGGTGTTCCCAGGAAAGTAATTGAGCACCATCTTGCCGTTTGTCCTCATGCGCGGCCCGTCAAGCAGAAGGTCAGGAAGCAAGCAGTGGAGCGCCAAGAATTCATCGCAGAAGAGATCAAGAAGTTGGAAGCAGCAGGCCTTGTCAGAGGAGTGCTCCATCCTACGTGGTTGGCCAATCCTGTAGTCGTGCGCAAGGCGAACGGGAAATGGAGACTTTGTATCGACTTTACCGATGTTAACAAAGCTTGTCCCAAAGACCCATTTCCTTTGCCGCGCATTGACCAGATTGTTGACTCCACGGCCGGATGTGACTTGCTTTCATTTCTTGACGCATACTCAGGATACCATCAGATCTTCATGGCAGAAGAGGATGAGGAGAAGACCGCATTCATCACTCCATGTGGCACGTACTGTTTCATACGGATGCCTTTCGGTTTAAAAAATGCTGGTTCAACATTTGCAAGGGTAGTCCATGTCGCTCTTGAGCCACAAATACACAGAAATGTGGAAGCCTACATGGATGACATAGTGGTCAAGAGCAAGGACAAGGCAACTCTGATTCAAGATTTAGACGAGACCTTTGCAAATCTGCGCAAGATCAGCCTCAAGCTCAACCCCGAGAAGTGTGTGTTTGGAGTCCCCTCCGGCAAGCTTCTCGGGTTCTTCGTGTCTCAGCGGGGAATCGAAGCCAATCCCGACAAGATCAAGGCCATTGAGCAGATTGAAGCACCAAAGCGCGTCAAGGATGTACAAAGACTTGCCGGTTGCGTGGCTGCTCTCAGCAGGTTTATCTCTAGGTCTGCTGAGCGCGCCCTGCCGTTTTTCAAAATATTGAAAAAGGCAGGTCCAATGAAATGGACTCCGGAAGCGGAGGCTGCGCTGCAAGACTTGAAGAGATACCTGTCCTCCGCTCCAACACTTGTCGCACCTAAGCCACAAGAGAAGTTGCTGCTGTATATAGCGGCAACCAATCAAGTGGTTAGTGCTGCGTTAGTAGCAGAGAGGGAGGCAGATGACGAGCCAGCAACCACGGCAGGCGCATCCAGCGACAAGCAGGGGGCTTCCCCGACAAGCTCTGGTCCCGACAAGGATGGATCTGCGCAGACGCGCGAGGAGATACAGAAGAGAATGGTACAGCGCCCAGTTTACTTTGTCAGTTCCCTTCTGCAGGGGGCTAGGTCAAGGTACTCTGGCGTGCAGAAATTGCTTTTCGGCCTTCTCATGGCCTCGAGAAAGCTGCGCCATTACTTCCAAGCACATGAGATCACAGTTGTCACTCGTTTTCCGCTGAAGAGGATACTACAGAATCCAGAAGCGACAGGCAGGATTGTTGAGTGGGCACTGGAACTGTCAAGCTTTGGCCTCAAGTTTGAGAGTACTTCAACTATCCAAAGCAGAGCATTGGCAGAATTCATAGCAGAATGGACGCCAACACCAGATGAAGAAATTCCAGAAACGAGCATCCCCGTCGAGGAAGCAAGCAAAGAGTGGCTGATGTACTTTGATGGTGCCTTTTCGCTGCAAGGCGCCGGCGCTGGCGTGCTGCTTGTCGCACCCACCGGAGAGCACCTCAAGTACGTAGTCCAGATGCACTTTCCCAAGGAGCAAGCAACAAACAATACTGCAGAGTATGAAGGCTTGCTTGCCGGTCTCAGGATCGCGGCAGACCTTGGGATCAAGAAGCTCATTGTCAGGGGTGACTCGCAGCTTGTCGTCCGCCAAGTGAACAAGAGCTATCAGAGTCCGTTGATGGAAGCCTACGTCGACGAAGTGAGAAAGCTAGAAGAGCACTTTGACGGCCTACAGATGGAGCATGTTCCAAGAGCTCAGAACGCCATTGCCGATGGCCTATCAAAGTGCGCCGCACTTAAGTTACCTGTGGAACCAGGGATCTTTGTGCTCAAGCTGACTCAACCGTCTGTAACGCCATCAACTGGACAGAGCAAGAAGAGGAAGTTGATTTCTGGTGACTATTTTCCGGCAGAGCTTCCCGAAGCCGCCGCCAAGAAGGTCCCCAAGATCAACGCCAAGAGCGCTGAGGAGCAGTCTGCTCCGGCAAGCCCTAGGGTTTGTTCCGTTGAAGCAGAAGCTCCCGGCAAGTTTTGCTCCGGCAAGCTTGCCGGGGAACGTCAAGCTCCGGCAGAGCCGCAGGTTCTCGCCGTAGAAGCGGATGTTCCCGCAGCAGCAGATTTGCCTTTGGCCAAGAAGGTCCCCAAGATCAACGCCAAGAGCGCTGAGGAGCAGTCTGCTCCGGCAAGCCCTAGGGTTTGTTTCGTTGAAGCAGAAGCTCCCGGCAAGTTTTGCTCCGGCAAGCTTGCCGGGGAACGTCAAGCTCCGGCAGAGCCGCAGGTTCTCGCCGTAGAAGCGGATGTTCCCGCAGCAGCAGATTTGCCTTTAGTCCTTGTTGTCGAGCCACAAGCTCCAGCATGGGCACAGCAGATTGTCCGTTTCCTTCAGACAGGAGAACTTCCCGAAGAGCAAGAAGAAGCGGAAAGAGTAGCCCGGCAGTCAAGTATGTACCAGTTTGTCGACAACACACTGTACAGAAGAAGACTCAACGGTGTGAAATTGAAGTGTATTCACCGGGAAGACGGACAAAAGCTGTTGGCAGAGATACATGGAGGCATATGTGGTCACCACATTGGCGCAAGAGCACTTGCCGGCAAAGCATTCCGGCAAGGTTTCTTTTGGCCGACAGCCCTCCAGGATGCAACTGCACAAGTAACCAAGTGTGAAGCGTGCCAGTTCCATTCCAAGCAGATACACCAACCAGCTCAAGCTCTCCAGACGATCCCTTTATCCTGGCCATTTTCGGTCTGGGGGCTCGACATCCTCGGCCCCTTTCCCCGAGCAGTCGGGGGCTTTGAGTACTTGTACGTTGCAATCGACAAGTTCACAAAGTGGCCGGAAGTGGAACCAGTGAGGAAGGTGACAGCACAGTCAGCAGTCAAGTTCTTCAGGTCGATTGTTTGCCGCTTCGGGATCCCTAACAGGATAATCACCGACAACGGTACGCAATTCACGAGCCGCACCTTCATGCAGTACGTCCAAGATCTTGGCGCCAAGGTCTGCTTCGCTTCTGTTGCTCACCCGAGAAGCAACGGTCAAGCGGAGAGGGCAAATGCTGAAGTGCTGCGTGGGCTCAAGACCAGAACTTTCGACAGGCTGCACAAGTGCGGAAGAAACTGGATCGAGGAGCTGCCGGTGGTTCTTTGGTCGATCAGGACGACGCCAAATCGAGCCACTGGCCAGACACCTTTCGCTCTAGTCTATGGAGCAGAGGCAGTTCTCCCCACGGAACTCGTATACGGGTCACCTCGAGTGCTCGCTTATGATGAGCTTGAGCAAGAGCAGCTGCGACAAGATGACGCGCTACTCCTTGAGGAAGACCGTCTTCAGGCTGCTGTACGAGCTGCTCGCTACCAGCAAGCTTTGCGCCGCTACCATAGCCGCAAAGTTAACGCCAGAAGTCTCGAGGAAGGCGACCTTGTTCTTCGGCGTGTTCAGTCCGCCAAGAATTCCAACAAGTTGACGCCGAAGTGGGAAGGCCCTTACCGGGTGAAACGAGTCACTAGGCCTGGCGCTGTCCGCCTTGAGACCGAAGATAGCATTCCGGTGAGCAATTCCTGGAACATTGAGCATCTTCGTAAGTTTTACCCGTAAGGCGCGGTTGCCGGAACCTGTTCCGGCAACCACCTTTTGTACAAGTCTTGCCGCTGTTGCATGTAATCCTTTGTACAAAGCCGGGCGCAGACCCCGTGCATAAGTAAAGCTCATGTGCTCCGCACATCTTGTCAATTTCATGCTTTCTATTTTTTGCATATGTGATCTGACACTTTGTGCAGCACCTACTCCCCGGTAAGCAATAACGAGCCGTAAGGCTCCATATCTTTATTTTCTCTTCTTTCTTTTTTCTCAAGGAAAGGAAGGTTCCCTCGCCCACAAGTTTGCCGGGGGGGAAAGGAGAAGATAATGGTATGGACCAGGCGTCGTTCAAGAAAGTTTCGCCTTACCGGGAAGCAAACAACAGAAAAGCTAAGTTGCCAAAGTTTGAGCAATCAGATTTTTTAAAATTTTTAAGTTATCTCCCTTGAACGACCGCACTTTGTATGGAAAACCTGTGCGCGGAGGAACCAACTCGTAGCTAGTTGTGCCCTTACTTTGTTTCGAGTCCGCTCAACAACTTAAGTGAGCTGCGACTAGTTGCGACAAGGTTTCTTGTCGGTAGCAGCACCGCCAGCAGGCTGCTGACGTCCCGCACTCAGCGCTCGCGGCTAAGGTGCCTGCACCGGCAAGTTCCCTAAAAGCGTAGGGCAAAAACATACAAAGGGAGGAATCAAGTAAAGGGAATAACATTGCAATCATTACCCGGAATAGAGTTATATTACAAGGTAGCTTGTCGCGGCTCTAACAGATTGTTCTCATAACATGACCAGCAGCGACAAGAAGAGAAGAAAGCGGTCGGCCTAGTCTACGCGTTCGCCCTCAATCCTCTTGATCCCGCTCACCTTGTCCACAATGGGTGCGATAAGGGTCTTGAGCGCCTCCAGATCAGCATCCGGCGGCAGGGTCTTGAGGACGTTGGTGAGGTTGAGGCCCGGGTTGCGGAAGGCCACCTTCACCAACACCTTTTGAAGAGCTCCCGCGCAGATCTTGCGCGACTCGTCGGCCAGCTGCTTTGGGATCTTCTCCCGGAGCCGCTGGAAGGCCGCCGCCATGCCTTTGAAGAACAAGATGAGCTTGGCGCTGGGTTGGAGGTTCTCGTCGGAGGGATACCCGAGATCCTCCATCCCCAGCTGCGCCAGCTCCCTGTCAATGTCTGCGGCAACATTCACGAGACCCTCCGTCCAGTGCTCCATATTCTCCCTAAAAGCATTCTGGGCGGCGGCAGCACTCGCCAGCAGCGCCTTGTCGGCCTTGATCTCCTCCTTCAAGGCCACCTCCTGCTCCCTGGCGCCGTCCAGCGTCTTGGTCAAAGTGGTCAGCTTCAACTCAAGATCTGCGTTGGAGTCCTTGGCGGCGCTAAGCTCTTTGCCCTTCTCGGCAAGCTCTTCACCGCTCGCCTTGAGATCGGCCTCCAGCTGCGCCACCTTCGTCTCCAGCTCCTTCTTGGCGGCCTCGGCGGCTGTGGCAGCATCCTCCGCTTGCTTGAGGGCTCCGCTGAATGTTCGCTCGCGCGCGGCAAGCTCCTCCTCGTGGGCGTCAAGGTTGACCTTCCGCTGCACCAGCTCACCCTCCTGCGCAGACAGCTTTTCAGCGGCAAGCCGCCGTTGCTCTTCGACTTCAGCCTTCTCGAGGAAGAAGGCCTTCTGCTCTTCGGCGAGTTGCTCCCGCTCCTCTGCCAGGGACCGGAGAGCTTCCTGGTTGAGGCCCCGGAGCTCCTCCGCGCGCTTCTCGATGTCCGCTCCCGCCTTCGCGACAAGCGCCTCGCGGGATTCCAGCTTGGCTTGCCGCGCGCGGTAGAGCGACAACAGCTTCCGCAGCAGCCGCTCCTCCTCAGGCTCGCTGCTGCTGCTGCTCGGCGCGTCAACCAGCGTCAGCCCAGCGGAGGCGAGCACCTCTCCGTCGAAGCTCTCTCCTTCGACCGGCGCCCTGGAGCTCGACACCCAGGGGAGGTTGATGAAGACGCCATTGCCGGCCTTCAAGTAGACGCCTGGCTGGGGCTCTTCGGAGCCTGGCGCTGCGGCAGCAGCGGACGGGTCGGCGGTCGACGTAGCGCCTGGCGCTCCTGCGGCCTCAGGGCCGTCAGTGCGATCGCCAGACCCCTCGCCAGCTGCTGCGGCGGCAGCTTTGGCGGCCTCGTCGCTGGCGGGATCATCAGCGCCGGCTGCTCCTTCAGTGGTAGCAGCGTCGTCGGCAGCAACCTCGGTCTCCATTGGCTCCACAGCAGATGGGTCTGATGGCCGGAAAATTGAGAAAAGTCAAGCAAATATCCAAGAGAAGATCAAAAGAAGAAGAACCCAAGGGAAGTTTTGAAGCGAGAGGAGTACCTGTATCGGGTTCTGCAGTCGTGGTCTCCGCCGCCGGAGGGCTGCTGGTGCTGTCCCTTGCCGGAGGACTCTCCCTTGCCGGAGACTTCTCCCTTGTCGGAGAACTCTCCCTTGCCGGAGGACTCTCCCTTGGCATTTCGGGGGCGGCCTCCGGGCGCTCCTGGTGGGGCTGCTCTGCTCCTACACAAACCAACAGTCAGATGTCCGCAAAGAAAGAGTATCCATGCGCACCCAACAGCGGAAAGCAAACCATATACTTACGCTGGGGGCTGCTCTGGAGAACAGTTGCCGGGTCCGGCAAGGTTGTCGCGGTGGGTTCGTCCTCGATGACAATCACCGGGACCTTGGCTCTCTTTGCTGCTCTCTGGGCCAGAGTCCTGAAAAGGAATAAGTTCAGAGTAAAGCAAATGAGATACAAGACAAAACAGCAAGAATTGAAGAACTACAAGTACAACAGGAGAATCTTACTCTTCTTCTTCCTCGTCGGAGCTGAACGCGGAGAAGTCAAAGTCCGGCTCACGTCCGGCGTGAGGAGGCGGAGGAGTAGTTTCCCTTGGCCACTTGGCGGGAACAGTGGCGGTGGTCTGAGACGACCCTGCTCCGGCTGCCGCCGCGGCGTGAGAAGCGGCAGGAGCAGAAGCGGTGGTCCGGGTGGACCCCGCTCCAGTTGCCGCAGCAGCGTGAGGTGCTCCCGCGGCAACAGTGCTTGCCGCGGTGGAGCGTGTCGCGCGGCGCGGCGGCTGTTCACTTGCCCGCTGCCCCGCTGCGTCCCCGGCCTTGCAGAGACGCCTTCTTGGTGGGGATGGAGGCTCTGCTTGCGGCGAGCTGCCTAAAGATGAGGAGGAAGAGGAGTTGATCTCCAGCGAGCCGCTCGTATCCTTGGCGGGCTCGCTCGACTCGACGTTATGCCCGGCAAGCTCTTTCTCGCCGACGCGCTCCTCTCGCTCGGCACGGCTTGCCGCCTCTGCTGCATCTGCCTCCTCCACGGTGAATCCAAATTCGCCCGCGGCTGCGGCTGCCGCCGCCTCTTCCAGCCTAGTGGCGATGCGTGTCATCTCCGCATCGGTGGTGTCGCGGGTGAGGCTATCCTTTTCGTCGGAGCGGACCGGCACTTCTACCAAGCCGTCAAAGAACTCCTGCACGACGTCGTCTGCAGGCTCTTGCCAAGTTGGGACAATTCCATGCGAATCGCACAGCGGCATCATTGCACGGATGCGGTCGAGCGCGGAGTTGTTGCATAGCGGAACGACACCCCCTGGCAACCTGAACACTTCGGGATGTTGAGGGTCGTACTTGAACAGCTCCTGGAGCATCGTGTTGAGCTCCAGAACAGTGAAGTTGAAGTTGAGGCCCGGACGCAGCCTCATGATATCCGCCGCATTCTTGAATTCCCAGGCGGGTCTCCCCCGTTCCTGCAGGGGGGCGATGCGGCGGCGAAGAAAATCTGCGCCAACAGCGCCTACAGTGAGCCCGGCAAGCCTGAGGCGTAGGATCCGGGTGACGGCAATCTTCAGCCTATCGTCTTCCGGGGCCACGTCACTCCAATCGCTGCCGCGTGCTACTGGGGCTTGGCGCCGGGCGGTAAACGGCTGCGGGTTCTCCTCGACAATCCAGCACCAGTCTGCTCTCCATTCCTCCCACTTGCCGCGGAACTCTCCCTCCAGATAAGTGTCCTTCTTGCCGGCCCTCGAGATCCAGGCGATTCCGCCGGATAAAGGCTCTCCTCTCTCTACTCGGGGCATAAAGAAGTGGCGAAAAAGGGCTACATTGGGATGGACTCCGACAAAGTTTTCGCAGAGATGTGCGAAAACTGCCATGGTCAGAACGGCATTGGGGGTGAAGTCAAGGAGGTGGAACCCGTAGGTGTTCATAATATCGCAGAAGAACTCAGAGAAAGGCGGGGAGAGCCCGCAGTAGAAGAACAAGGCGAAGAAGGGATATCCGTTTGGAGTCATTTTCCAAGCGGCGGCTGGAAGTACCTTCGTGCGCGGATGCGCTCGCGTCTCCGTCGACCAGAAGAGGTAGTAATTCTCCCTCAGCTCCCTCGCGGCGAGCTTGGGGGGAAGATTGCCCGCTCCTTTCGCAGCGCCGCAAGCCGCTGCGCCTCGGTCGACTTCACAACCTTCCCCTTGTCGGCTTTCGGAGCCATGGCGGAAGTGGTGGAGGAGGTCGACGGCGTTGGTGGTGCTGGTGGCGATGGGGGGCGGGGCGCTGCTCTCTTTCAGCTTTGGGAAGACGAGGGAGCAGCGGAGATTTCTGAGATTGGAGTAGCAACCGGCGAATGGGCGAACTACCCCTGTTTCCCCTGCTTATAAAGAGGGAGGGGTCGGACGTTCCGCATTTCCGAATAAAGAAACCACCCACGATCTCTCCCACGACGCCGCATTCAACGCGTGCCGTTCGGGGAGGGCGCGGTGGATACGGGGAGAGATACGGCGTAACCCAGGCCGCGCATGCCCGTGCCCTGTTTTGGGCCTGGCCCAACAGCGCTCGGCACCGTGTATGGCCCAGGCCCGGGGGCTCCTGTCGGTGTACTAGAGTAGGGGTACCCTAGTATCCCGAACTTGTGCACGGGCAGTCGCAGCATCCCGCGGCAAGGCTTGCCGGGTGACCGCCAAGGTCCTCCGTGGTTCCTTTGGAGCCATTCAAGGACAAAGTATCCAAGCCAAGGAGACAAGACCCCGGCAAGAGGAGCTTGCCGGGAAGGCCAACCAAGGCATCTCAAGGAACTTGCCGCGACGCGCCACGCGTCCCGGCAAGGCCTGGTGAGCGACAAGCTCCCGGACGCGACAAGACAACGACCGCGGCAAGGCGCTTGCCGCGGCAAGCCACCACTCTGTGCCCGCGCTCCAGCACATCCACCAACGTGTCGCTCTGGGACCCTTCCAGGCGTGCGTGGCGGGAGGCTGTGTAGCCAGCGGTGCGCGGTGGCAAGCGGAACTGACAAGATTGCCATCGTGGCGAGCGGTGGCGTCCCTGACGGTCCCTTTTGCACTATTTAGGCGACACAGACGGGCATTTAATGCCCTTGTCCCCTGCCGTTAGGGTTAGGTATGACACACTGTAGCAGGTAGTTGTACCAACCGCAACACCTTTCCATTTTTACCCTTGTCTACGTTGCCACCTGTCGGTGACCCCTTGAGCATATAAAAGGAGGCCCATGCGCAACGTAGAGGGGGAGGAGGAGAACACTCACGCTCGGTCTCGTTAGCTGCTGGGGTGTACTGTAGCACTCCGCGCTCCCGAGCAAGAAATCAATACAAACCACAAAGCAGGAGTAGGGTTTTACGCATCCGTGCGGCCCGAACCTGGGTAAACTGCTCGTGTGCTTCGCCTCGATCCGCTCTTCGTGCGACCGCCGCCCCCGCCGAACCGAAAGGGACTCGGTCCGCCGGTCCCATAGGTGCTCGTGGATTAGTCCCCCGGCAGCAGGGTAGTGTGTAGTTCCTTCACACAAGAAACAAGTAACCTGCCTAGTTGGGCATTCTTCGACTCGGTGATTTCCTTCACAATGAGGGCATCCATCCTTGTGTTCTTCATGGGTGTGTCCTATTTCTCCGCATATCTTGTAGGCACAAGGTTCCTTCATCAGTTTATCACTGTGCTTCCGGATAAAACGGGATCCCAACAAAGTCTTCTTCAGTTCCTCCCAAGTTTTTGCTCCATTACATCCTTGTATGGCTTGATGCATTTTCCACCAGGTTGCAGCACTTTTTGTAAAGTACTGAAGAGCATATTGAACCTCATACTTCCTTGCAACAAAATTTCTCCTGAAGTGATTCTCCATGCTTTGAGTCCATAGCTCTGCCTCCAACTGAGTGATCGGTTCAGAGAATACAAGCCCATCTTCATTCATCATCTATTGGGTCCAAGGGTTTTGGGATGAGACACGAGAGAGGGATAGAGAGAGATACACACAATACAAACCATATAGTTTTGAAAATAAGTTTTATTTGTTGCTGTCGGAAAAAACACACAAAATATGACAGCGCACAAATCATCGCATCTAACGTGAGTATACAACAAGGGTTTAGTCCTCTAAAGGTCATATAAATCTTGGAATTTGTTGATGTCTTCAAATTCTTCAATTCTTCAAAGGCTTCGACTGTTGTAGCTTCAATTCTTCCAGTGTATGGTGAAGTCCGATATCTTGCCCTTCTCGGAGGGGTCTCATCAGTTGATCCTCCGTATGGTCAAAGGGAAAAGGGTATTGTCTAACTATTCAAGATAAAAGGAAAGATTTAATAACACTCAGAAAAGAAGAGAGGTAAAGGATCTTTTTTATCTGTGCCATCCCTGGATCGATATGCTGGCACACATAGTACATCAATGGATATATCAAAGTGCAATCACATGTATAAATAACATAAAACTGATATATACCTCATAAGTCTCAGCGGAAACAAACATAAGGGTGTGGAGTCCCATCAACGCCAACGGCAAGTCGAGTGTAGACCGTAACCCTACAATGTAACTCTTACTCGTTGTAGAAAATCCCTGCAACATAAGACATTGCAGCCCTGTAGGTTAGTACATTGAATGTACTGGCAAGTCACATCATAAGAATAATGAACCTATTTGTACATGCAATTTGGCTGGTGGAAAGCTCTAAGTTTAGTTTTTTTTGCATAAAGCTAGTTTTTCCCTAGAATAAAAGATATTATTCTACCACTACTTTACAACATAGGATGAGTTTGTAAACCCAACTCAATCCATTCCCAAAGTTTCATTTAAAACCCAACTGTTTAATTAAGAGTGATGAGATCTCCCAGCATTTCCACTACTAGATGCTCAAGTTGTCCGTAACCGGGGACACGTCTAATCAATTAGGTTTTAACACTCTGCAGAGGTTTGCACACTTTTCCCCACAAGACTCGATCACCTCCCTTGAAGTTCTCGCACTACCTGGCGTTTGAGAACAGGATGACCGAGACATAGTCTTTCGAAAATGTTCCCGCTTAACCCACGGATAGGCCGGTACACCTACATCATTCTACATCTGCTAGCCTATCCCGGAAGAGGTCACACTATCTACTCAATTAAGCCAGAGCCCATATTGGCTTGTGGCTGCACACGCAAGCTTCTAGACATGAGAATACGATTGATCTCTTTGAGCCTGGGCGGCTGACCACTAGTGGTGCACCACCATGGATTAACCATGCATGCTCCCACTATACTTCACCAGCATTCAAACCAAATACCACCCAGGTAGTTCATTTACAAGTCTTGGTCCTGATTACTACTTTGTCACTCATGTATCACCATGCTCGCTTCCCAAACCACGTCTACATTTAGCGAGGCAAAAAGAAACTTACACAATGGTGACAAGGATGTATAGATCAGACCTACCTCAATGAACTACTAGGTAACGACATAGCCATCTCACGACAATAAGTCCTACCATGCAATCCTACCACAAAAGGACTAAGTGCATAATATAAAACATAGGTAATTGAAGGAATGATCAAATGCGAACTTGCCTTGATACAGATAGTTGAATTCTAGAGATCGGTAGTACTCGGCTTCGCACTCCGGATAGTCTATCGTCAAAGTAAAATAACATACATAAGCAATCATTCTAGAGAGCAAGAACATGCAACACAAAAGACTCCGAAAACCAAATGGAAACCCAACACACATAACTTGCATGCAAATAATTCTAGGTGCCAACAATAAGTGACATAAGGTGCAAAACCGTGATGTGAGCTATGGTGCATACTTCGCGTAGTAATAAAACTATCATGGATAGATCCTAGGTGTGTGAAAATATTTTGAGAAAGGTCTAGGTGATAGGGTTTAGCTACAGTGACACGATGCAAAAAGAATCACATCAATCGGATCTAAGGTTTAGGAGATATGGCCAGTTGAAGTTTGAATTCAAATCGGAATAAAGTTCAAATTTTAATTTGGAATAATTTTACAAACATGATGCTACTGGATAGATCTAATCACGATGAAGAATTTGCCGCTGGTTTCATCAAATTTGGAGTTACGGTTAAAAATATACGGCTATCCGAAGTTCAAGGACTAATCTGTAAAACTCAGGGACTAAATAGAAAAAGAAATAACTACAAACAGGCCCTTGGCCACGTGGCGGATCCTGGCTGGCTGGTAGTCCGCGGCTTTGGCTAAACGGCGAACGGCCACTAAATAACTAAAACAGCTACTGCGGTTCAAAAAATAACTAAAAAAACCAAGATCGGTTTAACTAAACCACAGTTAACTGGTCTAATACGAGATAAAAAAAGGAACGAGGAAGCAAGCGGTCGTCTTACAGAGGCGAAGGCGACGTACAGGGGCGGCGGCGCTGGCGTTGGTCGGTGATGGGGCGGCGACTCCGGCGCTCCTCGGCGACGGGGAAGGAGGCGGCGACTCCGGCGCTCCTCGGCGACGGGGAAGGAGGCGGCGGGGTCCGGCGCGACACGGGTGATCCGCTGGTGGGGTCGTCGGGCAGCGGGGTGGTCGGGGTCTTTCTGCACGGGGTGGGCGTCTTTGTGCTCCGGCGAGGACGCATGTCGTCGGGACGGCGCCTCCGGCGAGATCTAGGTGGCAAAAACATGTCAAAATGACGCGGGATGGCAAGGCAAGTTGATTGAAAGGGAATACGAGGGTTCAGATGTGCTACCGGCGATGAAAACGACGACGAGTAGCTCCGACTCTGGCGAGATCCAACACGGCAGTGCGGCGGTTGCGAGGAGCTAGGGACGACGTGGAGTAGCAAAATGGAGAGAGGGGGTCCAGGGCTTCTTATAGGCGCGGAGAGAGGGCTCGGGAGCTAGGGATAAGCTCTATCCTTAGAGCTTCGGCCGATGGGTTCGGCGTGTGCGTGTGCGTGCTCATCCAGCGGGGTCTGTGGGAGGTTAGGGATGACCTGGGGAGTGGGCCCCGCGGGTCAGCGATAGGGGAGAGAGCGAGCGAGGGAAGAGAGAGGGTGGGCGAACGAGGCGGAGGCCTACAGGCGCTGGGGTCTCGCTCGGGCACGGGATTGGTCCGAATGGCCGGCTGGTTCGCCCCTGGGCCGAACAATCTTTTGGTCCAGGCGGTGCTTTTTTCAGAAAGAAAACTCCAACCGAGTGAAAATAAATAAAAAATCTACATAGTTACATTATATACCAAAATGTTTAGAAAAATAGCAGCAATAAGATGAACTATTTTTCAAGTTCAACTAAATTCCATAAAAATTCATAAAAGTCAAACAGTGCTACTATTGCATTTAAAATCAATAAAAATCATTTTTAAAATAGCATAATTATTTCAAATTTATTTTCTCCTAATTTTCTATGAAGGGAATCATTTTACCCTTATTTCCATTTATTTATTTTTAGGAGAAAAATAATTTGAATTAAAACTAAATAATTTCCAAGAGGATTTGAAACTTGGAAATTCAAATAACTTCAAAGTGACTTCAAATTATTCCTTTGAAACTTCCAACTTTCTTTCTTAGAATTTGAAGAAGTCATTTTATCTTCCCTCATGAACTCATTGAGTTGCTTAAAGTTTCTAAATTTGAAAATTTTCAAATGGAATTCAAATCATTTTCAACCCCCTTTTTTATTTCTTCAAATGGAAGAAGTCATATCATCTTCACTCTAGGGTTTTGTGATGAAATAAATTTGAATCCATGGTGATCAAAATGCAAGATTATTGTTTTGGGACAGTCCTTTTATTCCCTCTCATTCAACTTTCAAAAAAATTTCAATTTCCAATCATTTTCACATAATCAATCACACAACAATCAAACAAACAATCATAATAATTTATTTAATATAACATTCCAAAATTTAGAATTTTGGGATGTTACAAACTACCACCCTTAAAATGAATCTCGTCCTCGAGATTCAGAAAGGCTAGAAAAATGTTAGGTTTGGGGGGTCTCCTTGGAAATCCATTCACCAACACATGGTATGGGGTGCTACCACCCTTAGAAGCATGGTTACGGTTCGAACAAAACTCATGTACTCCATCATTTAAATTGACGGTGTCAGTCTTCTCACATTCCCGAAGTAACTCTTTCTTTGAGGCTCTTTCGGTAGGGCATAACCTTTTCCTCAAATCTTGTGTCCTTGCATCAAAATAAGATCCTTCCGAGGCTGGGTCTTCGTAGCTGACAGGTCTGTCGCCAATGCTAGACAACTATCGAAAATCTCATGGTGGTCAACAATTGTTGGTTCCTCCTGCAGGAAATGGGTTTGGGTTGAATCTCACCGCATAACCTATGATTGGCAATAGGTGCCTGTACAGGGTTTCCATCATCCTGCCATTCTAAGGTTTTTGGCTTGTCGGGTCGACACTCTTCTAGGGTTTTAAGGCTCTCTGATTTTCCATCAACATATGATAGCTCATGACAGAAGTCTTCGGTATAGGGGCTGTCGGTGTCAAAACCGGCGGATCTCGGGTAGGGGGTCCCGAACTGTGCGTCTAAGGCGGATGGTAACATGAGGCAGGGGACATGATGTTTTACCCAAGTTCGGGCCCTCTTGATGGAGGTAAAACCCTACGTCCTGCTTGATTTATTCTTGATGATATGTGTATTACAAGAGTTGATCTACCACGAGATCGGAGAGGCTAAACCCTAGAAGCTAGCCTATGGTATGATTGTATGCTGTCCTACGGACTAAAACCCTCCGGTTTATATAGACACCGGAGGGGGCTAGGGTTACACAAGGTCAATTACAAAGGAGGAGATATACATATCCGTATTGCCTAGATTGCCTTCCACGCCTAGTAGAGTCCCATCCGGACACGAGACGAAGTCTTCAATCTTGTATCTTCATAGTCCAACAGTCCGGCTGTCCGGAGACCCCCTAATCCAGGACTCCCACAGTAGCCCCTGAACCAGGCTTCAATGACGATGAGTCCGGCGCGCAGTGTTGTCTTCGGCATTGCAAGGCGGGTTCTTCTCCAATTTTCGAGTGTTCGTAAAGCAGTGTCCGGTCCCATAAATGTTCGGACCTCTTGGCTTTTGTGCCAATAAGGGCTATCTCCCACGCGTTGAATGAATGCGAGGCGCCAGGGCATTTTTACATCCGCCCCCTAGCCAGACAAATAAATTGTCTATTAAAGGGATGGGGATTCTTAGATCCGATCCATACCATCCTTCCCCCAGCGAGAATCCATCAGAGCGCGTTTCGGAAGGATCCATTCCAGCATGGCCGACCTCTGCAGCTCCTCCTCCCGCCCTGTAGCCCTAAGCCCGGTGATTGGGAGAGGTGTTCAGTCCCACACAATCGATTGGTCGAACTGCAGACCAAGGGATTTCTCCCTCCGGCATATATGGTGCCTGTCCGAGCCGGGATTGCCACCTACAATGGCGGGGAGCAAGCGGAGAGTTTCGCCAGCCCCCCTACAGGGGAGCGGGTATGCCTCGTCCCCTATCTATTGAGCGGACTCGGATTTCCAATTCATCGGTTCCTCCACGGGCTCCTGGAGTTCTACGGCCTCCAATTAAACAATTTCACCCCTGCCTCCATTCTACATATCGCCGGCTATGTTGCTCTCTGCGAGTTGTTCCTGGGCTGCGAGGCTCACTTCGAGCTGTGGAAAAGGCTATTTTGCCTTGTCCCTCGCATGCAGAGGGGATCACTTTATCAAGTGGGCGGAGCCGAAATATGGCGCATCGCTGATACCGGATACCTATCTGGTACCCCGAAGAAGTCGTCTGAAGACTGTCCTTCGGAATGGTTTTATATGGAGGACGTTCCCCTTCCGGACCCTGTTCTGCGGGGTCTTCCCGAGTTCAGCAATGCTCCTCTGAAGAAACGCCAAAGTTGGCGCCCACGGAGCCCCCAGGTGGAAGACAATGGAGAAGTCCTCTACCTGATGAACCGGATTAAAGCACTGGCTCAATCAGGATTGACAGTAATCGAAGTTATGTGGATTTGCATAATGGGGGGAGTGCAACCATTTCAATATCGTGGGCACCCCTTGTGGTGTTTTAACGGGGCGGATGATGCCACCCGCTGTGGGCGTAAGGGTCCGGACAATGCTGCCGCTTTAGCAAAGATTATGTCCGAATTGTTCAAGGGAGAGGAAGAGTAGTTCATCTGCATCAAGTCACGGGACGAATTCTCCATGTACAATCCTCCAAGCTGGGTAAGTTATATCTCCTTACTCCCATTTTTCCTGCATTATTTGTCGTAAGTATTCACCTTGCCACTTTGCAGCAGGAACTGCGAAAAGCCATAAAGGAGGTTAGCAGCCCTTCTCCACAACCAGAGGACCCTGACCGGGCCCTCGACTCCGAACTTGAAGAATATTCAGTTATATTTGTGGAGCTGATAGACCGGCAGTTCTATCAGTTAAGCTGTGATGATGCCATGGTGGCCATTACGGCCGATATCCCAGACTGCTTCCTGCACCGCACGTAAGAAAAACCAAAAATCCCAACTCCAAAAACTAGGATCCCCTTTTAAACACTTTACCCACCATATACATATGGCATTTTTACAGGGAAGGCATTCGGGACGCCCTGCCGAACCCGCAACAACTCGCCAACAAGAGGCGCGAGGCCGGGTAGGCCAAAAAGGAAGGCGGTCAGGACGGAGACGCCGGCGGAAATGTATAACAAAAACCCCGCTCTATGGTTGTCATCTTTCTCAAAATGTAATGATGCCCGTGTTTCTTTAACAGAAAAAATGCTCGCCGGAATATGTCCGGCGATGTTGCTAATCACGCTTCCACCAGTCGGGCGCCAGGACAGGAAATAGAGGCGGAAGCCGATACGGGGCAGGCGCCGGATAATCCCCCTATAGAGGATGCAGATAGATTATCCGCTACAAACTCAGAAGTGGAAAGCGCCATGAATCATAGGCGCCGCCGGCCCGTACTCCACGATGCTTGTTTCTCACCAGAGGCATTTGATGCCTTTAATTTTGGAGAGGCGTACCTCCGTGCTGCTCAAGATGGTCTAGCCAGAGCCACGGATCAGTATGTAAAGGATGTATGAGTAAGTAAATCTGACGATTTATATGTATCAGTAGCCCCTGAGACATGAAACAGTTAGCAGAACTGATTTAAGGATCATCTTTATTGTGCAAGTTCTTACAGAGAAGAATACTAGGCTGTCATAGGAGCTGGAGGAATGCAAGACCCAACTGCGGGCCGCTGTTGCCGCATTGCAGGAACCGAAAAAGTCTCCCGCTGGTAATATTTACTTTAAAGAATGATGGTTACCATATAGTGTGCGGCGTGGCTGCAGATCTAACAATAGACGTTGCAGATGAATCTGAAGAAAATCCAGAGGACCAGCATGTCGTGCGACAACTAGAGGCTGGCAAACGCGTGCTGACTGAGGTTAGGCGGGAGAAAAAAATCTCCAAGACGCCAATATCAAGCTGAGCGTGGAACTAAAATACGTTCGAGCCCAGCTTGCAGACTCTGAGAAGGAGAATAAGCAGCTTCGGCGTGACATTTTCAGTAAGTGCTTGAACGAATCCTTTTGAAGGAGTTCGGCGAAGAAGCCGACTAACAGCGTTATGTCTGTAGGTATGCTGACGGGTCGTCCCGCGGAGGAAATGCCCGGGTTTGCAGGTGATCTTCTATCCGAGCTCTCACATCTGCACAAACAAGTTCGGCAGGTGATGTAAGGTGTTGCCCAGGCCTTGTGGCCATCCATCTCCCTGCCAGAAGGCTTTGCAGAGCTTACAGAGAAGCTCAAGGGAGCACGGCGGTGCTTCCGATTATGGAAGATATCGGCCTGCCGACATGGTGCCAGAGAAGCCTGGGCCATGGAGAAGACGCGGTATACCAAGGCTGACCCAAATCACATGGCCAAGGTCGGACCTGTGGGGCCCGACGGAAAAGAGATCCCTGTTAGCTTAGTTTATGGGCAAGTAGAATTAGCCGCAAAGTATTCCCAACAGGATTGTAGGCTAGACCGCCTGTTGGATGGTATAGAAGAAGAATTTAGTCAGTCTGCATGACTATGTAATTAAAGTGACATGTATAATGCCTTCTAGCTGGATTGTAGATCATTTGTCTTGGCGGACCTTTTCGCTTCAACCTCAGGACCCGATAGTCCGGAGTGTATCCGAATACCCGCTCAGTTATATAAGAACCGGGGTATGCGTGGATACCAGGCGGGTCATTAGTGCTTGAACGGACAAGTGCCCAACTAGTTATGTTATATTACATGGGTAGTAAGAAACATCTTCCAGGGAGAATAGTTCCGTTAAGGATTCCTTTCCCTGGGTATGCATGCGCTAAAGTGCATGTCTGGACTGCGATAAGAAACGCAGGAAAAAAGATCTGGGGGCAGATATGGAAAATAAAAAATCATTGTTTGTTCACCGACCGAATATTCCCTTAAGAACGCTAGCTTTCGGCTTCACACAGTCTGAGGTACACATCCGGCTGACCCGGCAGTAACAATCGCAGAGGTGCTCCCCTTATGCCCTAGCTGAATTAATGGGAACGTAGGGCATAAATACAAGAGCCAGGCAACCCAGCTTGGCCAAAACTTAAGTCATATCGATGCATATAATGGCAAAAAAAGGGTACATGCGGAAGTATAACACATGTGTGGGGCATGAGGCCCAGATAAATAATTAAGCTTCTGTGAAAGAAGCCCCCAGGTATGATGAGCGCGGCTAGCGCATCTATAATGTGCAAGCGAGGCACAAGTTGGCCCTTGAAGGCCTAGAAAAATAATAAAAGAAAGAAAGAAAAACAAGACAAATAATGTATATGCAAAAAATGGACAGAGGAAGGGTACGAACATAGAGTCCGCGTAGAATCTTTGAAGCCTAGCCGCGTTCCATGGGTTTGGCTCGAGTCGATTAGTCGATGCATCCCGCAGTCGGTACGCTCCACCGGTCAGAACTTGGTCAATAATGAAGGGACCTTCCCATTTGGGCTCGAGCTTGTTCTTTTTCTTATCCGGCAGGCGTAGAACTAGTTCGCCAACTTTATACGTTTTGGCCCGTACTTCTCTGCTTTGGTATCTGCGAGCCTGTTGCTGATAAAATGCGGCACGGGCTTTTGCTACGTCGCGCTCCTCCTCCAGGGTGTCCAGACTGTCCTGCCGATCGAGCTCGGCTTCTCTTTCTTCGTACATGTGCACCTGAGGTGAGTCATGAATTATGTCACAGGGCAAGACTGCCTCTGCACCGTACACCATAAAAGGGTGTATATCCGGTACTACGATTCGGCGTGATCCGCAGCCCCCAGAGTACGGAGTCGAGCTCCTTTACCCAGTGCGTGTTAGACTCCGTTAAGGAACGCACTAATCTGGGTTTAATGCCGCTCATTATAAGACCGTTTGCTGTCTCAACTTGGCCGTTGGTTTGTGGGTGATAGACTGAAGCATAATCGAGCTTGATGCCCATTTTGCTGCACCAGAGTTTTACCTCATTGGCAGTGAAGTTTGTGCCATTGTCAGTGATGATGCTGTGGGGGACGCCATAACGGTGTACGACCCCGGATATGAAGTCTATCACCGCTCCGGATTCAACTGTTTTAACAGGTTTGGTCTGTATCCATTTGGTGAATTTATCCACCAAGACCAGTAAGTATTTTTTTCTTATGGGTTCCCCCTTTAAGGGGTCCAACCATGTCAAGCCCCCAGACCGCGAAGGGCCATGTAATGGGGATTGTTTGGAGGGCGGTGGGTGGCATGTGGCTTTGATTTGCAAAGAGCTGGCAACTGGCGCAACGTTGGACCAAGTCATGTGCATCTGCCCGGGCCGTTGGCCAATAGAATCATGTACGGAAGGCCTTGCTTACAAGAGCCCGGGTTGCTGCGTGGTGACCGTCGAGTCCGGCGTGAATTTCTGCCAAAAGGTTCCGCCCTTCTTCTTCAGAGATGCACCTTTGAAGGACTCCGGTAGTGCTTTTTTATACAATTCTCCCTCATGGACCATGTAGGCCTTAGATCGCCGCACTATGCAGCATGCCTCATTTTGGTCCTCCGGAAGTTCCTGCCTAGTTAGGTAGGCCAAGAATGGTTCTGTCCACGGGGCTATGATGGCCATCATTACGTGGGCTGAAGGTTTTATTTCGGTGGCAGAGCCTCCGATTGTGTCAGAGTGTTCGGTATCAGGTATTTTGGCCGGGTCCGGACTATTGTTACCGGTGTCCCCTTCCCACACTACGGATGGCTTGAACAGCCTCTCCAAAAATATGTTGGGGGACCGCATCGTGTTTTTCGCCGATGCGGGCGAGGATATCCGCCGCCTGATTGTTTTCCCGAGCCACATGGTGAAATTCGAGCCCCTCGAACCGAGCTGACATCTTTAGGACGGCATTTCGGTAGGCTGCCATTTTCGGATCCTTGGTGTCAAAGTCTCCATTTAATTGGGATATTGCGAGGTTTGAATCCCCATGCACCTCCAGGCGTTGAATGCCCATGGAGTCTGCCATCCGAAGACCATGCAACAGAGCTTCGTATTCGGCTGCATTGTTGGAGTTAGTATATAATATTTGCAGTACGTACTGAACGGTATCTCCGGTTGGGGACGTCAGGATGGCGCTAGCCCCTAGACCCGCCAGCATTTTAGAACCGTCGATGTCGGAGTAATGGGCCACGGGTAGGCCGACCCGAGGCCCAGAACCTTTCAAGACATCGGGGCAGGCTGCGCCCCTCAAGACCCCAGGACAAAGATCCGCCTTCGAGGAGTCGACGACAAGATGGCCGACTGACCACTCACGGCCAAGTCCCAGGGACAACTTCAGGGAAAGCCGACTCCTTCCTGACGACTTCCCCACGACCCCAACAAACCCAACAACCTCATCAAGTGGGGCGGGGCAGGGGAGTGGCGACAATGAAGCCCACTCCCGCCCCTTACCAAGGGCAGGCATGGCCACAGCACACCGTACCCCGGAAGATCTCCGTGCGGCGTGGCACTGTTGCCATGCCGGCCCTGACGTCAGCATCGCAGGACCAAATCCTACACCCACGATGGCTTGTCTGTACGGCCCAGAGGCAGCGGGTCCCACCAGTTAGTGAGACCCCAAGAGATGGCAAGAAGACCACCAGTCGGACCCGTCGGGAGTCGGCCTCGGGGAGCCGACCGAGCCCTCCCTCGGGGCCCACGCGCCATTAATCAAGATGTGATGGAGAGTGGCAATAGTGATCGCCCGCCAGGCGGCGGGGCTGTTGCCACGACCCCATGATCAAGCCCGCGTCATCAGAAGCACGACTACAGTAATCAGCAGCCGACAAGACCCGCCCGTGGCGGACGCAGCCTGTCGGCTCCGTACCAGGCCAGTCGGCGGGCCCCAGCGGTCGGCGGGGAAGACGGAGGCCAGAGGCGCTGATGGCTGGGCCTGCATCCAGCCAGATTACCATTGTACCCCCGGGGGGTAGGCCTATATAAACCCCCCAGGGCATCCATGCAAAGGGTTGGAACCCATTAGCTCTAGACCAGATCATATAGGAGGGAGAGAGCTAGCCTTGCCCTCTCCTACCTCCAGGAAACAGCTCAAGGAGCAACCGTGTAAACACTTTGCCATAGTGATCATGCGGAGACCCCGCAGAGTAGTAGTAGGGGTATTATCTCCCCGGAGACCCCTGAAGCTGGGTAAGATTCGCTGGCGTGCATGTCTTCGCCTCATCCCGTTTCCAGGCACCGGCGACATTCTACTTGCCCCCACCATGATAATCCATTATTGGCATATGTCGCACCCAACCACCGATAGTCGAAGTGCATGATCCAATTGGAGTATGCGTCGTACTCTTTAGGGAGTTCGGCCTCCATCCATTCGGTGACGAAGTCAGCCAATACTTGCGACTTAATGGCTCGTCGAGGTTTGTATGCTATGTCGAACGGGAGGAGCTCAATGGCCCATTTGGCAATCTGGCCCGTAGCGTCGCGGTTGTTTATAATATCATTAAGTGGCACTTCTGAGGCTACTGTAATCGAACACTCTTGAAAGTAGTGTCGCAGCTTCCAGGATCCCATGAATACCGCATATGCTATCTTTTGATAATGCGGGTACCGTGATTTGCATGGAGTGAGGACAGTGGATACGTAATATACTGGCTTTTGAAGAGGGAATTTATGTCCGTCAGATTCTCGTTCGACGACGAGCACTGCGCTTACAACTTGATGAGTTGCCGCGATGTACAACAGCATTGGTTCGCCGATGTTTGGCGCGGCCAGGATTGGGTTGGTTGCCAAAATGTCCTTTATTTCTTCCAATCCGGCTGTGGCAGCGTCCGTCCACTCGAAGTGTTCGGTGCGCCGAAGGAGGCGATAAAGGGGTAAATCATTTTCTCCTAAATGGGAGATAAAGAGGCTTTGAGCCGCCACGCATCCAGTTAACTTCTGGATTTGTTTGAGGTCTATTGGGGTAGCCAACTGCAACAAAGCTCGGATTTTAGCCGGATTAGCTTCAATGCCTCTATTGGAGACAATGAAACCCAGGAGCTTTCCGGCTGGTATGCCGAAAACGCATTTTTCCGGATTGAGCTTGATGTCGTATGTTCGGAGGTTGTTGAATGTGAGCCTCAAGTCGTCTATCAAAGAGTCGACGTGTTTGGTTTTGACGACCACATCGTCTATGTATGCCTCTACTATTTTGCCGATTTGTTTCTCCAGACATGTCTGAATCATGCACTGATATGTTGCGCCGGCGTTTTTGAGCCCAAAAGGCATTCTGTTGAAACATAAGGGACCGTATGGTGTGATGAATGTCGTTGCGGATTTGTTGGACTCCACCATATTGATTTGGTGGTAACCGGAGTATGCGTCGAGGAAACACAATGACTCGTGTCCTGCGGTAGCATCGATAATTTGATCGATGCGGGGGAGGGGGAGGGGATCCTTTGGGCAAGCTTTATTGAGGTCCTTGAAATCAACACAAAGGCGCCAGGATTTATCCTTCTTTGGTACTATCACCAGGTTTGCTAGCCAGTCCGGGTGTTTTATTTCTCTGATGAATCCGGCCTCCAATAACTTGGCTAGTTCCTCTCCCATGGCATGTCTCTTAGGTTCGGAGAAACACCGAAGATCCTGCTTGACCGGCTTGAATCCCTTTAGGATATTGAGGCTATGCTCGGCCAGCCTGCATGGGATTCCTGGCATGTCTGAGGGATGCCAGGCGAATATGTCCCAATTCTCGCGCAGGAACTCTCGTAGTGCGGCGTCCACGGCGGGGTTTAACTGTGCCCTGATGGAGGCTGTTTTTGTAGGGTCCGTTGGGTGGACTTGGAATTTGACTATTTCATCTGCTGGTTTAAAAGAGGTGGACTTGGATCTCTTATCGAGTATCACATCGTCCCTGTCCACTGTGGAGCGCAGCGTGGTTAATTCCTCGGCCAAGAGGGCTTCAGATAATGCCTCGAGGGCCAGTGGGGCTGTTTTGTTTTCGGTGCGGAGTGCTGTGTCCGGATCACTGGCGAGGGTGATGATTCTGTTGGGCCCGGGCACTTTGAGCTTCATGTACCCATAATGGGGTACGGCTTGGAAGATCGTGAACGCCTCACGTCCTAAAAGGGCGTGGTATCCACTGCTGAACGGGGCCACTTGAAATGTAATTTCTTCGGACCTATAGTTCTCTGGCGTACCGAATACCACATCTAGTGTGATTTTCCCAGCGCATTGTGCCTCCCGACCGGGTATGATTCCCCTGAAGGTTGTGCTACTTTGCTCAATGTGGTTCCAGTCTATTTCCATATTTTGAAGAGTTTCCTCATAGATGAGGTTTAATCCGTTGCCGCCGTCCATGAGTACTTTGGTGAGTCGAAAGCCGTCCACAATTGTACTGAGGACCAGTGCGGCTGGTGCTCGGGCTGTTCGGAATTTAGGTTCATCACTGGCATTGAATGTAATAGCCGTGTCACTCCATGGATTTATTGCTGCTACGTGGCAGATTTCAGCCATGCTGCGGAGTGTTCGCTTGCGCCTATTATTTGACGCAAAGGTCTCAAAGACTGTTAACACCGTATTGTTATCCATGGGATGGTGCTCTGTGGCATTTGGGATAAGAAGATCCTCACCACTTTTGGCCACCTGCCGGAGTATCCAACATGCTCTAAGGCTGTGCGTTGGTATTGTATCCGCTGTAGTATGAATTTTGCAGGGTCCGTTAAGCCATCCTTCCAGTATGGTTCCATGCCCTGTAGAGGGTTTTTGTTTCTTTGCAACTAGCTCGGGTGTCTTATGATAGTGCACCCTTTTACTTCGGACTGGGTGTATATTCGGGGCCGGATTATCCCAAAATTTCATTTCGGTTTTCCAGGCGCTTTCCATCGCACAGTACTTTCGTATTATGGACGCCAAGTCAGCGAAGCATGATATGTCACGGCGACTTAAGGCGTTAAGGATTCCCTTGTCCATGCAATTATTGCAGAAAAGTGAGACTGCATCTTCCTCGCGACAGTCCTGAACCTTGTTCATCACAAGGAGGAATCTGGCCCAATAATGATGTACTGTTTTATGGGGCTCTTTCCTGATGTGGGAAAGATCGTTTATGTCTGGGTGGGTGGATGGATTTGAGTCCGAACCCCTACCCGATATGACACCCAGGGGCCAAGGAGTTTCCAATCTTGGAGGTTCGGGTTCCGGAGTGTTACCCGATAAGTCTGGCCCGCTGCCTGATTCTAGGTTCAGGGCTTGGGTGATGTCCTCTTGTAAGCGGGTATCCGGCTCGGAGAGCTCAGGAATCCGGACATCATTAGTCCTCAAAATAGAGGAAGAGTTGCCGCATTGTTCCTCCACCACCGCAACATGATGGGTGACCAATAGAGAGTTAATCTCCCTTTGATCGGGTTTAAGCCCAATCCGATCATAGTTCGTAGCGACTCCCAAGGCGGCGATGAGATCCAAGAGTTCGTTTAGGGAAGAGAGCTCCATTGGATCCATCTGCTCAGCGAATTCTGAGCCGACGTGGAGGCTGTTTTTGATGACCCGAGAAGTCATCGTTGGTGCAGCGACCGAACAGGTAGTCATGACGAAACTGCCTAGCCGGAGAGTTTGGCTGATAGCCAGAGCTCCCCCGGCGGTAATGTTGTTTTTAACAACGAGATGAGGCATCCTTCCTTACAACGATGTCATAGAGGAACTCTCAATGAAAGCACCAATGTCGGTGTCAAAACCGGCGGATCTCGGGTAGGGGGTCCCGAACTGTGCGTCTAAGGCGGATGGTAACAGGAGGCAGGGGACATGATGTTTTACCTAGGTTCGGGCCCTCTTGATGGAGGTAAAACCCTACATCCTGCTTGATTTATTCTTGATGATATGAGTATTACAAGAGTTGATCTACCATGAGATCGAAGAGGCTAAACCCTAGAAGCTAGCCTATGGTATGATTGTATGTTGTCCTATGGACTAAAACCCTCTGGTTTATATAAACACCAGAGGGGGCTACGGTTACACAAGGTCGGTTACAAAGGAGCAGATATACATATCTATATTGCCTAGCTTTCCTTCCACGCCAAGTAGAGTCCCATCCGGACATGAGACGAAGTCTTGAATCTTGTATCTTCATAGTCCAACAGTCCGGCCAAAGGATATAGTCCGGCTGTCGGGAGACCCCCTAATCCAGGACCCCCTCAGGGGCCAATCCATCCCGTGCTCGAATCATCACGACATACGCAGATAGTGAATCACGTATTCTAACACTTTGGCATCCTCACAAGAATTGCAGAACTTCTCTTCTCCACAAACTGGGTCCGGATAAATCCATTGGTTCTGCAAGCCAACCAAAACCTCTATCGTTTCTTCACAACTCTCGGGTTTACGTAACCTCCTATGGAACGTCTGCTGATGAAATCACAGCTTCTTCTAGAATTCTTTTCTTCAACAAGATTGTGCTTGTTTCCTTATCAAATCCTGGGTCAGGTGGGTTATGGGCCCACTTCAAACTTGTATATCTTTAACTCATCCCTGGAGTTACTATTGTTCCATATTCCAACATTACATCTCCTTTAAATCCAATATCACATCATTCCTTCATACTCTTGGGGTAACCATCATAACTAAAACAAAACTCCAACTCATTTGTCCAAACTCCACTCTATGGAATACATTTTCTTTTCCATTGTTCAAGTGTTCACACAAACAAGTATCGCCAAAAATGCACTGGCTCATCCATAATTCATATTCTCTTCATATCAAATCCTTTATTATATCCTTAACCACTACTCAAAACCCAAATTTCAAAAGTACTCTATTACAAAAGCTGCCATCCACATAGTTTGGTATGGTCAAGCATTACTTCCATCGTTATTCATTTGCCATTCTTGAAGATGCTTCAGTCCCACTAGAATTGTGCGATGTGATCCTTGAAATCATCGATGTTTTGCTTCATCATGGTGGCCATGAGCTTCATCTCCATCATCTCTGTATGCACCTCCCTCAGGTATTCCTGAGTATAACGAAGTCTTGCTTCAAGAATTTCGCCAATCCGACGTATGGCTTCCATAGCAGCTTCACGAACAGAGTTGAAGAATGTTGCTCGTGGTACTCGAGAGATGAAAAAGTATTGACCCATAGTATTTCGGCAAACTCCCTTTGCACGGTGGAGGTGTACCTCCACATACCAAAGTTCAACTCCCTTCTCCATGAAAGGATAACCCTTGTAGACTGCATCTCCTTCAAGATGAATATGCTTCATCATGTCCTTCAGGATT
The DNA here is from genome assembly GCF_018294505.1 of Triticum aestivum. Lineage (NCBI taxonomy): Eukaryota > Viridiplantae > Streptophyta > Magnoliopsida > Poales > Poaceae > Triticum > Triticum aestivum. The sequence continues at coordinate 61,767,585 of NC_057806.1, forward strand.
TTTGGGTAATCCTGGTCACTCGTCAGGGTCATGATCGTTTCCGGGCCCTTGAGAAAAGACTCATAAAGGGTTGTCATTTGCAGGCATAAGATAGAAGGGGTACTCAGGATACTGTATGTATTTCCTTTGGTGAAATGTGGTTATTTTTCTGGGAAAGGTTTGGGGCCAGCTTGTCCATGGGTTCAAGGTTTTAGTCTGGGTGAGATAGCGACAGAGGTACTCACAATCAACAAACAACTCATGACACCTCATATGAGATTCCAACCACATCAACATTTATTGCTTCACGAACTATTACGATTCCAATTTCATAACTCAACTCAACATCCCCAACAAAACTAAAAGTATGTTCCACATTTATTACATGCTTTATTCCAATATCAAGATCTCAACTACTCAGCCCAAGCTTTCCTCGAGTTTGAACATTCTCTGGAAAAATTTCCTACTCCTTTGAAGCATAAACAAATGACTTCAGACAAATCCAGGGGCTTCCTGGTGGCTATCTTGGCTCCTTGGGTTCTTGGCTTCCTTGCTGGGCATTTGCTAGCGTAATGACCTAAATCCTTGCACCTGTAACAAGTGATTTGACTCAGGTCCTTTTCTGCAGAAACTGGGTTGTTCCGAGGACACATGCGCTTTCTCTTTCTGGACTTCTTTGTTATGATCAATTCTTTTATCTCATGTGGATCAAACTCCACTTATTCCGTCGGGAAGTTTCCCAGATACTCTTGGCTTTCCTTCATGCAATACTGTGAAAAATATCCTTCTTCTCCACATGAATAGCAAGCATTGGAGTAAAATATGTTTAGGCTTTCTCCATCAGGGTTGTCAACATCTTCTTTCATCATCAGTTTTCTTAAACTTTCCCCCATGGCTTCTTTCACTGCTTCCTTCTGCTGCTCGGTAATTTCTTGTACCTTGGGATAAATATGACGCTGGACAGGTTAGTGTGTAGTTCCTTCACACAAGAAACAAGTAACCTGCCTAGTTGGGCATTCTTCGGCTCGGTGATTTCCTTCACAATGAGGGCATCCGTCCTTGTGTTCTTCATGGGTGTGTCCTATTTCTTCGCATATCTTGCAGGCACAAGGTTCCTTCATCAGTTTATCATTGTGCTTCCGGATAAGACGGAAGCCCAACAAAGTCTTCTTCAGTTCCTCCCAAGTTTTTGCTCCATTACATCCTTTTATGGCTTGATGCATTTTCCACCAGGTTGCAGCACTTTTTGTAAAGTACTGAAGAGCGTATTGAACCTCATACTTCCTTGCAACGAAATTGCTCCTGAAGTGATTCTCCATGTTTTGAATCCATAGCTCTGCCTCCAACTGAGTGATCGGTTCAGAGAATACAAGTCCATCTTCATTCATCATCTATTGGGTCCAAGGGTTTTGGGGTGAGATACGAGAGAGGGATAGAGAGAGATACACACAATACAAACAATATAGTTTTGAAAATAAGTTTTATTTGTTGCTGTCGGAAAACACACACAAAATATGACAGCTCACAAATCATCGCATCTAACGCGAGTATACAACAAGGGTTTAGTCCTCTAAAGGTCATATAAATCTTGGAATTTGTCGGTGTCTTCAAATTCTTCAATTCTTCAAATGCTTCGACTGTTGTAGCTTCAATTCTTCCAGTGTATGGTGAAGTCCGATATCTTGCCCTTCTCGGTGGGGTCTCATCAGTTGATCCTCCGTGTGGTCAAAGGGAAAAGGGTATTGTCTAACTATTCAAGATAAAAGGAAAGATTTGATAACACTCAGAAAAGAAGAGAGGTAGAGGATCTTTTTAAAAATAAAGTTTTAGATAATTCCTTTCCTAAGGGTTTTCCAGTTTCTAGGGTCACGTCCTACAGTCAACATGTGCTCTGATACCATCTCTGTAGCGACCCAACCTCAAATGGTCAAGCCTCTGTGTATCTGTGCCATCCCTGGATTGGTATGCTGGCACACACAGTACATCAATGTATATATCAAAGTGCAATCACATGTATAAATAACATAAAACTGATATATACCTCATAAGTCTCAGCGGAAACAAACATAAGGGTGTGGAGTCCCATCAACGCCAACGGCAAGTTGAGTGTAGACCGTAACCCTACAACGTAACTCTTACTCGTAGTAGAAAATCCCTGCAACATAAGACGTTGCAGCCCTGTAGGTCAGTACATTGAATGTACTGGCAAGTCACGTCATAAGAATAATCAACCTATTTGTACATGCAATTTGGCTGGTGGAAAGCTCTAAGTTTAGTTTTTTTGCATAAAGCTAGTTTTTCCCTAGAATAAAAGATATTATTCTACCACTACTTTACAACATAGGATGAGTTGCTAAACCCAACTCAATCCATTCCCAAAGTTTCATTTAAAACCCAACTGTTTAATTAAGAGTGATGAGATCTCCCAGCATTTCCACTACTAGATGCTCAAGTTGTCCGTAACCGGGGACACGGCTAATCGATTAGGTTTTAACACTCTACAGAGGTTTGCGCACTTTTCCCCACAAGACTCGATCGCCTCCCTTGAAGTTCTCGCACTGCCTGGCATTTGAGAACAGGATGACACCGAGACATAGTCTTTCGAAAATGTTCCCCCTTAACCCACGGATAGGCCGGTACACCTACATCATTCTACATCTGCTAGCCTATCCCGAAAGAGGTCACACTATCTCTTCAACTAAGCCAGAGCCCATATTGGCTTGTGGCTGCATGTGGAAGCTTCTAGACATGGGAATATGATTGATCTCTTTGAGCCTGGGCGGCCGACGACTAGTGGTGCACCCCATGGATTAACCATGCATGCTCCCACTGTACTTTGCCACCATTCAAACCAAATACCGCCCAGGTAGTTCATTTACAAGTCATGGTCCTGATTACTACTTTGTCACTCATGTCTCACCATGCTCGCTTCCCAAACCATATCTACATTTAGCGAGGCAAAAATAAACTTACATGATGGTGACAAGGATGTATAGATCAGACCTACCTCAATGAACTACTAGGTAACGACATAGCCATCTCACAACAATAAATCCTACCATGCAATCCTACCACAAAAGGACTAAGTGCATAATATAAAGCATAGGTAATTGAAGGAATGATCAAATGTGAACTTGCCTTGATACTGATAGTTGAATTCTAGAGATCGATAGTACTCGGCTTCGCACTCCGGCTAGTCTATCGTCAAAGTAAAATAACATACATAAGCAATCATTCCAGAGAGCAATAACATGCAACACAAAAGACTGGGAAAACCAGATGGAAACCCAACACACATAACTTGCATGCAAGTAATTCTAGGTGCCAACAATAAGTGACATAAGGTGCAAAACCGTGATGTGATCTATCGTGCATACTTGGCGTAGTAATAAAACTATCATGGATAGATCCTAGGTGTGTGAAAATATTTTGATAAAGGTCTAGGTGATAGCGTTTAGCTACAGTGACACGGTGCAAAAGAATCACATCAATCGGAGCTAAGGTTTAGGAGATATGGCCAGTTGAAGTTTGAATTCAAATCTGAATAAAGTTCAAATTTGAATTTGGAAAAAGTTAACAAACATGATGCTACTGGATAGATCTAATCACGATGAAGAATTTGCCACTGGTTTCATCGAATTTGGAGTTACAGTTAAAAAGATACGGCTATCCAAAGTTCAGGGACTAATCTATAAAACTCAGGGACTAAACAGAAAAAGAAATAACTGCAAACAGGATCCTGGCCGGCTGGAAGTGTCCGTGGTATTGGCTAAATGGCGAACGACCACTAAATAACTAAAACAGCTACTGCGGTTAAAAAATAACTGAAAAAAACCAAGATCGGTTTAACTAAACCGCAGATAACCGATCTAATACGAGATAAAAAAAGGAACGGGGAAGCGAGTGGTCGTCTTACAGAGGCGACTGTGACGTACAGGGGCGGCGGCTCTGGTGTTGGCCGGTGATGGGGCGGCGACTCCGGCGCTCCTCGGTGATGGGGAAGGAGGCAGCGGGGTCCTGCGCGGCACGGGTGATCCACTGGTGGGGTCGGCGGGCAGCGGGGTGGTCAGGCGTCGTGCTGCGTGGGGCGGGCGTCTCTGTGCTCCGGCAAGGACGCAGGTCGTTGGGACGGCGCCTCCGGCGAGACCTGGGTGGCAAAAACATGTCAAAATGACGCGGGATGGCGAGGCAAGTTGATTGACAGGGAATACGAGGGTTCGGATGTGCTACCGGCGATGAAAACGACGACGAGTAGCTCCGACTCTAGCGAGATCCAACATGGCAGTGCGATGGTTGCGAGGAGCTAGGGACGACGTGGAGTGGCAGAATGGAGAGAGGGGGTCCAGGGCTTCTTATAGGCACGGAGAGAGGGCTCGGGAGCTAGGGATAAGCTCTATCCCTAGAGCTTCGGCCGGCGGGTTCGGCGTGTGCGTGTGCGTGCTCATCCAACGGGGTCTGCGGGAGGTTACGGATGACTTGGGGAGTGGGCCCCGCGGGTCAGCGATAGGGGAGAGAGCGAGCGATGGAAGAGAGAGGGCGGGCGAACGAGGCGGAGGCCTACGTGCACTGGGGTCTCGCTCGGGCACGGGATTGGGCCGAATGGCCGGCTGGTTCGCCCCTTGGCCGAACACTGTTTCGGTCGAGGCGACGCTTTTTTCAGAAAGAAAACTCCAACCGAGTGAAAATAAATAAATAAAATCTACATAGGCACATTATATACCAAAATGTTTAGAAAAATAGCAGCAATAAGATGAACTATATTTCAAGTTCAACTAAATTCCATAAAAAATCATAAAAGTCAAACAGTGCTACTGTTGCATTTAAAATCAATAAAAATCATTTTTAAAATAGCAAAATGATTTCAAATTTATTTTCTCCTATTTTTCTATTGAAGGGAATCATTTTACCCTTATTTCCATTTATTTATTTTTAGGAGAAAAATAATTTGAATTAAAACTAAATAATTTCCAAGGGGATTTGAAACTTGGGAATTCAAATAACTTCAAAGTGACTTCGAATTATTCCTTTGAAACTTCCAACTCTCTTTCTTAGAATTTGAAGAAGTCATTTTATCTTCCCTCGTGAACTCATTGAGTTGCTTAAAGTTTCTAAATTTGAAAATTTCAAATCTCTCCCTAATAATAAAGCACGGATTGAGTCTCCGGGTTCACCGTCGCGGCGTTTTTACACAAAGGTCCATGTATTTTCTGACAATTGAACCAGCAGTCCTAATGATCCTGAACTGATACGACCAATAGAAAAGAAAAAAAAAGAACCTACCCGTGCGCACTACCCAGAACCCTAACTCGCCATCTTCAACCTCCAGCACACCGCCACTCCTACTACTCGACCGCGCGCCGCTGGTCCCCGCCCCGCCGCCGCGCACTACCTACCCCGGCGGTGCTCATACCCCCACCCGTCTGTCCACACCTTCAGTTGCCCTTTTTTACTTGAAAAAAGAGACCCATAGGTCTTCAACTCGGAGCATAGCAGAGATGGGGATCCATCGACAGATTAGCTTTGATTCAAAGATGCTGCCGCACGAGGAGGAGCAACCCGTGGTCGTTCCTTTTTCCACCATTGAGTTCTTAGAGCATTACTAGTAGAACCCTCAAACCCTCAAACCCTCACTAGCGTTTTAAGGGTCCAAAAATGATCTTTTTGTGCACTTTTACGAGTTGAAAAACAGAGGCAAAGATTAGAACCCTCAAACCCAACCCTTATAACGGAATATTCCCCATGAACGATGTTGTCGTTGTGCGCGAGAGGTCGACGGGGCGGCCGCCGGCGACGGGGGCGACTAGCAGCGGCGGTCGCGGGCGTGGGCGCGGGAGTTGGGAGGATTTTTCCCTCCCGCGTGAGTATAACCGCCAAATGAGGGTTGGGGTAGGTTTTGCTCCCCAACCCTTACTTTTGAGGATTGGAAGAGGATTTGAGGGTTGGACCTTTAAAAAAATTTAAGGGTTTAAGGGTTAAGGGGTTCTAGTCTACGGCTTTTTTCGACGAAAACTGTAAAAAAGCAGTTATTTTTAGGGGTTTGAGCGTTTTAGGGCTCTACTAGTAATGCTCTTACCATGGCACTATCACGGGCATACGCACGCAGCAACACATGCTGCTTCTCCTAGCCCCGGATCTGCTCCTCTCCGCCACCTGTGACCGCGGTCAACAATCCCCGACGGCCACTCCCTGTCCCGTGCATCTCCTAACCTAGGCGCACCCTCCCCGGAAACAGGCTTGACCTCGCTTGCATCATCTCCAGAGAGGCCAGCTCCATGCTTGGCGTCAGGTGCTGCAGGTTCCGCCGCCCGCCCTCGACCGTTCACGACGCCGCTGGGACCGAGCGCCCGCCCGCGACCGTTGATGACGCCGCTGGGGCCGAGCACCCACACACATCGTCGCTCCTCAAGGCCCTGTGCCGCCTCGGCTTCTGCCCCACCGCCCCCTCGCCTTTGGTCCCGTCTGCCATGCTTCGACCCCACCTCGACGCCATTGAGGCTACTGATGAGGAGGCCGTCTTGATGTACCTGGGGCCTTGAGATCCTTGCCGCCCCAACGATGGAACACCAGCACATCTGCTCCACGCATCCACCATGGTCACACGTTCTTCCATGCAGTACTGCTTTCAATGTCTTGCGACACTGATGTCCATCGCAAACGACGACAGCAGCTGCTGCTCCTGTTTCAAGGGAAAGACGGGGCAACATGGAGCAGGTAATCTGATTGGAGATTCAGACAATATGAGCCAGAGGGATCTGACAGTGGTATTTTTGTATTGCAAGGCATGAACCACACATTATGATATATTTCCCATCAATAGTTTGGCTACTGAAAATGTTTACTTAATGCTAATTATGGTTAAGAGACCAACTTATCTGATTCTCATCCATACTTCCTTCACCTTGTGCAGGATTTTATCAAGGCCATTTTGTTGCATATGAAATGAGAACAATTTGGTATTAAAGGGGGTTGGCGATTCACCATCATTGGGTTTGGTATGTCATATCCTTGACCTCTTCTTCTCAAGACTAACCAATGGCACTATCCACTGTTTTCTTCATTAAAGTTTATTATTTGGTCTATCAGTGTGTTATGTATTTGCTTGGTTGTGTCAAGTATAAGGATTATCTGTTGATAAATGAAAGGCTGGTTTAACTAATTAATATAAGAAAAGAATACGATGAAGCCATGCTTGTGCATCACCAATAACATTCTTCCTGGCTAAGTTAGGAAGAATAATATTTGGTACAATATTTGTGGATTAAAACCGGGGAGAAGGATTGATGACGGAGATTTCATTTGTGATGAGCCAAAAATCGAACGATAGATGGAGAAGAGACAACATGACTTTTCATGTGCGACAACTCAGAGTTGAACTTACACATGAACCGAGGGTTGGGGTGAGGTAAATGAATTATTTGTACATATATGCCGTTTGAGCTATATCTCTTTTCCCGTGGCAACGCACGGGCATTTTTGCTAGTGGAATTCAAATCATTTTCAACCCCCTTTTTTATTTCTTCAAATGGTAGAAGTCATATCATCTTCACTCTAGGGTTTTGTGATGAAATAAATTTGAATCCATGGTGATCAAAATGCAAGATGAAAGTTTCGGGAAAGTCCTTTTATTCCCTCTCATTCAACTTTCAAAAAGCTTTCAATTTCCAGTCATTTTCACACAATCAATCACACAACAATCAAACAAAAAATCATAATAATTTATTTAATATAAAATTCCAAAATTTAGAATTTGGGGATGTTACACGAGATTTGTGATTAGGAATCTGGTATATGTTGAAGATCCTCCCCGGCAACGGCGTCAGAAATGGCACGTGGCTGGGAGACTATCTTGACTTGATCCTCCCCGGCAACGGCGCCAGAAATTCCTTTTGATGTCGCTTGAAGCCACGTCGGATTTTCCCCAAAGGGGAAGGGATGATGCAGCACAGCGGCGGTAGGTATTTCCCTCAGATATGAAACCAAGGTTATCGAACCAGTAGGAGAACCAAGCAACACAATGTAAACAGCCCCTGCACACAGATAACAAATCCTCGCAACTCGACGTGTTAAAGGGGTTGTCAATCCCTTTCGGGTAACGGTGCCAGAAATTGGTGCGTGACAGGAGAAAGTTGTAATAAATTGGATAAATAGATCACAAATAAAATAAAGTGCAGCAAAGTATTTTTGGGTTTTTGGTTTAATAGATATGAAAATAAAAGAAAATAAAAATAAATCGCAAAGGCAAATAATATGACAAAGAAGACCTAGGGGCCGTAGGTTTCACTAGTGGCTTCTCTCGAGAAAAATAGCAAAGCGGTGGGTGAACAAATTACTGTTGGGCAATTGATAGAACTTCAAATAATTATGACGATATCCAGGCAATGATCATTATATAGGCATCACGTCCAAGATTAGTAGACCGACTCCTGCCTGCATCTACTACTATTACTCCACACATCGACCGCTATCCAGCATGCATCTAGTGTATTAAGTTAATGGAGAAACGGAGTAATGCAATAAGAACGATGACATTATGTAGACAAGATCTATCTATTGAGAGATAGACCCCATTGTTTTATCCTTAGTAGCAATGATACATACGTGTCGGTTCCCCTTCTGTCACTGGGATCAAGCACCGTAAGATCATACCCACTACAAAGCACCTCTTCCCATTGCAATATAAATAGATCAAGTTGGCCAAACAAAACCCAAATATCGGAGAATAAATAAGAGGCTATAAGAAATCATGCATAAAAGATATCAAAGAAACTCAAATACTTTCATGGATATAAAAAGATAGATCCGATCATAAACTCAAAGTTCATTGGATCCCAACAAACACACCGCAAAAGAGTTACATCATATGGATCTCCAAGAGAGCATTGTATTGAGAATCAAGAGGGAGAGATAAAGCCATCTAGCTACTAACTACGGACCTAAAGGTCTACAAATAAATACTCACGCATCATCGGAGAGGCACCAATGGAGGTGGTGAACCCCATCCGAGATGGTGTCTAGATTGAATCTGGTGGTTCTGGATTCGGCAGCGGCTGGATGAATATTTCATCGACTCCCCTAGGGTTATGGAAATATTGGGGTATTTATAGTCCAAAGAGGCGGTCCGGGTGGCACCCGAGGTGGGCACAACCCACCAGGGCATGCCTGGGCCTCCTGGCACGCCCTGGTGGGTTGTGCCCCCCTCGGGTCACCCCCAGGTGCAGTCAGGGCCCGATGTGTTCCTTTTCGCCCATAAAAATTCTCCGTATAGTTTAGTGGAATTTGGACTCCGTCTGATATTGATTTTCTATGATGTAAAAACACAGAAAAAACAGGAACTGGCACTTGGCACTATGTCAAAGGTTAGTACCGAAAACATTATAAAATGATTATAAAACATCCAAGATTGATAATATAACAACATGGAACAATAAAAAATTATAGATACGTTGGAGACGTCTCAGTAACTTAATAAATATCAATGTATGAAAAGCATAGGCATTGGATTAGTGATGGATGATGTCGCTTGAAGCTACGTCGTTATTTCCCCAACGAGGAAGGGACGATGCAGCACATCGGCGGTAGGTATTTCCCGCAGATATGAAACCAAGGTTATCGAACCAGTAGGAGAACCAAGAAACAAAAGGTAGACAGACCCTGCACACAAATAACAACCACTCGCAACACAGTGTTTTAAAGGGGTTGTCAATCCCTTTCGGGTAACGACGCTAGAAATGGCACATGGACGGGAGAATGTTGTAAATATTGATAGATCGAACCCCAAATAAAATAAATTGCAGCAAGGTATTTTTGTATTTTTGGTTTAATAGATCTAAAAATAAAAGAAAATAAAATAGATCAAAAAGGCAAATAATATGAGAAAGAGACCCGGGGCCGTATGTTTCACCAGTGGCTTCTCTCGAGAAAAATAGCAAAGCGGTGGGTGATCAAATTACTGTTGTGATAGAACTTCAAATAATTATGACGATATCCAGGCAATGATCATTATATAGGCATCACGTCCAAGATTAGTAGACCGACTCATGCCTGCATCTACTACTATTACTCCACACATCGACCGCTATCCAGCATGCATCTAGTGTATTAAGTTCATGGAGAAATAGAGTAATGCAATAAGAATGATGACATGATGTAGACAAGATCTATCTATGTAGAGATAGACGCCATCGTTTTATCCTTAGTAGCAACGGTACATACGTGTCGATTCCCCTTCTGTCACTAGGATCAAGCACCGTAAGATCGAACCCACTACGGAGCACCTCTTCCCATTGCAAGATAAATAGATCAAATTGGGCAAACAAAACCCAAATATCGGAGAAGAAATACGAGGCTATAAGCAATCATGCATATAAGAGATCAAAGAAACTCAAATAACTTTCATGGATATAAAAAGATAGATCTGATCATAAACTCGAAGTTCATCGGATCCCAACAAACACACCACAAAGAAGTTACATCATATGGATCTCCAAGAGACCATTGTATTGAGAATCAAGAGAGAGAGAGATGAAGCCATCTAGATACTAACTATGGACCCGAAGGTCTACAAAGAACTACTCACGCATCATCAGAGAGGCACCAATGGAGGTGGTGAACCCCATCCGAGATGGTGTCTAGATTGGATCTGGTGGTTCTGGACTCTGCGGTGGCTGGATGAATATTTCGTCAACTCCCCTAGGGTTCTGGAAAAATTGGGGTATTTATAGAGCAAAGAGGCGGTCTGGGGGGAACCCGAGGTGGGCACAACCCACCAGGGCGCGCCTGGGCCTCCTGGCGCGCCCTAGTGGGTTGTCCCCTCCTCGGGACTCCCCCAGGTGCAACCAAGGCCCAACATGTTCCTTCTGGTCCACAAAAAAATCTTTGTAAAGTTTCATGGCATTTGGACTCCTTTTGATATTGATTTTCTGCGATGTAAAAAACACGGAAAAAACAGGAACTTCTACTTGGCACTATGTCAATAGGTTAGTACCAAAAAATGATATAAAATGATTATAAAACATCCAAGATTGATTATATAACAGCATGGAACAATCCAAAGTTATAGATACGTTGGAGTTGTATCAGCATCCCCAAGCTTAACTCCTACTCGTCGTCGAGTAGGTAAGTGATAAAAACAGAATTTTTGATGTGGAATGTTGCCTATCATGTCATATCATATTTCTTTCTTTATAGCATGGAAAATTGGACTTTTAGTTGTTCAAAGCAATAGTCTAGTTTTGACATGATAATTTAGATACTCCAGCATATCAACAAGCAACCATGTCTTCCAAAATATCAGTGCTAAAATAAGCTATCCCTAGCCCATCATGCTCAAACATTGATCCATTTATCAAACACACTCGAATATTAGCTACACCCAATTCTTAAGTACGACCATATTGCCTCCTAGGTGGTGCTTTTATAAGATAAGATGGAGACTCAAAGTCAAAAATAAAAATTGTATAAAGTAAAAAAAAGGCCCTTCGCGGAGGGAAGTAGGGATTTGTAGAGGTGCCAGAGCTCAAAGTGAAAAACTTAGAGATAAAAACATTTTGAGAGGTGTATCCATCCCACCAACGGAACGACTTAGAGTTCCCAATACTTTCCATGCATAGATATATCATAGGCGGTTCCCAAACCGAAAATAAAAATTATTCTTTTTTCCACCATAACTTTCACTTTCCATGGCTAACCGTATCCATGGGTGCCCTCCATACTAACACTTTCCAAGGAATTTATCATTTGACAACATAAAGTAAATTCATTTTTTTGCATTTCGGGACTGGGCATCCCTAATACCTTTGCCTTATTCTCGTGCAATGACAAGTGAATCAACACTCATCTTGAGAATAACACATCTAGCATGGAAAATATTAGCCACCCCTCACCGCTCTGTGAGCGAAACAAACACACAAAATAGAAGTTTATTTTGAAAACTAGAGATGGCACATGCAAATTTGCTTAGAACGGCAAAATAATACCGCATATAGGTAGATATAGTGGACTCATGTGGCAAAACTTGGTTAAAGGCTTTGGATGCACAAGTAGTGACCATACTTAGTGCAAAATGAAGGCTAGCAAAAGATTGAGAAGCGACCAACTAAGAAACAAATAATCTCATAAGCAAGCATTAAGCGTAAATAACACTGAATAATGCATCACAAGTAGGATATAATTTCATTGCATGACTATTGACTTTTGTACTTGCATAGGGAATCACAAACCTTAACACCAATATTCTTACTAAAGCATAATTACTCATCAAGATGACTCACATATCACATCTCATATCTCAAAACTATTACTAAGAATCAAGTTTATTTTGCCCATTGATCTTCATGAAAGTTTTTATTATATTCTTCTTGGATATCTATCACTTTGGGACTAATTTTCATGTATTTCTTTTGACAAGCTCCAACAAATATAAGTGAAGATCATGAGCATAATATATTTTTCTTTCTCTCAAATTAATTTAAGTGAAGCCAGAGAGAATTTCTTGAAAATTTTACTAACTCTCAAATAAATCTAAGTGAAGCAAGAGAGCATTTCTTCAAAAATACTAAAGCACACTGTGCTCAAAAAGATATAAGTGAAGCACTAGAGCAAGTCCATTGCTCATAAAAATTTAAGTGAAGCATAGAGAGCAATTATAACAAGTCATGACATAATTTTGGCTCTCTCAAATAGGTCTGTCCAGCAAGGATTGATGACTTAAAACACAAAATAATATAAGCAAAGACTCATATGATACAAGATGCTCCAAGCAAAACACGTATCATATGACGAATAACAATATAGTTTCAAGTAAAATGCCGATGCTCGTTGGAAGAAAGCATGGATGTCACTCGGGGGCATCCCCAGGCTTAGTTGGTTGCTCATTTTTGGATAATATTTTTGGGATGCCGGGGCATCCTCAAGCTTAGGCTCTTCCATCCTTCCTTCATCCATCGTAAGATAATCCAAAACTTGAAAACTTCAATCACATAAAACTCAACAAAACCTTCGTGAGATCCGTTAGTATAAGAATAATAAACCACTACTATAAGTGATGTATCAAACCAATTAATATTTTGTTTTGTACTATATCTATTGTATCCAACTTTTCTATGGCAAAAACTCATCAAAGAAAACCACAGAGCCATCAAAATAAGCACACAACACAAAGAAAACAGAATCTGTCAAAACAGAACACTCTGTAGCAATCTGACTATTTCGTATACTTCTGTAACTCCAAAAATTCCAAAAATTAGGAAGACCTGAGCAATTTGTATATTGATCTACTGCAAGTGTAATGGGTATTTTATCTCTCTTTTGTAGAAAGTGAAAATTAATTTCGTGAGCCTAAAAGTTTCTGTTTTTCAGCAAGATCAAACAACTATCACCCAAGAAGATCCTAAAGGCTTTACTTGGAACAAACAATAATTAAAACATAAAAAAACACAATCATAATAGTAACATAATTGTGTTAACACACAAAAACAGGAAACAAAAAGACAAAACAAAATTTATTCATTGGGTTGCCTCCCAACAAGCGTTATAGTTTTATGCCCTTAGCTAGGCATAAGGCAAGGATTTAAGTTTTGTCATCTTTGGTTCGAGATCCATAAGATGCATGTTGGGGATATAACTATTGAGTATAAACCGCCCAGGAGGGGCCGGGTTATACTCATAGTGGTTTACTCTTATTGAAGCCCATGAAGACAAGGAATATGGCGCTTCACGGTGGAGATTAACAAGAAGGCCTAAAGCCCAAAGGTGGATTAGGGCCCGTAGAGGTAAACCGCCATATGGTGTGTAACTTGTGTTGTAAGATAGGAAAGGGGAGAAACTGAGCCGGACACATTTATGAGCCGGCTGGGATTCTGTAAACCGCCGGGCGTCAACCCGTGTGTATAAAGGGACGACCCGACGATGGTTCAAGGACAGAAGACAACAGATCGAGAGCCAGGCAAAGCAAATTCGCTCCCTGGTCATCGAAACCCTAGCAATTCCACCACAACTGGATTAGGCTTTTACCTTCACAGCAAGGGGCCGAACCAGTATAAACTCCTTGCGTCCTTTGTCCCTCTTTAACCCCTTTAAGCTAACCCATCGCAATGGCTCCACGACTAAGTCCTCACACTAGGACATCTGCCGTGACAAACCCACGATAGTTGGCGCCCACCGTGGGTGTTGGAGTAATGAGCCACGGGTTGGCTAACCCGAGGCCCAAAACCTTTCAAGACATCGGGGCTGACTGCGCCCCTTGAGACGCCGATGAAGAGCCGCCTTCTGGAGGATGGCTGAAGGAACAGTTGGTTGCCCGCATGCAGCCGAGTCCTAGAGGCGAGGTCAAGACCGGCCGACTCCCGCCTGGCGGCTTCCAGAGAAGCCGGCCACGGGGAGTCGGCCCACGGCACCAACAAAGCCCATGCCCTCATCAGGGGGATGGGACGGGGAGTGGCAACAGTGAAGCCCACTCCCTCCCCTTTTCCAGGACATGGCTAGGCCACAGTGCGTTGTACCAATGGAGATCTCCGTCTAGCGCGGCACTGTTGCCATGCCATCCCTGACATCAGTAACAGTGGGCGGAGTCGTGTGCCCACGACGACCTGTCAGTACGAACCAAGGACGACGGGCCCTACCGGTCAGCGAGAGTCCAGAAGACGGCAAGGGCGCCACCAGTCGGACCCATAGGGAGCCGGCCCCTGGGAGTCGGCCTGCCCCTCCCACAGGTTCCCCGCGCCATTAACTAGACAAGAAAGGGAGTGGCTACAGTGATCACCCGCCAGACGACAGGCCTGTAGCCACGACCCCATGACCAACCCTGCGTCATTAGAAGCACGACTACAGTAATCAGCAGCCGGCAAGACCCGCAAGCGGCGGGTACGGCCTGTCGGCTCCGTACCAGACCAGTCAGCGGAAGGGCCGACACGCGAAGAGACTGATGGTTGGGCCCTGCGCCCAGTCAGTTTACCTTTGTACCCCTGGGGGGGGTAGGCCTATATAAACCCCCCAGGGCACCCATGCAAAGGGTTGGACCCATTAGAATTAGACCAGATCATAGAGGGAGGAGAGAGCTAGCCCTGCCTTCTCCTACCTTCAGCATACAGCTCGAGGAGCGCCTTGTATTCACTTAGCCATAGTGATCATGCGGAGACCCCGCAGAGCAGGACTAGGGGTGTTATCTCCTAGGAGAGCCCCGAAGCTGGGTAAAGTACGTCGGTGTTCTTGTCTACGCCAAATCCCGCTTCCGGGCACCGGCGATGTTCTACTCGCCCCCACCATGATAAGCCATCCATTGGCATATGTCGCACCCAACCCCCGATAGTGGGGCTATCGCACGATGGTTTCAAGTTCCTAGAGGGCAGCTTCGAAGGGCTCAGGGGGATACGTTGTGGGCCGAATGACCAAGAGTCATCGCGGCAAGCTTTACATCGACGATGCAGGTTGGGGCCCTGAGGCCAGCTCAATTGAGTATGGATATCGGGTCCCCTTCAGCGGTATTCATGTTTTCATTAGCAAGATCGGCGGACCGGGCCCTGAGCCGGGCATCTGCACCGACATCGTTGAAACGGCTCAGCATGCGAGATCTGCCCGGGTTCAGCCTGCCATAAAGCGTACCTTCGTGGGAGTCGTCCACGGAGTGGAGTTTGATGATAGATCAGTATCTGGTAGTGAAACCATCGTTTACTCTAATGACGAGTCATCTACCGAAGAGACCGAGTCATTGTACCAACTGCAAGATGGCCGGTTTGGGGGCTGTTCCGATGGCGATAGTATTCCGGACCCCTTTGATCCACCGAGTTGAGTTGTGATCTTCATGGACGGTACACAGTCAACATAGCATTCATCAACCGCAGCAGCAATGATCTCCGGTTCAGCAGCAGCGACATCAGCTGGGGCAAGAGGCCCTGCGCAACCACCGGCTCAGGTTTTGTCCGATTTATTTGACGCTCTGGCAACACTGCTGGCGGCTGAAGTTAACCCGATGAATCAGGATCAACATAACACAGAAGTCACGAAGGTGAAGGATCAGATAGCTCAAGCCAAGGCAGACCTGGCAGCCAAAAACACCAGGATGGCTGCGGAGCAGGCCGAGTTGGATGCGCAGGCTTATCGGCTTATGTTGGATCAGAACGCATCAAATGATGTAATAAGGAGAAGGTACCGGTCTCACCTGCCTCCGGTTTTTGAGCCAAGGAATCTCTTTAACACACGAGCAGGAACCAGTAACCAGCCAGTGGTAAACCGGGTCGAAGCACCTGAAACAGGGGTGCCGGTTCAGCCGTGCACAATGGATCTTCCTCGTCCGAATATCCCGTCACAGCACGTGTCAACGCCTCCGGGTCATTTCTCCAACCCCTTGTATAACATAGTCGCCGTCGCTTCAAGATTAGCAGGCCTCCCGGTCAATGGCGAGTCCCCCATAGTGGTTGAGACGCGGCGGGCTAGGGAGCTCCTTCAGATAGCTTTGACTCCACATCAGGCTTATTCGTACAGTCGTGAGAGGATCCATTCCACCCCTTGCCCAAGCCGGAGTTACAACAGACATATCGATGAAGCAGCTATGTCAAGCAGTGCGCGGAATCGTAATTCGCCTCGTGGTCATAACCCGGCGGGCGGTGGTGCTGATGTTCAGAATGTGGGGGACCAAGGTGGAGCACGTCGAGAGGACGAGTTAGCAGCACAATATGCGGCCCGTCAACCTTCTCCGTTCCATCCAGCGGCTTCGGTTGAAACAGGAGTAACTTTCAGATCTCTGGGTGTGCCGTGTTTGGCCCCGGCTTTGCGGAACATACGGTTGCCCAAGGATTTTAAGCCCCCCCGTAAGGTACCCAATTATACGGCCGATTTACCTCCGGAAGCATGGGTCGAGAGTTATGAGATGGCGATGGAGCTTTTGGATGTTGACGAGGCTGCATGTGCTAAGTATTTTACCATGATGTTAGAAGGAACGGCTCATACGTGGTTGAAGGGACTACCAGCTAACTCCATTGGGTCGTGGGCCGAGTTAAAAGCCCGATTTATCCAGAATTTGAAGGACACATGCAAGCAAACCATGTCGATTGTGGATTTGGCCTCCTGTGTCCAGGAAGAAGGTGAATCAACAACCCATTGGGTGCGCCGGGTTTCAATGATATTGCATTCTTCAGACCGTATCAATGCCGATTCAGCAGTCCTGACGTTAGATAAAAACTGCCATTTTACGCCCCTCAAGCAGAAATTAGGAAGGTTCAAACGTCATTGCAATGACATGGGGACACTTATGGCAACTCTAGTTAAGTACGCTGACTCTGATAGTACCAAGGACTCTGAATCCGATGATGACAAACCGGGAAAGGGAGAGAAGAGCAGAAGCACCAAAGGGCAGCAGCATAACCCGGCGGCGAATAAAGGAGGTAATGGTAAGCGCAAGGCTGATAACAACCTAGACTTTATAGCGAATACCAATACGTAGAATGATGGCCAGGGCCGCAAGGGTAGACCGCCCCTGCAAACCAGAGGATCAGGCATGAATCTTGAGTATCTGTTGAATCAGCCATGTCCGAAGCATGGTACACGTCAGAGACCATCTACTCATCTCTGGAAGGATTGTTATATCATGAAGGAGTTCAAGAATTCAAATCTTTTTCAAGGTAACCATGGACCGGGAGGCGGTCCAGGATCCGGTTCACAGGGGCCGGGTTACGGTGGTAGCGGTTCAGGCTCTGGATTTCAAGGTCATCAAGGCCATCAAAGTCATCAAGGCAGTCGGAGCAATTAGGGGGGCTGTCATCAACAGTCCGGTCAGGGGAATCAGCAGCAGTAGTCTAGATATCAGAGTAACCCGAAACAGTTGAATAGCGAGCAATACCACGTGTTCACCACAAGTTTGTGTAAGCAGGATCAGAAGCTTCATAAAAGGGCAGTAAACTCCGTTGAACCGGCCGTACCCCATTACTTGCGCTGGTCTGAGTAGCCCATTGTGTGGAGTCGAGAGGATCATCCACCCCAGGTTGATAATTCGGGTCATCTGGCGTTGGTGGTTGCACCTCAGGTTGGATGGTATAAGTTCACCAAGGTGCTCATGGATGGAGGGAGCAGCGTCAACATCCTCTATTATGAAACCTTCCATCGTATGGGGTTGACGGATAAAAACCTTAAACCGTCCAACACTGTTTTTCATGGTGTGGTGCCTGGTAAGTCAGCTTACCCGGTTGGTAAGATAGCTCTGGAAGTTGTGTTTGGAGATGAGTATGACTCCCGATCCGAGACATTGACCTTTGAGGTGGTGAAAATCAAAAGCCCTTATCATGCTCTGTTTGGATGGTCGGCTTATGCTAAGTTTATGGCAAGACCCTGTAATGATTATCTGTAGCTCAAGATGCCAGGTCATAAAGGGACCATCACGGTACATGGGAGCCGAAAGATAGCCTTGGAATGTGAGGAAGGTGATGCGGCTTATGCTGAGTCGGTTTGTGCAACAGAGGAGTTGAAATTTTATAAGGACAATGTTGATCCGGCGGATATGACCTCTTTGAAAAATCCAACTACAGAGCATGATCCAGCATTGAAGTTTAAATCGGCTAAGGAAACCAGGTCAGTTGATTTTGTTCCCGGTGATTCATCCAAGCAGTTTAGCATCAGTGCTAATCTGGATCCGAAATAGGAAAGCGCGCTCATCGAGTTCATCCGTGAGACCCGGGGCATCTTTGCATGGAAACCTTCTGACATGCCAGGTGTACCGAGGGAACTCGCTGAGCACACTCTTAATATCGATCCTGAGTTTAAACCAGTCAGGCAGTTTCTCCACCGCTTCAATGAGGAAAGACGTAAGGCTATTGGTGAAGAGGTAGCCCGGCTCTTGGCAGCAGGTTTTATTGTGGAAGTTTTTCGCCCTGAGTGGTTAGCTAACCCGCTGCTAGTACTTAAGAAGAACGGCACTAGGCGTATGTGTGTGGACTACACATATTTGAACAAAGCTTGTCCGGCTGATCCCTTTGCTCTTCCTCGTATTGATCAAATCATTGATGCTACGGCGGGTTGCGAGCGTTTGAGTTTTTTGGATGCTTACTCTGGTTATCATCAGATCAAAATGGTAGTTAAGGACCAGGAGAAGACGGCTTTTATAACTCCCTTTGGAGCCTTCTGCTATGTATCTATGCCTTTTGGGCTCAAAAGTGCCGAGGCGACTTATCAGCACTACATGCAGAATTGTCTTCATAATCAGATTGGGCGCAATGTTCATGCTTATGTGGACGATATAGTTGTCAAGTCCAGCAAGGAGGAAACATTGATAGATGATTTGAAGAAAACTTTTGATAATCTCCGAGTTTATAGGATGATGCTTAATCCGGCCAAGTGTACCTTTGGTGTACCGGCAGACAAGCTCTTGGGTTTTCTAGTGTCTAACAGGGGTATTGAGGCTAACCCGGACAAGACCAAAGCAATCACTTCTCTGGCTAAACCGGCGTGCATTAATGATGGTCAACGTCTGGCAGGTTGTATTGCAGCATTGAGCCGGTTTACCAGCTGGTTGGGGGAGAAGGCTATCCTTCTGTATCATATGATGAAAAAGACAGATAATTTTGTCTAGAGTGATGCGGCTGATGCGGCATTTGAGGACTTGAAGAAACAATTAGCCAAGCCTCCCAAGCATGCTGCTCCCGTTGATAAAGAGCCACTGTTGTTATATGTGGCTGCTAATGCCCGAGCTGTCAGTGTGGCTATTGTGGTAGAGCGGAAGGAGGCAGGTAAGGAATATCCGGTTCAACGACCGTTTTATTATATCAGTGAGGTACTCATTGAGTCCAAACAAAGATACCCACATTGGCAGAACCTGGTGTATGGAGTTTTTATGGCAAGCCAGAAGCTTAAACAGTACTTTCAGGGTCATCCCATCACTGTGATCAGCTCTGCTCCTTTGGGGGATATAATCCAAAACAGGGAAGCAACTGGCCGGGTTGCCAAGTGGGCCATTGAGCTTGGACCTCATGGGTTAAAGTATATGCCTCGAACAACAATCAAGTCCCAGGCACTTGTGGATTTCATCAATGACTTGACAGAATTGCGGACACTAGAGGAGAAGTCGGATAACACATATTGGACTCTTCACTTTGATGGGTCCAGGCAATTGGAGGGCTCAGGGGCTGGAGTTGTGCTATCTTCCCCTGGAGGTGATAAATTTTGTTCTGTCCTCTGTTTAATATTTCCTTGCACTAACGATGTAGCGGAATATGGGGCTTTAATCCATGGTCTTCGAGTGGCTAAGGAGATGAACTTAAGCCGGGTTAGGTGCTTTGGTGACTCAGATTTGGTAGCTCAAAACGTATCAAGCACTTGGGACTCTAAGGATCCACTCATGGCGGCTTATCGACGGGAGGAGGATATTATCGCTGGTCATTTCAAGGTTTACCAGGTTGAACATGTCGACCGGAGGAAGAATGAAGCGGCAGACGCTTTAAGCCGGCTGGGTTCTCAACGTAAACCGGTGCCGCCCAATGTTTTTCTTGATGTCCTTCATAACCCGTAGGTCAAGTTACCCACAGAGGAGGATTTGGCTATTCCTGACCCGGAGGCTCAATTGGTGGCGGCTCTTCATGTTATCCCGGATTGGACGGTTCCCTATTTGGAATATATGACCCGGGGCAAGTTACCTGTGGATGAGGTTTTGGCCCGACAGATAATCCGGCGGTCCAAGTCAATGACTATTATCAACGGAGAGTTGCATCATTGCAGCGTTACAAGGGGGTTTTAGCGTTGTGTGTCTCCAGAAGAAGGCTGTGAGATCCTTCGTGAGATCCATGAAGGGGACTGTGGGCATCATGCCGGTTCAAAGTCTCTGGTAGCCAAAGCTTTCCGTCATGGTTTTTATTGGCTGAGGCTCATGCTGATGCTGAGGACTTGGTCAGAAGGTGTGATGGTTGTCAGAAATTTTCCTGTCGAGCTCATGTTTCGGCTCAGGAGTTAAGGATGATTCCAATCACTTGGCCATTTGCAGTCTGGGGGCTTGATATGGTGGGGCCCTTTAAGAGATCCAAGGATAAGAAGACCCACCTCCTGGTGGTAGTTGACAAGTTTACTAAGTGGGTAGAGGCCAAGCCAGTGAGCAAATGTGATGCGGCGACGGCGGTTCACTTCATGAAGAAAGTGATCTTTCGCTTTGGCTTTCCACATAGCATTACCACTGACAATGGCACTAACCTTTCCAAGGGAGCTATGGAAGATTTTTGTCAACGTGAGCATATCCAGCTTGATATATCATCAATAGCTCACCCCCAGTCTAATGGTCAAGCTGAGAGAGCCAATCAAGAGATCTTAAGAGGTATTAAACCCCGGCTTATGGTTCCCTTGCAGAGGATGCCAGGTTTTTGGGTCGAGGAGTTACCTTCCGTATTATGGAGCATTAATACCACCCCGACAGGTCTACAGGTTATACACCCTTTTTCATGGTTTATGGAGCAGAAGTAGTTCTCCCTAGTGACATCCGTCATGACTCGCCCCGTGTGGCGGCTTATGTTGAAGCTGATAATGAAAAGGCACGTCAAGAAGCACTTGACCTGTTAGATGAAGAGCGTGATATCGCAGCAGCTCGTTCGGCGATTTACCAGCAAGACCTGTGCCATTACCACAACCGCCGGGTTAAAACCAGAACTTTTTAAGAAGGTGATCTGGTGCTCCGACTCATCCAGGATCAGACTGATATGCACAAGCTATCCCCGCCTTGGGAAGGACCCTTTGTGGTCAGCAAGAATCTAAATAATGGGTCATATTACCTTATCAATGTTCGAGACCACAAGGACTCACACACGTCAGAGGAGGAGACCTGCTACCTCTTGAGCACTGTGTTGGTTTTCCCCGAAGAGGAAGGGATGATGCAGCAAAGTAGCGTAAGTATTTCCCTCAGTTTTTGAGAACCAAGGTATCAATCCAGTAGGAGCCTACGCGCGAGTCCCTCGTACTTGCACAAAACAAATAAATCCTCGCAACCAACGCAAATAGGGGTTGTCAATCCCTACACGACCACTTATGAGAGTGAGATCTGATAGATATGATACGATAATATTTTCGGTATTTTTGTGATAAAGATGCAAAGTAAAATAAAGGCAAAGTAAAGAGAAAAGGAAATAACTAAGTAGTAGGAGATTAATATGATAAAGATAGACCCGAGGGCCATAGGTTTCACTAGTGGCTTCTCTCGAGAGCATAAGTATTCTATGGTGGGTGAACAAATTACTGTTGAGCAATTGACAGAATTGAGCATAGTTATGAGAATATCTAGGTATGATCATGTATATAGGCATCACGTCCGAGACAAGTAGACTGACTCCTGCCTGCATCTACTACTATTACTCCACTCATCGACCGCTATCCAGCATGCATCTAGAGTATTAAGTTAAAAACAAAGTAACACCTTAAGCAAGATGACATGATGTAGAGGGATAAACTCATGCAATATGATGAAAACCCCATCTTGTTATCCTCGATGGCAACAATACAATACGTGCCTTGCTGCCCCTACTGTCACTGGGAAAGGACACCGCAAGATTGAACCCAAAGCTAAGCACTTCTCCCATTGCAAGAAAGATCAATCTAGTAGGCCAAACCAAACTGATAATTCGAAGAGACTTGCAAAGATAACCAATCACACATAAAAGAATTCAGAGAAGATTCAAATATTGTTCATAGATAGACTTGATCATAAACCCACAATTGATCGGTCTCAACAAACACACCGCAAAAAGAAGATTACATCGAATAGTTCTCCACAAGAGAGGGGGAGAACATTGTATTGAGATCAAAAAAGAGAGAAAAAGCCATCTAGCTAATAACTATGGACCCGTAGGTCTGAGGTAAACTACTCACACTTCATCGGAGGGGCTATGGTGTTGATGTAGAAGCCCTTCGTGATCGATGCCCCCTCCGGTGGAGATCCGGAACAGGCCCCAAGATGGGATCTCGTGGATACAGAAAGTTGTGGCGGTGGAATTAGTTTTTTGGCCTTGAAGGAGTCTTGGATTAGGGGGTCTCCGGACAGCCGGACTATATCCCTTGGCCGGACTGTTGGACTAAGAAGATACGAGATTGAAGACTTCGTCCCGTGTCCGGATGGGACTCTACTTGGCATGGAAGGCAAGTTAGGCAATACAAATATGTATATCTCCTACTTTGTAATCGACCTTGTGTAACCCTAGCCCCTTCCGGTGTCTATATAAACCGGAGGGTTTTAGTCCGTAGGACAACAGATAATCATACCATAGGCTAGCTTCTAGGGTTTAGCCTCTCCGATCTCGTGGTAGATCAACTCTTGTACTACTCATATTATCAAGAATAAATCAAGCAGGACGTAGGGTTTTACCTGCATCAAGAGGGCCTGAACCTGGGTAAAACATCGTGTCCCCTACCTCCTGTTACCATCCGCCTTAGACGCATAGTTCGGGACCCCCTACCCGAGATCCGCCGGTTTTGACACCAACATTGGTGCTTTCATTGAGAGTTCCTCTGTGCCTTCGCTGCAAGGAAGGATGCCTCATCTTGTTGTTAAGAACAACATTACCGCCGGGGGAGCCCTGGCTGTCGGCCAAACTCTCAGGCTAGGCAGTTTCATCATGACCGCCTGTTCGGCTGCTGCACCTATGATGACTTCTCGGGTCATCGAAAACAACCTCCACGTCGGCTCGGAATTCGCCGAGCAGATGGATCCAACGGAGTTCTGTTCCCTAAACGAGCTCTTGGATCGCATCACCGCCTTCAGAGTCGCTACAGACTATGATCGGATTGGGGTTAAACCCGATCAAAGGGAGATTAACTCTCCACCGGTCACCCATCATGTTGCGGTGGTGGAGGAACAATGCGGCGATTCTTCCTCTATCTTGAGGACTAACTATGTCCGGATTCCTGAGCTCTCCGATCCGGATACCCATTTACGGGAGGACATCACCCAAGCCCTGAACCTAGAGTCAGGCAGCGGGCCAGACTCATCGGGCAACATCCTGGAATCCGAACTTCCAAGATCGGAAACCCCTCGGCCCCTGGGTCTCAGATCGGGTAGGGATTCGGACTCAAACCCACCCACCCACCCAGACATAAACGATCTTTCCCACATCAAGCAAGAGCCCCATGAAACAGTACATCATTATTGGGCTAGATTCCTCCTTGTGATGAACAAGGTTAAGGACTACCGCGAGGAAGACGCAGTCTCACTTTTTTGCTATAACTGCACGGACAAGGGAATCCTTAACGCCATAAGTTGATGTGACATATCATGCTTCGCCGACTTGGCGTCCATAGTACGAAAGTACTGCGTGATGGAAAGTGCCTGGAAAACCGAAAAGAAAATTTGGGATAATCCGGCTCTGAATATACACCCAGTCCGAAGTAAAAGGATGCACTATCATAAGACACCCGAGTCAATTACAAAGAAGCAAAAACCCTCTATAGGGCGTGGAACCATATTGGAGGGATGGCTCAACGGACCCTGCAAAATTCATAGTACAGCGGATACCATACCAACACATAGCCTTAGAGCATGTTGGATACTCCGGCAGGTGGCCAAAAGCGGCGAGGATCTGCTCATCCCAGATGCCACAGAGCACCATCCCAGGGATAACAATACGGTATTAACAATCTTTGAGACCTCCGCATCAAATAATAGGCGCAAGCGAACACTCCGCAACATTGCCAAAATCTGCCACGTAGCAGCAATAAATCCATGGAGCGACACGGCTATTACCTTCAATGCTAGTGACGAACCTAAATTCCGAATAGCCCGAGCACCAGCTGCACTGGTCCTCAGTCCAATTGTGGACGGATTTCGACTCACCAAAGTACTCATGGACGGTGGCAGTGGATTAAACCTCATCTACGAGGAAACTCTTAAAAAAATGGAAATAGACTGGAACCGCATTGAGCAAAGCAGCACAACCTTCAAAGGAATCATCCCCAGTCGGGAAGCACGCTGTGCTAGGAAAATCACACTAGATGTGGTATTCGGCACGCTGGAGAACTATAGGTCCGAAGAAATTACATTCCAAGTGGCCCCATTCAGTAGTGGATACCACACCCTCTTGGGACGAGAGGCATTCACGATCTTCCAAGCCATACCCCATTATGGGTACATGAAGCTCAAAATGCCCGGGCCCAACGGAATCATCACTCTCGTTAGTGATCCGGACACAGCACTCCGCGCCAAAAACAAAACAGCCGCATTGGCCCTCGAGGCATTATCCGAAGACCTTTCGGCTGAGGAATTAACTGCGCTACGCTCCAAAGTGGACAGGGATGACGTGATACTTGACAAGAGATCCAAGTCCACCTCTTTTAAACCAGCGGAAGAAATAGTCAAATTCCAAGTCCACCCAACGGACCCTAAAAAAACAGCTTCCATCGGGGCATAGTTAAACCCCGCCGTGGACGCCGCACTACGAGAGTTCCTGCGCGAGAATTGGGATATATTCGCCTGGCACCCCTCAGACATGCCGGGAATCCCACGCAGGCTGGCCGAGCATAGCCTCAATATTCTAAAGGGATTCAAGCCGGTCAAGCAGGCTCTTCGGCGTTTCTCTGAACCTAAGAGACAAGCTATGGGAGAGGAACTAGCCAAGCTATTGGAGGCCAGATTCATTAGAGAAATAAAACACCCGGACTGGCTAGCAAACCTAGTGATGGTACCAAAGAAGGACAAATCCTGGTGCCTATGTGTCGATTTCAAGGACCTCAACAAGGCTTGCCCAAAGTATCCCTTCCCCCTCCCCGCATTGATCAAATCATCGATGCTACCGTAGGACACGAGTCATTGTGTTTCCTCGACGCATACTCCGGCTACCACCAAATCAAGATGGCGGAGTTCGACCAAGCCGCAACGGCATTTATCACACCATACGACCCCTTCTATTTCAACACAATGCCTTTTGGGCTCAAAAACGCCGGCGCAACATATCAGCGCATGATCCAGACATGTCTGGAGAAATAGATCGGCAAAAAAGTAGAGGCATACGTGGATGATGTGGTCGTTAAAACCAAACACATCAACTCTCTAATAGACGACTTGAGGCTCACATTCGACAACCTCTGAACATACGACATCAAGCTCAATCCGGAAAAATGCGTTTTCGGCGTACCAGCCAGAAAGCTCCTGGGCTTCATTGTCTCCAATAGAGGAATTGAAGCTAATCCGGCCAAAATCCGAGCTCTGTCACATTTGGCTATCCCAACAGACCTCAAACAAATCCAGAAACTAACTGGATGTGTGGCGGCTCTAAGCCGCTTTATCTCCTACTTAGGAGAAAAGGCATTACCCCTTTATCGCCTCCTTAGGTGCACCGAACACTTTGAGTGGACGGACGCTGCCACAGCCGGATTGGAAGAAATAAAAGCCATACTGGCAACCAACCCAATCCTGGCCGCGCTAAACATCGGTGAACCAATGTTGTTGTACATTGCGGCAACTCATCAAGTTGTAAGCGCAGTGCTCGTCGTCGAACGAGAAGCTAACGGACATAAATTCCCTCTTCAAAAGACGGTATACTATGTATCCACTGTCCTCACTCTATGCAAATCATGGTACCCACATTATCAAAAGATAGCCTATGCGGTATTCATGGCATCCCGGAAGCTGTGACACTACTTTCAAGAGTGTTCGATTACAGTAGCCTCAGAAGTGCCACTTAATGATATTATAAACAACCGCGATGCTACAGGCCGGATTGCCAAATGGGCCATTGAGCTCCCCCCATTCGACATAACATACAAACCTCGGCGAGCCATTAAATCGCAAGTATTGGCCGACTTTGTCGCCGAATGGACGAAAGCTGAACTCCCTAAAGAGTACGACGCATACTCCAATTGGATCATGCACTTCGACGGCTCTAAAATGCTGGCTGGTCTAGGGGCTGGCGTCGTCCTGACGTCCCCAATCAGAGATACAGTTCAATACATTCTGCATATACTGTATACAGACTCCAACAACGCAGCCGGATACGAAGCCCTGCTACATGGTCTTCGGATGGCAGTTTCCACGGGCATTCAACGACTGGAGGTGAGTGGGGATTCGAACCTCACAATATCCCGAATAAATGGAGACTTTGATGCCAAGGATCTGAAGATGGCGGCCTATCGAAACATCGTCCTAAAGATGTCAGCTCGGTTCGAGGGGCTCGAATTTCACCATGTGGCTTGGGAAAACAATCAGGCGGCGGATATCCTCGCCCGCATCGGCGCAAAACGCGATGCAGTCCCCCCAACATCTTTTTGGAGAGGTTGTTTAAGCCATTCGTAGTATGGGAAGGGGACACTGGTAACAATAGTCCGGACCCGGCCAAAATGCCCGATACCGAACACTCTGACATAATCGGAGGCTCCGCCACCGAAATAACACCTTCAGCCCATGTAATAATGGCCATCATTGCCTAATGGACAGAACCATTCCTGGCCTACCTAACTAGGCAGGAACTCCCCGAGGACCAAAATGAGGCACGCTGCATAGTGCGGCGATCTAAAGCCTACAAGGTCCACGAGGGAGAGATGTATAAAAAAAAGCACTACCGGAGTCCTTCAAAGGTGCATCTCCGAAGAGGAAGGGCGAAAGCTTTTGGCAGAAATTCACGCTGGACTAGGTGGCCACCACGCCGCAGCCCGGGCCCTCGTAAGCAAGGCCTTCCGTACAGGGTTTTATTGGCCGACGGCCCGGGCAGACGCATAGGACTTGGTCCAATGCTGCGCCGGTTGCCAGCTTTTTGCAAACCAAAGCCACATGCCACCCACCGCCCTCCAAACAATCCCCATCACTTGGCCCTTCACGGTCTGGGGGCTTGACATGGTCGGACCCCTTAAGGGGGAACCCATAAGAAAAAATACTTACTGGTCATGGTGGATAAATTCACCAAATGGATAGAAGCCAAACCTGTTAAAACAGCTGAATCCGGACCGGTGATAGTCTTCATATCCGGGGTTGTACACCGTTATGGCGTCCCCCACAGCATCATCACTGACAACGGCACGTACTTCACGGCCGACGAGGTAAAACTCTGGTGCAGCAACATGGGCATCAAGCTCGATTATGCTTCCGTCTCTCACCCACAAACCAACGGCCAAGTTGAGCGAGCAAATAGTCTTATCATGAGCGGCATTAAACCCAAATTAGTGCGGTCCTTAACGGAGTCTAACATGCATTGGGTAGAGGATCTCGACTCCGTACTCTGGGGGCTGCGGACCATGCCAAATCATAGTACCGGATATACACCCTTCTTTATGGTGTACAGCGTAGAGGCAGTTATGCCCTGCGACATAATTCATGACTCACCTCGAGTGCGCATGTACAAAGAAAGAGAAGACGATCTCGATCGGCAGGACAGTCTGGACACCCTAGAGGAGGAGCGCGATGTGGCAAAAGCCCGTTTCGCATTCTATCAGCAAGAGGCTCGCAGATACCAAAGCAAAGAAGTATGGGCCAAAACTTATAACGTTGGTGAGTTAGTTCTACGCCTGCCGGAGAAGAAAAAGACCAAGCTCGAGCCCAAATGGGAAGGTCCCTTCATTATTGACCAAGTTCTGACCGATGGAGCGTACCGTCTGCGGGATGCATCGAATAATCGACTTGAGCCGAACCCATGGAACGCAGCCAGGCTCCGAAGATTCTACGCCTAGCGCTGGACTCTATGTTCGTCTCCTTCCTCTGTCCATTTTTTGAATATATATTATCTGTCTTTTTTCTCTTTCTTTCTTTTATTCTTTCTCAAGGCCTTAAAGGGCCAACTTGTGCCTCGCTTGCACACTATAGATGCGCTAACCACGCTTATTATACCTGGGGGCTTCTTACATAGAAGCTTAATTAACTATCTGGGCTTCATGCCCAGCACATGTGTTATTCTTCCGCATGTACCTTTTCTTCACCATTATATGCATCGATATGACTTAAGTTTTGGCCAAGCTGGGTTGCCCGACTCTTATATTTATGCCCTACGTTCCCGTTAATTCGTCTAGGGCATAAGGGGAGCACCTCTGCGATTGTTACTGCCGGGTCAGCCGGATGTGTACCTCAGACTGGGTGAAGCCGAAAGCTAGCGTTCTTAAGGGAATATTCGGTCGGTGAACAAAAGATGATTTTTATTTATTTTCCATATGTGCCCCCAGATGTTTTTTCTTGTGTTTCCTCTTGCAGTCCAGACATGCACTCTAGGGCATGCGTACCCAGGGAAAGGAACCCTTAACGGAACTATTCTCCCTGGAAGATGTTTCTTACTACCCATGTAATATAACATAACTAGTTGGGCACTTGTCTGTTCAAGCACTAATGACCCCTACGCCTGGTCTCCACGCATACCCCGGTTCTTATATAACTGAGCGGGTATTCGGATACACTCCGGACTATCGGGTCTCGAGGTTGAAGCGAAAAGGTCCGCCATGACAAATGATCTACAATCCGACTAGAAGGCATTATACATGTCACTTTAATTACATAGTCATGTAGACTGACTAAATTCCTCGTCTATACCATCCAACAGGCGGTCTAGCCTACAATCCTGTTGGGAATACTTTGCGGCTAATTCTACTTGCCCGTAGACTGAACTAACGGGGATCTCTTTCCCATCGGGCCCCACAAGTCCGACCTCGGCCATGTGATTTGGGTCAGCCTTGGTATACCGCATCTTCACCATGGCCCAGGCTTCCCTGGCACCTTGACGGCAGGCAGATATCTTCCATAATCGAAAGCGCCGCCGTGCTCCCTTGAGCTTCTCCACAAGCTCTCCAACGCCTTCTGGCAGGGAGATGGATGACCACAAGGCCTGGGCAATACCTTGCATCACCTGCCGAACTTGTTCGTGCAGTTGTGAGAGCTCGGATAGAAGATCACCCGCAGACCCGGGCATCTCCTCCGTGGGACGACCTGTCAGCATACCTGCAGACATAACTCTGTTAGCCGGCTTCTCCGCTGTCCCCTTTATTAAGGGTTCGTTCAAGCACTTACTGAATATGCTGCGTCGAAGCCGCTTATTCTCCTTCTCGGAGTCCGCAAGCTGGGCTTGAACATCTTTCAGTTCCACGCTCAGCTTGGTATTGGCGTCTTGGAGATGGTTTTTCTCCCGCCTGACCTCAGTCAGCACGCGTTCGCTAGCCTTTAGCTATTGTAGGGCGTGCTGCTCCTCCGGATTCTCTCCAGATTCATCTACAACATCTATTATTAGATCTGCAGCCATGCCGCACGCTATATGGTACCTATCATTCTTTCAAATAAATGTTACCCGCTGGGGACTTTTTAGGTTCCTTCAATGCGGCAACAGCGGCCCGAAATTAGGTCTTGCATTTCTCCAGCTCCTGTGACAGTAGACTATTCTTCTCTGTAAGAACCTGCACAATAAGATGATCCTTAAATCAGTTCTGCTAACTATTTCAAGTCTCAGGGGCTACTGTCGGTGTCAAAACCGGCGGATCTCGGGTAGGGGGTCCCGAACTGTGTGACTAGGCCGGATGGTAACAGGAGGCAAGGGACACGAAGTTTTACCCAGGTTCGGGCCCTCTTGATGGAGGTAAAACCCTACGTCCTGCTCGATTGATATTGATGATATGGGTGTTACAAGAGTAGATCTACCACGAGATCAGAGAGGCTAAACCCTAGAAGCTAGCCTATGGTATGATTGTATGTTGTGATTGTTGTCCTACGGACTAAAAACCCTTGATTTATATAGACACCGGAGAGGGTTAGGATTACACAAGGTTGGTTACAAAGGAGGAGATAACCATATACGTATTGCCTAGCTTGCCTTCCATGCCAAGTAGAGTCCCATCCGGACACGAGACAAAGTTTTCAATCTTGTATCTTCATAGTCTAACAGTCTGGCCAATGGAGATAGTCCGGCTGTCCGGAGACCCCCTAGTACAGGACTCCCTCAGTAGCCCCTGAACCAGGCTTCAATGACGATGAGTCCGGCGCGCAGTTGTCTTCGGCATTGCAAGGCGGGTTCCTTCTCCGAATACATCACAGAAGAATTTGAATACGATGATAGTGTCCGACCCTGCAAAATAAGTTCCACATTCCACCATAGAGAGAATAATGCTTTCGCAGATCTAATGCGCTAGCTTGCTTTGGCAACATGACGTTACGTCATGGCCCAGTGATTATTCGAACCGTTTCTTTTAACCAGCCCCGCACATAACGCGAGGCAGTTTTTCGACACGTCTTATCAAAGCAGAGATCGTGTCCCCCTATTACGGGATTCTCATCAATACGGGTGTGGGTAACTGAACCGCGCCATCAATTGCGGCGCTTGGGGGATAAGCGAGTTTTACTAGGCAAGTGGGGACGTTTAATTTTGTCCGCCCATATAAAGGGATAAGGATTCACCTTTCTATCCACACCTTCTTCCTCCTCTGCTCATCTGCTCCCGCATACTCGAGCTCTAGCGCCCAAGCTCTCACTTCCACCTCAACCTTCTCCAACCATGTCCGGAGCGGGAGGCAAGTGGATGGTCTCCTCCGTCATGGAGGGAGACGTCAAGAAACTGAGGAGAGCCGGATACCTGCACGACGACATCGCGCACCGGCTCCCAGATGAGGGACAACTCATCCCCACCCACGAGCCCCATGAGAGGGTGGTATTCCTCACTCATTTCGTCCGCGGACTGGGATTTCCTCTCCATCCCTTCGTCCGGGGGCTCATGTTTTATTACGGCCTGGATTTCCATGATCTGGCCCCGAACTTCATCCTCAACATCTCGGCATTTATCGTCCTGTGCGAGGCCTTCCTCCGCATCAAGCCCCACTTCAGCTTATGGCTGAAGACCTTCAATGTCAAGTCGAAGGTAGTGAGCGGCCGCCAGGCGGAGCGCGGAGGCGCCATGGTGGGCAAGATGCCCAACATCACATGGCTCGAGGGCACCTTCGTGGATACCATAAAGGGGTGGCAATCGGGGTGGTTCTATATCACCGAGCCGCGCGACCCCGCATGGGTAGCGGCCCCGAGTTCCGATCTGGCATCCCCATGCGGCTCACCTCCTGGAAAGAGAAGGGCCTATCCTGGGGTAATTCAAAACAGCTGACCGGACTCCAGTCATGTATTCAGAACATGGTGGATAAGAAGCTCAAGCTTGTCAACATAGTCCAGGTTATGCTCATTCGCCGGATACTCCCGTGTGAACAACGGGAGTTTACCTTGTGGGAGTTCAATCCGGCGCAGCACCGAACTCTGAACAGGCTCTTCGACATGACTCATGAAGATGCCTGGAGGGTGCTGTTCAAGGGCGCCGCGGTCCCTCCCCCCATTACTGAGGATCGCGGATTCAGCGCGAAGCGCCACGCCAGTGTGGAAAGTTGTTTGACCTCTTACAGGATATTTGTTTTATATATATAGATTGGCTCTATGCGGGATCTAAACTCTAGTAATTTTGACAGGACTGGCAGAAGATGGCCGGACAGATCGACTGTCCGGCTCCCTTGCCCGAAGGCCCCGTAGACGCTCTTCTGAAGAAGATGCTGACTCCGGCCCCTTATAAGGTGCCGGAGAAGACCAAGAAGGCCAAGGGAGATCGAAAGAGTTCTCGACGCCATGCGTCGTCAGACTCACCGTCCGATGACTCTACGGTGCACTCTTCCCCCGAAGACGGGGAAGAGGAAGAGGAGGCTCCCCCACCGACTGGGGGAGACAAGAAAAGGAAGGCCGCCCCAACTGGGGAGGCCGAAGGGTCCAAGAAGGGAAGGACGCTCCTTCTGGACAGCTCCATCGCCGCCGATGAAAGTGAAGACGAGTGGTTGCCTAGGGGCAAGCCCCAGGGGAGATCGTAAGTATTCGGATACCAAAGTAACCCATAGGATTCCTTTGTCGCATTGCTTTCCCTAATGCCGAACTCAATTGTGCAGGCCGCCCTGAGGCAATGTCGAGGTATCCTCGGACGGCTCCCTGGGCGCGTCAGACATGGATAGCGATTCAGTCCCGACGGCCACCTCCCCTCATCCGGCCGACGACACCAAGGTGTTGTCTCAAGAGGCACCGGATCGGGGGGCACAGGCCCGGCGGCGCCTCAAGGCGACCTTCCGGACTCTGGGAGCCGATGGGACGGGGTCCCCGGAAGCTCCGAGTTCGGTGCTTAGCCGAACACCGTGCCGGACCCTCCAACAGATCCGAGCTCGGGCAGGCGGTCCCCTTCTAAGGAGGGTGAGACACCAGTGCCGGTGACCTTTGTCCACCCAGAGGCGCCAGACACTATGTTGGAAGCACTTCGCAGCGCTTCCATCGAGGAGGAGCACCGCACTATCATGAGTGTGGTGATCCAGAAGGTTCAGTCCGCGAAGAGCGGATTGACTGAAGCCTGTACTAGCCTTCTAACAGGCTTCGAGGTAAGTATTTTAAAATGTAGTAGAAGTGTTACCGCATAGACAGTAGCCCCTGATGCTGTGTTCGATGTTCACAAAGAAAAGCCGAATAGAGGATCAAATAATATCGCAGGAGTCTAATATAAGTATGTCAATATGCATATGCAGGCTTCGATGCTGGCGTCCGCCGCACTAACTGCGGAGGTCGCCGTGCTGAAGGAGGCCCTCGAGGGGTCCCAGAAAGAGCTCGGCCTTGCTAATAGGCAGCTCGAAGAGAACAAGGGTAAGTAATACCCCATCTGTAGATGAGAAAAAAGGACACGATTGCTAAATGAGAGGATCATTGTATGTTTGCCAGGGGCCACGGCCGAGGTGGCGACCCTGAAGCAAGCGCTATCCCAGGCCGAAGAAAAGGCGGCCCAGGAGCGCACCGAGCGAGAGAGGCACGAGGCTCGAGTGGGCGAGGTGCAGCAAGAGCTCCAAGCTCTCGTGACGAAGCACGAGGCGTTGGAGCTTGACTTGAAGACTAGAGAGTCTGAGCTTGTCGCGGCCCGTGAGAGCGCGAAGAGTGCCAAGGCCGAGGCCCAGAAGGCCCTTCAGGAGATCGACGCGATGAAGAAGATAGCGGAGGGTAAGGCTTTCTATATGTAAAGCAAGCATGCAAGGGTGAATTACCGATTACTTACCCGAATCCGGAGCTCTTCAGGAGCATTCGCAGATTTGCCCCGCAGTGTGTTCGATGCCACACTATTCTACCAGGCAGAGGACGGAAGCTCGATGGAGAAGCTGTTCTGGTCTCAGTATGCAGAGGCCGAAGAGCCGGTGCCAATGAGTGACCAGCTGAAGCAGATGGCCGAGCTACACAAGGCGGCCGATCAGGCCATGAAGGGCTTCATAGTCCGATTGTGGCCTGGCGACGCCCTTCCGAACAGCTTCTTCGGCCTAGTGAGGCGGCTTGTGGATGCCTGCTCATGGCTGGAAGTCGTCAAGCGATCCGTTTGCATTGAAGGTGCACGCTGGACCTTCGCTCATGTGAAAACGCAGTGGGTCAAGCTAGACGTCGTGAAGCTTATCAAGGAGGGGCCGCCGGAGGGCAAGGAGCACCGCCACCCCGAGATGTACTACGAGGGTGTTCTGCCGAGCGCCCGTCTTATCGTGGATGAGTGTTCACAAAATGTAATATTTGAATGAGACTTGATCATTTTTTATCCTGTGTAATGAAAACTTGTTTCATATGCGGTATGCAACGCTTGTGGGAATTTAAAATATTACCTTCTGTTTGGCTGTTTATCCAATCTGAGAGATGGCTAGTCCTCGGCTTCTGCCCCCATGCCACGAGTGCCGGGGTGTTCGGGATAAACCTGAGCACTCTTGTTCCCATGTTTGGGTCCTTCGAGGGAGGTGCTCAGCACAACGAACAAGGCAACCGGACTAATAATCCTTTATCACTCTCACTTAGCCATAGAATTCTATAATTTTAAATTTCGGCGAAGCCCCTGGTATTCGGAAGGCTGAATTCAAAGCGCGATACATGCCTGTAAGCCAGACGGAGCCGGCCCCTCACTCTAAGCGGCATAAGTCTTTAGGGACTCGAAAAAGCTCGCCGAACAGCGACCAGTCTCTCGCCTTATCATGACAGTCAGTTTTAGCTTTCTCTACTGAGGTGCTCGGCCCGGCAGAACCGGGGCACAATCGCAGTAGTTCTCCTAGCACTACCTTAGCCGATAGAGCGGAACATAAGGTACCAAAACATAGGAGGCGGGCAAACCCAACCTTTGACCAAAGACATGATTCGGAGCTGATGCATATAATGCTATAAGTTCGGGGTGCCGCACTTGTGAAAGTGTTCGGACTTTTTACACTATATTGTGGGTATGTAAGCCCCTGGTGCATTGGCCGTACCAGAGTGTACGGTTGCTAGGTGTCATTAATGAACACATAGATATGTATACATATAACAAAAGTGCGATAATAATCGTAACGTCATGCATTGTATATTAAAAAATTGCATTAAAGCAGAGTGATACAGATAGTGTAATGAGCAAAAAAGTAGGACTATGTCCCTTCCAAGGGCGAGCTGAGGAATTATGTGAAATCTGTAATCCACCTGGGAATTCCGTAGTCGTCGGCCTCCTTGGTTGCTGTATCATGTGTTCGGCAATAGAGCTGCCGGACAGTGTTTCCAGAGATTGAAGTCCTGAAAGAAAAAGAAAAATAACCAAAGGGGAAGCCCCTCTTGCGGTTTAGGCCGCGTTTTGGGACGTGCCGTAGTTGTGCCTCCCCCTCCCCATCTGTGCCCATGGTATTTTTAATGCGTAATGATGTACGCGCGGCACGAACAACGTCGTTGGGCTGGGATTGGGGTGGCATTCGTATTGCTACGCCAGCTCAGATCGCGCCAGGCGATCTATTTGCCGATTGCCCCGAGCGCGCTTGAAAGTGTCCGGGCTTTGAAATGCCGAACTGGTAGATTGCCTTGATAGGCTGCTTTGTGCTTCTGCTGCGAGGGCCGTGGTGTGCTCCTCTGTTCAGAGAGAGCGCTCTGTGTTTCCATTGCATGTAATAACTCCGTGAGGTCCTGTCATCTTGAGCTTGAGGTATGCATAATGTGGTACCGCATTGAATCTAGTGAATGCGGTTCGTCCGAGCAGTGCGTGATAACCACTGCGGAACAGGACTATATCGAAGATTAACTCTTTGCTTCGGAAGTTATCCGGGGATCCGAAGACCACTTCCAGTGTAATTGAGCCTATGCAGTGGGCCTCTACGCCTGGAATGACGCCTTTAAAGGTCGTCTTTATGGGTTTGATCCTTGAAGGGTCTATATCCATTTTGCGCATTGAGTCCTGATAAAGCAGGTCCAGGCTGCTGCCGCCGTCCATAAGGACTCGAGTGAGGTGAAATCCATTGATGATTGGGTCTAGGACCAGTGCGGCGAATCCGCCATGACGGATACTAGTGGGGAGGTCCCTGCGATCGAAGGTGATCGGACAGGAGGACCAAGGGTTGAACTTTGGGGCGACTGGCTCCAACGCATATACGTCCCTAAGCGCACGCTTCCGCTCCCTCTTGGGGATGTGGTTTGCGTATATCATGTTCACCATCCGCACTTGCGGGGGAAACCTTTTTTGTCCTCCAGTGTGCGGCTGCTGGGGTTCTTCCTCATCATCACTATGCGGCCCCTTGTCCTTGTTTTCAGCGATTAACTTGCAGGCCTGCTTGAACACCCAACAATCCCTGTTGGTGTGATTGGCTGGCTTGTCTGGGGTGCCGTGTATTTGGCACGAGCGATCGAGTATACGGTCCAAGCTGGACGGACCCGACATACTTTGTTTGAATGGCTTTTTCCGCTGACCGGGTTTAGAGCCTTTGAATTCGGCATTGACTGTCGTATCCTCAGTACTTTCACTGTTAATGCAGTGCTTATGCTTGTTGCGACGCAACCTGCTATTGCCGTTCTTGGTATCTGAGGTACCATGGTTCTTTGATATGTTGTTACTTCGAGCCAACCAGCTGTCTTCTCCCGCACAGAAGCGGGTCATGAGAGTTGTCGGTGTCAAAACCGGCGGATCTCGGGTAGGGGGTCCCGAACTGTGCGTCTAGGCCGGATGGTAACAGGAGGCAGGGGACTCGAAGTTTTACCCAGGTTCGGGCCCTCTCGATGGAGGTAAAACCCTACGTCCTGCTTGATTAATATTGATGATATGGGTATTACAAGAGTTGATCTACCACGAGATCAGAGAGGCTAAACCCTAGAAGCTAGCCTATGGTATGATTGTTGATGTGTATGTTGTCCTACGGACTAAAACCCTCCGGTTTATATAGACACCGGATAGGGTTAGGGTTACATAGAGTCGGTTACAATGGTAGGAGATCTGAACATCCGTTTCGCCAAGCTTGCCTTCCACGCCAAGGAAAATCCCTTCCGGACACGGGACGGAGTCTTCAATCTTGTATCTTCATAGTCCAGGAGTCCGGCTGAAGGTATAATTCGGCTATCCAAACACCCCTAATCCAGGACTCCCTCAGTAGCCCCTAAACCAGGCTTCAATGACGACGAGTCCGGCGCGCAAATTGTCTTCGGCATTGCAAGGCGGGTTCCTCCTCCAAGTACTTCATAGAAGATTTTGAACACAAAGGTAGTGTCCGGCTCTGCAAAATAAGTTTCCACATATCGCCATAGAGAGAATAATAGTATTAACACAAATCTAATCTGGTGACGTATTCTATGGTGCGACACGCCACAACCAAGCCTTTATCCATTTAATTATCCCACCTCAGCGTGTTGTGCGAGGCGGTTTCCTTGGCGCGTCTTGTTGAAGCAGAGATCGTGTCCCCTCATTTCGGGATTCTCATCAATACGGGCGTGGGTAACCCAACCACGCCTTTGATTATGGCGCTTGGAGATAAGCAAGTTTTACCAGGCTGGTGGGGACACATAACCGCGTCCACCCATATAAGGGGATAAGGATCCACCTTTCACCCACGCCTTCTTCCTCCTCTGCCTATCCATTCTTGTGCACTCAAGCTCTAGCGCCCAAGTCCGCACTACCACCTCAACCTTCTCCAGTCATGTCCGGAGCGGGAGGCAAGTGGATGGTCTCCTCCGTCACGGAGGGACACATAAAAAAGCTGAGGAAGGCCGGATATCTGGCCAGCGACATCGCGCACCGGCTCCCCGAAAAGGGGCAGCTCATCCCCACTCCCAGGACCCATGAGAGGGTGGTATTTCTCCCCCATTTCCTCCACGGACTGGGCTTCCCTCTGCATCCCTTTGTCCGGGGGTTCATGTTCTACTACGGCCTGGATTTCCATGATCTGGCGCCGAACTTCGTCCTCAACATCTCGGCGTTTATCATCGTGTGCAAGGCTTTCCTCCGCATCCGCCCCCATTTCAGCTTATGTCTAAAGGCCTTCAACATCAAGCCGAAGGTGGTGCGCGGCCGCCAGGCGGAGTGCGGCGGCGCCATGGTTGACAAGATGGCCAATGTCCTGTGGCTCGAGGGCTCCTTTGTGGAGACCCTGAAGGGGTGGCAATCAGGGTGGTTTTACATCACCGAGCCGCGCGACACCGAGTGGGTCGCACCCCCGAGTTCCGATCCGGTCCCCCCCCACGCGGCTCACCTCCTGGAAGGAGACAGGCCTATCTTGGGGTAAAAAAGGGAGAGCTGACCGGACTCCAAACATGCATCCAAACCCTGGTGGACAAGAAGCTCAAACTTGTCATCGTAGTCCAGGTTATGCTCGTCCGCCTAATCCTCCCGTGTCAACGATGGGCCTGTAACCTTTGGGAGTTCGACCCGGCGCAGCATCAAACTCTTAACAGGCTCTTCAACATGACGTACGAAGATGCCTGGAGGATGCTTTTCAAGGGCGTCGAGGCTCCCGCATCCGCTGCCGAGGATCACGGATTCAGTACTCAGCATCACGCTCATGCAGTAAGCTGTTTTGTCCTTTTACAGGGTATCAGTTTTTCATAGTTTGACTCTATGCAGGATCTGAGTTCCCTTATCTTTGATAGGATTGGGTGGTGATGTCCGGACAGATCAACTGTCCAGCTCCTCTGCCCGAAGGCCCAGCGGACGCTCGCTTGGTGAAGCTGCTGGTTCCAGCGCCCTATGTGGTGCCGGAGAAGAAGGCCACGAAAAGGGCCACGGGGACTCGAAAGAGTGCCTGGCGCCAGGAGGTGTCGGATTCTTCATCCGACGGTCCTGAAGCGCCTTCCTCTCGTGAAGACGAGGAGGAACAAGAAGAGACCTCTCCCCCTCCAGCGGGAGGAGAGAAGAAATGGAAGACCGCCCTCTCTGAGGAGGCCGGAGGGTCCAAGAAGGGGAAAACCCTTCCTCCGGACCTCTCCCCCTCCAGCGGGAGGAGAGAAGAAAAGGAAGACCGCCCTCTCTGAGGAGGCCGGAGGGTCCAAGAAGGGGAAAACCCTTCCTCCGGACTGCTCCACCGACGTCGAAGAGGAGTGGCAGCCCAGGGTCAAGCCCCTGGCGAAATCGTAAGTATCCGGATACCGGAGTGACTCATAGTATTTGTTTATTGCACAACTTTCCCTTATGTCGAATGTGTTTATGCAGCCCACCCAAAGACCGGCTCGACGCATCGTCGAGCGGCTCACTGGACCCGTCGGATGTGAACTCGCTTCCGACGGCTTCATCCCTCCGCCCTGCGGACAACACCGAAGTGTTGTCCCAACAGGTTCCAAGCAGGGAGGAGGTGGTCCTAGAGGCACAGCAAGGCGACCTCCCGGACTCCAGGAGTAAAGGGGAGGAAACCCCCCAGGGCTCCAAGTCTGGCTTAAGGCCGGACACAGCTCCAGAATCTTCAAAGGTTCCAGAGTCCGGCGGGCGACCTCCTTCCAAGAGGAGCAAGCCTACTGTGCCGGTGACCTCCGTCCAACCGGAGGCGCCGGACAATATGTTGGAGGCGCTCCAAGGTGCCTCCATCGACGAGGGGAACCTGCACTATTATGAGTGCGGTGATCCAGAAGGTTCAGTCCGCCAAAAGTGGACTGACTTAAGCTTGTACAAGCCTTTTAACAGGCTTTGAGGTAAGTAAAGAATGTGTAAATAATAGTACCGCATAGACAGTAGCCCCTAATGCTCTGTTTGGCGTTCAGGAAGAAAAGCCGAATAGAGGATCAAATAGAATTCGCAGGAGTCTAACAAAAATGAGTCAATATGCGTATGCAGGCTTCTCTGCTAGCGTCCTCCGCACTGAATGCGGAAGTGGACGTGCTGAAGTAGAGCCTCGGCAAGTCCGAGCAAGAGCTCGGGCGTGCCAAGAAGCAGCTCGAGGAGAAGGAAGGTAAGAAATACCCTGTTTGAATATGTATATAAAAAGGCGCAATTGCAAAAAATGACAGGATTGACATGGCTATTGTAGGGGCCACGTCTGAGGTGGCAACCCTTAAGCAAGCGCTGCTCGAGGCCGAGAAGAGTGCGGCCGCGGAGCGCACCGAGCGGGAGAGGTATGAGGCTGAGGTTGGCAAGGTGCAGCAAGAGCTCCAGGTTCTCATGAAGAAACATGAGAGGTTGGAGCTTGACTCGAAGACGCGAGCGTCCGAGCTCGCGGCAGCTATAGAAAATGCCAAGTCTGCCAAGACCGAGTCCCAGAAGACCCTCCAGGAGTTGGATGAGGTGAAGAAGATAGCTGCGGGTAAGGCATTTTTTATGCAAAGTAAACATATAAACGTGAGTTACTTGATACTTACCCGAATCCGGAGCTCTCCAGGGGCATTTGCAGATCTTCCCCGGAGTGTATCCGATGCCGCCGCATTCTATCGAGCCGAGGAGGGCAGCTCGACGGAGAAGGTGTTCTGGTCTCAGTACACTGAGGCCGGACACCCCGTGCCCCTGAGCGACCAGCTGAAGCAACTGGTCGAGCTCCACAAGGCGGCCGAATAGGCCATGAAGGGCCTCCTAGTTCGGCTGTGGCCTGGAGAGGCTCTGCCTGGGAGCTATTTCGGGCTGGTGCGGCGGCTCGTGGAGGCTTGTCCGAGGCTTGAAGACATCAAGCACTCCGTCTGCATTGAAGGTGCCCGTAGGGCCCTTGCCCGTGCTAAGGTGCACTGGGGCAAGCTGGATGCGGAGAAGCTTGTGAGGGACGGGCCACCGCCGGGGAAAGAGCATCGCAAGCCCGAGAATTATTATAAGGATGTTCTGAAGGGTGCCCACCTTATTGCAGATGAATGTACCAAGGATGTATTTTTTGAGTAGAACCCGCTCATGTTATCCTGTGCGCTGAAAACTTGTTCATATGCGCTAAGCAATGCTGCTTGAATTTAAAATATTACCTTCTGTGCGGCTGTTTATCAATGCTGAGAGATAGCGAGTCGTCGGCTTCTGTCCCCTTGCCGCTAGTGCTGGGGTGTTCGGGGATAAACCTGGGCGCTCTTTTTCCCGTATTTGGGTCCTTCGAGGGAGGCGCTCATCCCAACGAATGAGGCAATCGGACTATAATGCGTGAACACTCTCACTTAGCCATAGAATTCTATAATTTTAAATTTCGGTGAAGCCCTTAGTATTCGGAAGACCGAGTTCGGGGCGCTATCCACGCCTTGGCCGGACAGAGCCGACTCCTCGCCCTAAGCGGCATAAGTCTTTAAGGACTCGAAAAGACTTCTCGAACAGCGACCAGCTCTCGCCTCATCATGATGGTCAGTTTTAGCTTTCTCCACTGAGGTGCTCGACCCAGCTCAACCGGGGCACAATCGCAGTGGTTCTCCTAGTGCTATCTTAGCCGATATAGTGGAACGTAAGGCACCAAAACATAGGAGCTGGGCAAACCCAACTATTGACCCAAGACATGATTCGGAGCCGATGCATATAATGCTATAAGTTCGGGGTGCCGCACTTGTTAAAGTGTTCGGACTTCTCACACCATATTGAGGGGTACTGAAGCCCCTGGCGTATTTTGGCCGTACCAAAGTGTACGGGTGCAACATGTCATTAAGGAACATATATGTAAAAAAAGTTAATGCAAAAAATAGACAAAAGCTATGCATTGTTCATTAAAATAACTGCGATCAAAGCAGAACGATACAAGTAATGCGATAAACGAAA
The DNA here is from genome assembly GCF_018294505.1 of Triticum aestivum. Taxonomy (NCBI): domain Eukaryota; kingdom Viridiplantae; phylum Streptophyta; class Magnoliopsida; order Poales; family Poaceae; genus Triticum; species Triticum aestivum. Next base: position 61,809,389 of record NC_057806.1, read on the forward strand.
AAGTTGGACTATTTAACATGTCTGCTCCAGGGGCAAGCTGCGGAATAGTATGCAAAACAGGTATACTGCTCGTGATAGAGACCACCTGGGATTCCCGTAATGCGGCATGGCTTGTCTGCTTCCCTGGTCCTTGCATCGTTTGTGCGGCAATTGAACTGTGGAACAAGCCTTCCGAAGAGTAGAGTCCTTTTTGCGGGGGTTGGGGTTGGGGCCGCATTGCTACGCCTGCTCGGAACATGCCAGGCGGTCTTGTTGTAGGTTACTCCGGGCGTGCTTGACTATGTCCGGACGTTTAATGGCCAGACTAGAGAACTGCTTGGAGAGGCTGCTTTGTACTTCCGCTGCAAGGGCCGCCGTGTGCTCCTCCGTTCGGAGAGAGCATTCGGTGTTTCCATTGACCGTAATTACTCCTCGAGGGCCTGGCATCTTGAGCTTAAGGTATGTGTAGTGCGGGACCGCATTGAACTTGGCAAATGCGGTTTGCCCGAGCAGTGCATGGTAGCCACTGCGGAACGGGACTATGTCGAAGATTAACTCCTCGCTTCGGAAATTATCCGGAGATCCGAAGACCACTTCAAGTGTGACTGAGCCTGTATAGCTGGCCTCTACACCTGGTATTACGCCTTTAAAGGTCGTTTTGGTGGGCTTAATCCTCGAGGGATCTATGCCCATTTTCCGCACTGTATCCTAGTAAAGCAGGTTCAGGCTACTGCCGCCGTCCATAAGGACTCTAGTGAGATGAAATCCGTCAATAATTGGGTCAAGAACCTATGCGGCGAATCCTCCATGACGGATGCTAGTGGGATGGTCTCTTCGATCAAAGGTGATCGGGCAGGAGGACCATGGGTTGAACTTTGGGGCGACTGGCTCTACCGCGTATACGTCCCTTAACGCGTGCTTCCGCTCCCTTTTGGGGACGTGGGTGGTGTATATCATGTTCACCATCCGATCTTGTGGGGGAAAACCCTTCTGTCCATTGTTGTTCGGCGGTCGGGGCTCCTCGTCCTCATCGCTATGCAACCCCTTGTCTTCATTGTCGGCGCTTAATCTGCCTGCCTGCTTGAACACCCAACAGTCCCTGTAGGTGTGATTGGCCGGCTTTTCGGGGGTGCCATGTATTTGGCACAAGCGGTCGAGTATTCGGTCCAAGCTGGACGGGTCCCTAGGATTCCTATTGAATGACTTTTTCCGCTGACCGGATTTAGAGCCTCTGAATCCGGCATTAACTGCCGTATCCTTAGCATTGTCTCCGTTGATGCGGCGCTTCTGCTAGTTGCGACGCGACCTGCCACTAATGTCCCTGGTGTCCGAACGACCAGGGTTCTTGGTCATATTGTTGCTACGAGCAAGCCAGCTGTCTTCTCCCGCGCAAAAGCGGGTCATGAGTGCCGTGAGTGCTGCCATAGATTTCGGGTTCTCCTGTCCTAGGTGCCGGGCAAGCCACTCGTCATGGATATTATGCTTGAAGGCTGCTAAGGCCTCTGCATCCGGACAGTCAAGTATTTGATTTTTCTTTGTTAGGAACCGTGTCCAGAATTGCCTGGCCGATTCGTCTGGCTACTGAATTACGTGGCTAAGGTCGTCAGCGTCTGGGGGTCGCACATAAGTGCCCTGGAAATTGTCGAGGAATGCGGCTTCCAGGTCCTCCCAACAACTGATTGACCCTGTTGGCAGGCTGTTAAGCCACTGCCGGGCTGGTCCTTTAAGCTTGAGTGGGAGGTATTTGATGGCGTGGAAATCATCGTCATGGGCCATGTGGATATGAAGGAGATAATCCTCGATCCATACCGCGGGATCTGTTGAGCCATCATATGATTCGATGTTTACGGGTTTGAAACCCTCGGGGATTTGATGATCCATTATTTCGTCTGTGAAGCACAATGGGTGTGCGGTGCCTCTGTACTGGGCGATATCATGACGTAGCTCCAATGATCTTTGTCTACTGTGTTCGGCCCTACCGAATTTGTGGCCAGCGTGACGGTTATCATCTCGAGCCGTGGGGCGCCTACGCGATCCGTAGATCGATCTTGTTTGCCTTGCCTTGTCCTCCAACATGTCTCGTAAGTCCGGCGCATATTCCTGTGCCTTGGTACGGGGTGCGTCTTGGGTGGAGGGCCATGAGGCCTCTCTGTCGCGGCCACGAGGTGGCCTGTCGGCCGCGTCGAGTGCTTCCTCCTCTAATCGGGGTAGCAACCTGCGCTTCGGGTAGCACTTGGAGGGGCGTTCGGGTCTATGCTCTTCGACCGCAAGGACTTCGGTCCATCTATTGACTAGCCGATCTTGATCAGCTTTAAGCTATTGCTGTTTTTTCTTGAGGCTTCTTGCCGTGGCCATAAGCCTGCGTTGAAAACGCTCTTGTTCGACGGGATCCTCCGGCACGGCGAATTCGTCGTCCTCGAGGCTTGCCTCGTCTTCGAAGGGAGGCATACAATTATCATCCTCGACCTCTCTGTCGGCCGTTCTCTCATGAGGGCTGGTTTCTCCATCCTCCTGTGCTAAATCTTGCTCGGGGGGATGTTCTTCGGCGCTTTCTGGGGTATTATTATCTCCCGTGCTGGAATCGTCGTTTTTGTGTTGGCAGGATTTTGAGCGGCGCCGCTGACACCGGCGCTTCTGCTGTTTCTTGGAGGGGTCATCCTCCGCGGTTCCATCTCCATCTCCATCTTTTGGGATGTCCACCATGTACATGTCATATGAAGAGGTGGCTTTCCAGGGCCTAGTAGGCGCTGGTTCTTCATCACCTCCTTCATCGGCATCCATACCGTCGATGTCTTCGGAGTCGAAGTCGAGCATGTCGGTTAAATCGTCGACAGTGGCTACCAAGTGGTGGTGGGTGGGTTTTGAATTTCTTCATCGTCCGTACCCCAACCTTGCTGACCGTAGTCCGGCCAGGGCTCTCCTGACAAAGAGAGAGACTTCAGTGATTTCAGGATATCGCCAAAAGGCGAGTGCTGAAAGACGTCCGCGGTCGTGAACTCCATGATCGGCGCACAATCGGTTTCGCTCGGCAGGGGCGCGTAGGGTTCGGAGTCCGAAGAAGAATCCGGCTCCATGGAGTCACGAGTCTTGCAGAGTACGGGGCTGGTGTTCGGCTCAACCGCCGTTGGGATCGCAGCCCCCAAGGTGGCATCCAAGCGCCCATCCTCGATCGGCGTGGTCGGCTCCGAAGTAGGGGTCGGAGCCGATGCGGGTGCGGCCTCCAGGGCACTGTTCGGCGGCAGAGCTAGATCATGCTCGGCGTGACAGTGCGGCGAGCTCAGCAGCGGTTCGAATCCGTCGAAGATCAAGTCCCCGCGGATGTCGGCTGTGTAGTTTAAACTTCCGAATCTGACCTGATGGCTAGGGGCGTAGCTTTCGATCTGCTCTAGATGGCCAAGTGAATCGGCCCACAGTGCGAAGCCGCCAAAGACGAAGATCTGTCCGGGGAGGAAGGTCTCACCCTAGACTGCATCGCCATTGATGATCGTAGGAGCCATCGGGCCTGACGGCGACGACACAGAGGAACTCTCAATGAAAGCACCAATATCGGTGTCAAAACCGGCGGATCTCGGGTAGGGGGTCCCGAATTGTGCGTCTAGGCCGAATGGTAACAGGAGGTAGGGGACATGAAGTTTTACCCAGGTTCGGGCCCTCTCGATGGAGGTAAAACCCTACGTCCTGCTTGATTAATATTGATGATATGGGTATTACAAGAGTTGATCTACCATGAGATCAGAGAGGCTAAACCCTAGAAGCTAGCATATGGTATGATTGTTGATGTGTATGTTGTCCTACGGACTAAAACCCTCCGGTTTATATAGACACCAGATAGGGTTAGGGTTACATAGAGTCGGTTACAATGGTAAGAGATCTGAACATCCATATCGCCAAGCTTGCCTTCCATGCCAAGGAAAATCCCTTCTGGACACGGGACGGAGTCTTCAATCTTGTATCTTCGTAGTCCAGGAGTCCAACTGAAGGTATAATTCGGCTATCCGAACAACCCCTAATCCAGGACTCCCTCAAGCGTTGTGAGGGCTGCCATAGATTTCGGCTTTTCCTGACCAAGGTGTCGGGCTAGCCACTCGTCTCGGATGTTGTGCTTGAAAGCTTCTAAGGCCTCCGCATCCGGACAGTCGACGATTTGGTTTTTCTTTGTAAGGAACCGAGTCGAGAATTGCCTGGCCGACTCTTCTGGCTGCTGAATTATGTGGCTCTAGTCATCGGCTTCTGGTGGTCCTACATAAGTGCCCTGAAAGTTGTCGAGGAATGCGGCTTGCAGATCTTCCCAACAGCTAATGGAGTCCGCTGGCAAGCTATTAAGCCAATGCCGTGCTGGTCCTTTGAGTTTTAGTGGGAGGTACTTGATGGCATGTAAGTCATTACCGCGAGCCATGTGGATGTGGAGGAGGAAGTCCTCAATCCATACCGCGGGATCTGTTGTGCCGTCGTATGATTCAATGTTTACAGGTTTGAAACCTTCTGGGAATTGATGTTCCATTACTTCGTCTGTGAAGCATAAGGGGTGTGCGGCGCCTCTGTATTGGGATATATCGTGACGCGGCTCGTATGGGTCCTGCCCGCTGTGTTCAACCCGGCCGGATTTGCTTTTACTGTATCGGGCGTGACATTTACCGTCTCGTAGAGTGGTGCACCCTCGTGATCCGTAGATCAATCTTGAGTGCTTTGCTTTGTCCTCCAATATGTCTCGCAGGTCTGGCATATCTCCCCATGCCTTTTTATTTGGATGGTGTTGGGGTGGAGGCTGAGCTTTTGGCAGGAATGCCTCTCTGTCGCGGCCACGAGGTGGCCGGTCAGCCGTATCATATGCTTCTTCCTCCAGTCGCGGTAGTAACCTGCGCCTTGGGTAACTCTTGGAGGGACGCTCGAGTTTATATTCCTCGGCTGCGAGGACTTCAGTCCATTTGTCAGCTAGCAGATCTTGATCAGCTTGAAGCTGCTGCTGCTTTTTCTTCAGGCTATTTGCCGTGGCCATAAGCCTGCGCTTGAAGCGCTCTTGTTCGACGGGATCCTCTGGTACGGCGAATTCATCGTCGCCGAGGCTTGCCTCATCTTCGGAGGGGGGCATGTAATTGTCATCCTCCTCCTCTCCACCAGCCGCTTTCTCCGGAGAGCTAGCACCTTTATCCTCCTGATCTAACTCTTGCTGGAGGGGGTTTTCGTTGTTTTCGGCGCTATCCGGAGTGTTATTATCTCCTGCGCCGGTATCACCACTTTTGCTTTGGCAGGACTTAGAGCGGCGCCGCTGTCGTCGGTGCTTGGGTTGCTTCTTGGAGGGGTCATCCTCCGCTATCTCGTCGCTGTTGCCTTCATTGGGTCTATCCACCTTGTATATGTCATACGACGAGGTGGCTTTCCAGTGCCCTATAGGTGCTGGTTCATGTTCGTCTCCTACATTGTCGTCCATACCGTCGATGTCTTCGGAGTCGAAGTCGGGCATGTCGGTTAAATCGTCGACAGTGGCTACAAAGTGGGTGGCGGGTGGACGTCGAATTTCATCGTCGACCGCATCCCAGTCCTGTTGGCCATAATCCGGCCAGGGCTCTCCTGACAAAGAGAGAGACCTTAGTGAACTCAGAATATCGCCGAAGGGCGAGTGCTGAAAGATATCCGCGGCGGTGAATTCCATGATCGGCGCCCACTCGGATTCGATTGGCAGGAGCGTGGATGGTTCGGGGTCCGGAAGAGAGTCCGGCACCTTGGAGTCACGGGCTACGCAGAGGATTATGCTGGTGTTTGGCTCGATCGCCGTCGAGACTGCAGCCCCTGAGGTGGTGTCTAGCCACCCGTCCTCGATTGTCCCAATTGGCTCCGAGCTAAGGGTCGGAGCTGGTGTGGGCGCGGCCTCTGGAGTACCGTCCGGTCGCAGAGCTAGGTCATGCCCATCGAGACAGTGCCGCGCGCCCGGCTGTGGCTCGAATCCATCGAAGATCAAGTCTCCGCGGATGTCGGCCATGTAGTTCAAACTTCCAAATCTGACCTGATGGCTAGGGGCGTAGCTTTCAATCTGCTCCAGATGGCCATGCGAATTAGCCCGCAGTGCAAAGCCGCCAAATACAAAGATCTGTCCGGGGAGAAAAGTCTCACCCTGGACCGCATTGCTACCGATGATAGTAGGAGCCATCAAGCCTAACGGCAACGACACAGAGGAACTGTCAATGAAAGCACCAATGTTGGTGTCAAAACCGGCAGATCTCGGGTAGGGGGTCCCGAACTGTGCGTCTAAGGCGGATGGTAACAGGAGGCAAGGGACACGAAGTTTTACCCAGGTTCGGGCCCTCTTGATGGAGGTAAAACCATACGTCCTGCTCGATTGATATTGATGATATGGGTGTTACAAGAGTAGATCTACCACGAGATCAGAGAGGCTAAACCCTAGAAGCTAGCCTATGGTATGATTGTATGTTGTGATTGTTGTCCTACGGACTAAAAACCCTCCGGTTTATATAGACACCGGAGAGGGTTAGGGTTACACAAGGTCGGTTACAAAGGAGGAGATATCCATATACGTATTGCCTAGCTTGCCTTCCATGCCAAGTAGAGTCCCATCCGGACACGAGACGAAGTTTTCAATCTTGTATCTTCATAGTCTAACAGTCCGGCCAATGGAGATAGTTCGGCTGTCCGGAGACCCCCTAGTACAGGACTCCCTCAGCTACTGATACATATAATCGTCAGATTTTCTTACTCATACATCCTTTACGTACTGGTCCGTGGCTCTGGCTAGACCATTTTGAGCAGCACAGAGGTACGCCTCTCCAGAATTGAAGGCATCAAATGCCTCTGGTGAGAAGCAAGCATCGCGGAGTACGGCCCGGCGACGCCTATGATTCATGGCGCTTTCCACTTCTGAATTTGTAGCGGATAGTCTACCCGCATCCTCTGTAGGGGGAGTATCCGGCGTCCGCCCCATGTTGGCTTCTGCCTCTATGTTTGGTCCTAGAGCCCGACTGGTGGAAGCGTGATCGGCAGCCTCACCGGACATATTCCGGTGAGCGTTTTTTCTGTTAAAGAAACATGGACGTCATTACATTTCAAGAAAGACGACAACCACGGAGTGGGGTTTCTGTCATACCTCTGCGCCGGCGTCTCCATCCTGACCGCCTTCCTTCTTGGCCTTCCTGGCCTCGGTGCCTCTTGTTGGCGAGTTGCTGCGGGTTCGACATGGTGTCCCGAATGCCTTCCCTGAAAAAACACCATATGTATATGGTAGGTGAAGTGTCTAAAAGGGGATCCTAGTTTTTGCAGTTGGGATTTTTGGTTTTTCTTACGTGCGACGCAGGAAGCAGTCTGGGATAGTCGGCTGTAATGGCCACCATGGCATCATCACAGCTTAATTGATAGAACTGCCGGTCTATCAGCTCTACGAATGTGTCCGAATCTTCTTCGAGTCTAGGACCGAGGGCCCGGTCAGGATCCTCTGGTTGTGGAGATGGGCTGCTGACCTCCCTTATGGATTTTCACAGTTCCTGCCGCAAAATGGCAAGGTAAGTACCTACGACAAAGAATGCGGGAAGAATGGGAGTAAGGAAATATAACTCACCCAGCTTGGAGGGTTGTACATGGAGAATCCATCCTGTGGCTTGATGCGGATGAACTCCTCTTCCTCTCCCTTGAACAATTCGGACAGAATTTTTGCCAAAGCGGCAGCATTGTCCGGACCTTTACGCTCGCAATGGGTGGCGTCATCTTCCCCGTTAAAACACCACAAGGGGTGGCCTCAATATTGAAGTGGTTGCACTCCCCGCATTATGCATATTGACATAACCTCGATTACTGTCAATCCTGATTGAGCCAGCGCTTTAATCCGGTTCATCAGGTAAAGGACTTCTCCGTTGTCTTCCTCCTGGGGGCTCCGTGGGCACCAACTTCGGCGTTTCTTCAGAGGAGCATTGCTGAACTCAGGAGGACCCTGCCGAACAGGGTCCGGAAGGGGGACGTCCTCCATATAAAACCATTCCGAAGGCCAGTCTTCGGACGTCTTCTTAGGAGTACCGGACAGGTATCCAGTTTCGGCGATGCGCCATATTTCGGCTCCGCCCACTTGATAATGTGACCCCTTCTGTGTGCGAGGGACGAAACAAAATAACCTTTTCCACAGCTTGAAATGAGCCTCGCAGCCCAGGAATAACTCGCAGAGGGCAACATAGCCGGCGATGTGTAAAATGGAAGCAGGGTGAAATTATGCAGTTGGATGCCGTAAAACTCCAGGAGCCCATGGAGGAACGGATGAATCGGAAATCCGAGTCCCCTCAATAAATAAGGAACAAGGCATACCCGCTCCCCCGTAGAGGCGCTGGGGAAGCTCTCCGCTTGCTCCCCGCCATTGTAGGTGGCCAACCCGGCTCAGACGGGCACCATATACGCTGGAGGGAGAAATCCCTTAGTCTGCAGTTCGACTAATCGACAGTGGGAGTGAACACCTCTCCCAATCACCGGGCTTAGGGCTACGGGGGCAGGAGGAGCAGCTGCAAAGGTCGGCCATGCTGGAGTGGATCTTTCCGAAGCGCGCCCCGATGGATTCTCGCTGGGGGAGGATGGTATGGATTGGATCTAAGAATCCCCATCCCTTTAATAGACAATTTATTTATCTGGCTAGGGGGGCGAATATAAAAATGCCCTGGCGCCTCGCATTCATTCGACGCATGGAAGATAGCCCTTATTGGGCGCAGAAGCCAAGAGGTTCCTACCTACTCCAGTGTGTGGCGTGGTGGATTGCCTCTTGGGATGATGATGATGAATGGTACAAGGAAGAACAGCCTCGCGAGGGTCAGTTCTTGGCTGGGGCGATGAACTGCTGGGAGGAGTTCAACCACCCTTCTCTCTCTCTGATCGAACCCCTCTCTAAAGAACCTCCTCTCTAGAACCTCCTCTCTCGAACCCCCTTTGCTCTGTGGGCGGCTGGTCCTATTTATAGAGGCCCTGGTCCTCTTCCCAAATATCGAGCGGGAAGGGAGCCAACAATGGTGGGCTAATTTGAAGGAGGACAGCTAGTCCTAGCTACCCTGACAAAAGTGGTCTTCACCCGCACAAAGCTCTGGTGGTGACGCCGTCCTGGGCTCCACGATGACCTCCATCTTGCAGTCCTCCTGGTCTTGGTCTTGTTGCACCGAAATGGCAACCTTTGCCCGATGCCTCGGTACTCCGTGGCTACGCTTGCCCCCTTTGCACCAAAGAGGAAAGGAGGATGCTGCGCGAGCTGGCACCCGCCTGGCGCCCTTGGTTATCATGGCTTGCGTCATGGGCACCTCGTGAGGTACCCCGCCTTGATCTCTCGGCCTCCTTGCGAGCCAGCCTGATGAGGCCGTGCCTGAGGAAGCTCCGTGTCGTCCACCCCGCGAGGCTTGGCCCCTCGCGAGGGTCTTGGGTCAGTGTTGATGAAGATGGGTCGTGCTGGGCCCCCCTTTGAGCAACGCCGCAGGCCGCAGGCAGGCAAGTCTGGGGACCCCCGTTCCCAGAACGCCGACACATAGCATAGGCTAGCTTCTAGGGTTTAGCCTCTCCGATCTAGTGGTAGATCAACTCTTGTACTACTCATATTATAAAGAATAAATCAAGCAAGACGTAGGGTTTTACCTCCATCAAGAGGGCCCGAACCTGGGTAAAACATCGTGTCCCCTACCTCCTATTACCGTCTGCCTTAGATGCACAGTTCGGGACCCCCTACCCGAGATCCGCCGGTTTTGACACCGACAGGCCCCGTATCTGATCGTCTGGGGGTACATAGGTATATATGGGAGGAAGGAGCATGTCGGTGGAGCAACAAGGGGCCCACGAGGGTGGAGGGCGCGCCTGGGGGGTAGGCTCGCCCCCTACCTCATGGCCTCTTCTTTTGTGTCTTGACGTAGGGTCCAAGTCTCATGGGTCTTATTCGTTGAGAAAATCACGTTCCCGAAGGTTTCATTCTGTTTGGACTCCGTTTGATATTCCTTTTCTGCGAAACCCTAAAAGAGGCAAAAAAACAACAATTCTGGGCTAGGCCTCCGGCTAATAGGTTAGTCCCAAAAATAATATAAAAGTGGATAATAAAGCCCAATAATGTCCAAAACAGTAGATAATATAGCATGGAGCAATCAAAAATTATAGATACGTTGGAGACGTATCAAGCATCCCCAAGCTTAATTCCTGCTCGTCCTCAAGTAGGTAAATGATAAAAACAAATTTTTTGATGCGGAGTGCTACTTGGCATAATTTTAATGTAATTTTTCTTAATTGTGGTATGAATATTCAGATCCAAAAGATTCAAGACATAAGTTCATATCGACATAAAAATAATAATACTTCAAGCATACTAACTAAGCAATTATGTCTTCTCAAAAAAACATGGCCAAAGAAAGTTCATCCCTACAAAATCATATAGTTTAGTCATGCTCCATTTTCGTCACACAAGAATGCTCTCATCATGCACAACCCCGATGACAAGCCAAGCAATTGTTTCATACTTTAGTAATCTCAAACGTAAAAACTTTCATGCAATATATGAGCGCGAGCCATGGACATAGCACTATGGGTGGAATAGAATATAATGAGGGGGGTTATGTGGAGAAGACAAAAAGGAGAAAGTCTCACATCAACGAGGCTAATCAATGGGCTATGGAGATGCCCGCCGATTTATTTAATGCAAGGAGTAGGGATTGCCATGCAAAAGATGCACCAGAGCTATAAATGTATGAAAGCTCAACAAAATAAACTAAGTGGGTGTGCATCCAAATTGCTTGCTCACGAAGATCTACGGCACTTGAGGATGCCCATTGTTGTAATATACAAGCCAAGTTCTATAATGAAAATTCCCCACTAGTATATGAAAGTGACAAAAGAAGAGACTTTCTATCATGAAGATTATGGTGCTACTTTCAAGCACAAGTGTGGAAAAGGATAGTAACATTGTCCCTTCTCTCTTTTTCTCTCATTTTTTGGGCCTTGTCTTTTTTATGGCCTTTCTCTTTTTTTTATAATTCCTCACTTGGGACAATGCTCTAGAAAATGATGATCATCACACTTCTATTTATTTACAAGTCAATGATTACAACTCGATACTAGAACAAAAGATGACTCTATATGAATGCCTCCGGCGGTCTACTGGGATATGCAATGGACCAAGAGTGACATGTATGAGAGAATTATGAACAGTGGCTTTGCCACAAATACTATGTCAACTACATGATCATGCTAAGCAATATGACAATGATGAGTATGTCATGATAAACGGAATGGTGGAAAGTTGCATGTCAATATATCTCGGAATGGCTATGGAAATACCATAATAGGTAGGTATGGTGGCTGTTTTGAGGAAGATATAAGGAGGTTTATGTGTGAAAGAGCGTATCATATCACGGGGTTTGGATGCACCGGCGAAGTTTGCGCCAACTCTCAATGTGAGGAAGGGCAATGCACGGTACCGAAGAGGCTAGCAAGGATGGAAGGGTGAGACTGCGTATAATCCATGGACTCAATATTAGTCCTAAATAACTCACATACTTATTGAAAACATCTTCAAGTCATCAAAAACCTCGGCACTATGCGCATGCTCCTAGGGGGGTAGATTGGTAGAAAAAGACCATCACTCGTCCCCGACCGCCACTCATAAGGAGGACAATCAAATAACACCTCATGTTTCAAATTTGTTACATAACGTTTACCATACGTACATGCTACGGGACTTGAAAACTTCAACACAAGCTTTTCTCAATTTCACAACTACTCAACTAGCACGACTTTGATATTATTACTTCCATATCTCAAAACAATCATCAAGCATCAAACTTCTCTTAGTATTCAAAACACTCATAAGAAATTTTTCCTAATCTTGAATACCTAGCATATTAGGATTTTAAGCAAATTACCATGCTATTTAAGACTCTCAAAATAATCTAAATGAAGCATGAGAGATCAATAGTTTCTATAAAACAAATCCACCACCGTGCTCTAAAAGATATAAGTGAAGTACTAGAGCAAAACTATATGACTCAAAAGATATAAGAGGAGCACATAGAGTATTCTAACAAATTCCAAATAATGCATGGCTCTCTCAAAAGGTGTGTACAGCAAGGATGATTGTGGTAAACTAAAAGGTAAAGACTCAAATCATACAAGATGCTCCAAGCAAAACACATATCATGTGGCGAATAAAAATATAGCTCCAAGTAAAGTTATCGATAGAAGTAGACGAAAGAGGGGATGCCTTCCGGGGCATCCCCAAGCTTTGGCCTTTAGGTGTCCTTAGATTATCTTGGGGGTGCCATGGGCATCCCCAAGCTTAGTCTCTTGCCACTCCTTGTTCCATAATCTATCAAATCTTTACCCAAAACTTGAAAACTTCACAACACAAAACTCGAAGTAGAAAATCTCGTGAGCTCCGTTAGCCAAACAAAACAAAAGACCAGTTCAAGGTACTATAAGGAACTCATTCTTTATTTATATTGGTGTTATACCTACTGTATTCCAACTTCTCTATGGTTTATAAACTATTTTACTAGCCATATATTCATCAAAATAAGCAAACAACACACGAAAAACAGAATCTGTCAAAAACAGAACAGTCCGTAGTAATCTGTAGCTAGCGCAAGATTTGGAACCCCAAAAATTCTAAAATAAATTTCTGTACGTGAGGAATTTATATATTAATCATCTTCAAAAATAATTAACTAAATAGTACTTTCCAAATAAAAATGGCAGTAGTTCTCGTGAGCGCTAAAGTTTCTATTTTTTACAGCAAGTCTAACAAGACTTTCCCCAAGTCTTCCCAACGGTTCTACTTGGCACAAACACTAATTAAACACAAAAAACACAACCAAAACAGAGGCTAGATAAATTATTTATTACTAAACATGAGCAAAAAGCAAGTAATAAAAATAAAATCGGGTTGCCTCCCAACAAGCGCTATCGTTTAACGCCCCTAGCTAGGCATAACAAGCAAGGATAGATCTAGGTATTGCCATCTTTGGTAGGCAATCCATAAGTGGATCTCATAATAGATTCATAAGGTAATTTAATTTTATTTCTAGGAAAGTGTTCCATGCCTTTCCTTAATGGAAATTGGAATCTAATATCTCCTTCCTTCATATCAATAATTGCACCAATCGTTCTAAGGAAAGGTCTACCAAGAATAATAGGACATGAAGGATTGCAATATATGTCAAGAATAATAAAATCTATGGGCACATAATTCCTATTTGAAACAATAAGAACATCATTAATTCTTCCCATAGGTTTCTTAATAGTGGAATCTGGGAGGTGCAAGTTTAAAGAGCAATCATCAAAATCACGGAAACCTAACAAAACACACAAAGTTTTTGGGATCATGGAAACACTAGCACCCAAATCACATAAATCATAGCATTCATGATCTTTAATTTTAATTTTAATAGTTGGTTCCCACTCATCATAAAGTTTTCTAGGGATAGAAACTTCCAATTCAAGTTTTTCTTCATAAGATTGCATCAAGGCATCAACGATATGTTTAGTAAACGCTTTATTTTGACTATAAGCATGAGGAGAATTTAGCATGGATTGCAACAAGGAAATACAATCAAGAAAAGAGCAATTTTCATAATTAAATTCCTTGAAATCCATAATAGTGGGTTTAGCAACATCTAGGGTTTTAATTTCTTCAATCCCACTTTTATCAATTTTAGCATCAAGATCAAAAAATTCCGAATTCTTGGAACGCCTTCTAGGTAAAGGTGGATCATATTCAGTCCCATCATTATCAAGATTCATATTGAAAAACAAAGATTTAATAGGGGACACATCAATAACTTTTAGATCTTCATCATTATTTTCATAGGAACTAGAAGAACACGCTCTTATAAAGGCATCTTTCTTAGCACGCATCCTAGCGGTTCTTTCTTTGCACTCATCAATGGAAATTCTCATGGCTTTGAGAGACTCATTGATATCATGCTTAGGTGGAATAGATCTAAGTTTCAAAGAATGAACATCAAGAGAAATTCTATCAATGTTCCTAGCCAACTCATCAATCTTAAGCAATTTTTCTTCAATCAAACCATTAAAATTCTTTTGCGAAGTAATAAATTATTTAATATTAATTCAAAATAAGAGGGCATATTATTATAATTTCCATAATAATTGTTGTAGGAATTACCATAATTATTAGAGGGATTACTAGGATAAGGCCTAGGATTAAAAGTTCCTCTATACGCGTTGTTACCAAAATTGTTCCTACCAACAAAATTCACATCCATAGATTCATTATTATTCTCAATCAAAGTAGACAAGGGAATATCATTAGGATCAGAAGAAACACTATTATTAGCAAATAATTTCATACGTTCATCCATCTTTCCACTAAAAACATTAATTTCTTCTATCGCATGCACCTTTTTATTAGTAGATCTGTCAGTATGCCATTGAGAATAATTAACCATAATATTATCTAGGAGTTTAGTAGCTTCTCCTAAAGTGATTTCCATAAAAGTGCCTCCCGCGGCCGAATCTAAAAGATTTCTAGAAGCAAAATTCAATCCGGCATAAAAATTTTGTATAATCATCCACAAATTCAAACCATGAGTAGGGCAATTACGTATCATTAGTTTCATTCTCTCCCAAGCTTATGCAACATGTTCATGATCAAGTTGCTTAAAATTCATAATATCATTTCTAAGAGGGATGATCTTAGCAGGAGGAAAATACTTAGAGATAAAGGCATCTTTGCACTTATTCCATGAATCAATACTATTTTTAGGCAAAGACGGAAACCAAGCTTTAGCATGATCTCTAAGTGAAAAAGGAAATAGCTTCAATTTAACAATATCATTATCCACATATTTCTTCTTTTGAATATCACACAAATCAACGAAGCTATTTAGATGGGTAGCGGCATCTTCACTAGGAAGGCCGGAAAACGGATCTTTCATGACAAGATTCAGCAAAGCAGTATTAATTTCACAAGATTCAGCATCGGTAAGAGGAGTAATCGGAGTGCTAATAAAATCATTGTTGTTGGTATTGGTGAAGTCACATAATTTAGTATTATCTTGAGCCATCGTGACAAGCAAGCAAACTAACACACAAGCAAACAAAAATCAAGCGGGGAAAAAGAGGCAAATAGAGAAAGAGATGGAGGATAGAGAGAGAGAGGGCGAATAAAACGACAAGGGTGAAGTGGGGGAGAGGAAAAGGAGAGCAAATGGCAAATAATGTAATGCGGGAGGTATGGGTATGTGATGGGTACTTGGTATGTTGACTTTTGCGTAGACTTCCCCGACAATGGCGCTAGAAATGGCTCGTTGTCGGGAGTCAAATCTTGACTTGCGCGAACCTCCCAGGCAACGGCACCAGAAATCCTTCTTGCTACCTCTTGAGCACTGCGTTGGTTTTCCCCGAAGAGGAAGGGATGATTTAGCAAAGTAGAGT
Organism: Triticum aestivum; assembly: GCF_018294505.1. Taxonomy (NCBI): domain Eukaryota; kingdom Viridiplantae; phylum Streptophyta; class Magnoliopsida; order Poales; family Poaceae; genus Triticum; species Triticum aestivum. Next base: position 61,824,764 of record NC_057806.1, read on the forward strand.
AAGTATTTCCCTCAGTTTTTGAGAACCAAGGTATCAATCCAATAGGAGGCTACGCGTGAGTCCCTCATACCTGCACAAAACAAATAAATCCTCGCAACCAACGCGAATAGGGGTTGTCAATCCCTACACGGCCACTTACGAGAGTGAGATCTGATAGATATGATAAGATAATATTTTTGGTATTTTTCTGATAAAGATGCAAAGTAAAATAAAGGCAAAGTAAAGAGAAAAGGAAATAACTAAGTAGTAGGAGATTAATATGATAAAGATAGACCCGAGGGCCATAGGTTTCACTAGTGGCTTCTCTCGAGAGCATAAGTATTCTATGGTGGGTGAACAAATTACTATTGAGCAGTTGACAGAATTGGGCATAGTTATGAGAATATCTAGGTATGATCATGTATATAGGCATCACGTCCGAGACAGGTAGACCGACTCCTGCCTGCATCTACTACTATTACTCCACTCATCGACCGCTATCCAGCATGCATCTAGAGTATTAAGTTCAAAACTGAGTAACACCTTAAGCAAGATGACATGATGTAGAGGGATAAACTCATGCAATATGATGAAAACCCCATCTTGCTATCTTCGATGGCAACAATACAATACGTGTCTTGCTGCCCCTACTGTCACTGGGAAAGGACACCGCAAGATTGAACCCAAAGCTAAGCACTTCTCCCATTCCAAGAAAGATCAATCTAGTAGACCAAACCAAACTGATAATTCGAAGAGACTTGCAAAGATAACCAATCATAAATAAAAGAATTCAGAGAAGATTCAAATATTGTTCATAGATAGACTTGATCATAAACCCACAATTGATCGGTCTCAACAAACACACCGCAAAAAGAAGATTACATCGAATAGTTCTCCACAAGAGAGGGGGAGAACATTGTATTGAGATCCAAAAAGAGAGAAGAAGCCATCTAGCTAATAATTATTGACCCGTGGGTCTAAGGTAAACTACTCACACTTCATCGGAGGGGCTATGGTGTTGATGTAGAAGCCCTCCGTGATCGATGCCCCCTCCGGCGGGGCTCCGAAACAGGCCCCAAGATGGGATCTCATGGATACAGAAAGTTGCAGCGGTGGAATTAGGTTTTTGGCCCCGTATCTGATTGTTTGAGGGTACGTAGGTATATATAGGAGGAAGGAGTACGTCGGTGGAGCAACAGGGGGCCCACAAGGGTGGAGGGTGCGCCTGGGGGGTAGGCGCGGCCCCCTACCTCGTGGCCTCCTCTTTTGTGTCTTGATGTAGGGTCCAAGTCTCATGGGTCTTATTCGTTGAGAAAATCACGTTCCCGAAGGTTTCATTCCGTTTGGACTCCGTTTGATATTCCTTTTCTTTGAAACCCTAAAACAGGCAAAAACAGCAATTCTGGGCTGGACCTCCGATTAATAGGTTAGTCCCAAAAATAATATAAAAGTGGATAATAAAGCCCAATAATGTCCAAAACAGTAGATAATATAGCATGGAGCAATCAAAAATTATAGATATGTTGGAGACATATCAAGCATCCCCAAGCTTAATTACTGCTCGTCCTCGAGTAGGTAAATGATAAAAACAGAATTTTTGATGCGGAGTGCTACTTGGCATAATTTTAATGTAATTCTTCTTAATTGTGGTATGAATATTCCGATCCAAAATATTCAACACAAAAGTTCATATTGACATAAAAAAAATACTTCAAGCATACTAACTAAGCAATTATGTCTTCTCAAAATAATATGGCCAAAGAAAGTTCATCCCTACAAAATCATATAGTTTAGTCATGCTCCATTTTCGTCACACAAGAATGCTCTCATCATGCACAACACCGATGACAAGCCAAGCAATTGTTTCATACTTTAGTAATCTCAAACCTATAAAATTTCACGCAATATATGAGCGCGAGCCATGGACATAGCACTATGGGTGGAATAGAATATAATGAGGGGGGTTATGTGGAGAAGACAAAAAGGAGAAAGTCTCACATCAATGAGGGTAATAAATGGGCTATGGAGATGCCCACCGATTGATGTTAATGCAAGGAGTAGGGATTGCCATGCAACGGATGCACTAGAGCTATAAATGTATGAAAGCTCAACAAAAGAAACTAAGTGGGTGTGCATCCAACTTGCTTGCTCATGAAGACCTAGGGCACTTGAGGAGGCCCATTGTTGGAATATACAATCCAAGTTCTATAATGAAAATTCCCCACTAGTATTCACTTGATAGGCATAAGGCCACCAGGGAAATCACTTGGGGGCTTGGTCGTATTCGAACCATAGCTACACCTCTTGATAGGCATAAGGCCACCATGGAAATCACTTGGGGGCTTGGTCATATTCGAACCATAGCTACACCTCTTGATAGGCATAAGGCCACCAAGGAAATCACTTGGGGGCTTTGGTCGTATTCGAACAATCGATTTAACCCTCTTGATCGTTGTAACACCACAATTATGACTATTTCAAACTTTTTTGATTTTTTTTCTTCGGTTTATAATGTTTTATGAGTGTAATTTATTTATTCTATTTAAACTTGGTCTGGGCCCGTTCACAAACCGGCAACAGCTGAAAAATATCAATATTCAAGTTATGGGTTATCACCCTTATTATACTACCTTGTTGATCCAGCAGTGTGATAAAATATCACATGTATGATATATTTCATATTTGGGTACTCTTAAGTACAGCTTTGGTTATAAACACGGGTTATATGTTGGGCATTATGACCCATCCAGCGGTAAACCGCTGATAACCCACAAGTATAGGGGATCGCAACAGTTTTCCAGGGTAGAGTATTCAACCCAAATTTATTGATTTGACACAAGGGGAGCCAAAGAATATTCTCAAGTATTAGCAGCTGAGTTGTCAATTCAACCACACCTGGAAACTTAATATCTGCAGCAAGGTATTTAGTAGCAAAGTAATATGATAGTAACGGTAATAGTGGCAAAAGGTAACGATAGCAAAAGTAATGTTTTTGGTATTTTGTAGTGATTATAACAATAGCAACGGAAAAGTAAATAAGCGAAGAACAATATATGGAAAGCTCGTAGGTAATGGATCGATGATGGAGAATTATTTCGGATGTGGTTCATCATGTTACAGTCATAACATAGGGTGACACAGAACTAGCTCCAATTCATCAATGTAATGTAGGCATGTATTCCGAATATAGTCATACATGCTTATGGAAAAGAACTTGCATGACATCTTTTGTCCTACCCTCCCGTGGCAGCGGGGTCCTAGCGGAAACTAAGGGATATTAAGGCCTCCTTTTAATAGAGTACCGGACCAAAACATTAACACATAGTGAATGCATGAACTCCTCAAACTACGGACATCACCGGAAGTGGTCCCGATTATTGTCACTTCGGGGTTGCCGGATCATAACACATAGTAGGTGACTATAAACTTGCAAGATAGGATCAAGAACTACATATATTCATGAAAACATAATAGGTTCAGATCTGAAATCATGGCACTCGGGCCCTAGTGACAAGCATTAAGCATGGCAAAGTCATAGCAACATCAATCTCAGAACACAGTGGATACTAGGGATCAAACCCTAACAAAACTAACTCGATTACATGATAAATCTCATCCAACCCATCACCATCCAGAAAGCCTATGATGGAATTACTCACGCACGGTGGTGAGCATCATGAAATTGGTGATGGAGGATGGTTCATGATGATGATGGCGATGGATTCCCCTCTCCGGAGCCCCGAACGCACTCCAGATCAGCCCTCCGGAGAGAGTTTAGGGCTTGGCGGCGGCTCCGTATCGTAAAACGCGATGAATCTTTCTCTCTGATGTTTTTCTCTCCGAAAACGAATATATAGAGTTGGAGTTGAGGTCGGAGGAGCTTCAGGGGGCCCACGAGGTAGGGGCGCGCCCAGGTCTTGATCTTTTGCCAATATTTTTTATAATTTCCAAAAATAGTCTTTGTGAAGTTTTAGGTCATTCCGAGAACTTTTGTTTCTCCACATAAATAACACCATGGCAATTCTACTGAAAAGAGCGTTAGTCCGGGTTAGTTCCATTCAAATCATGCAAGTTAGAGTCCAAAACAAGGGCAAAAGTATTTGGAAAAGTATATACGATGGAGACGTATCAACTCCCCCAAGCTTAAACCTTTGCTTGTCCTCAAGCAATTGAGTTGACAAACTGAAAGTGATAAAGAAAAACTTTTACGAACTCTGTTTGCTCTTGTTGTTGTAAATATGTAAAGCCAGCATTCAAGTTTTCAGCAAAGATTATGAACTAACCATATTCTCAATAACGCTTAGGTCTCATGTTTACTCATATCAATGGCATAATCAACTAGCGAGCAATAATAATAAATCTCGGATGACAACACTTTCTCGAAACAATCATAATATGATATAACAAGATGGTATCTCGCTAGCCCTTTCTGAGACCGCAAAACATAAATGCAGAGCACCTTTAAAGATCAACGACTAACTAGACATTTTAATTCATGGTAAAAGAGATCCACTCAAGTCATACTCAATGTAAACTAACAATAATGAATGGAAATGACAGCGGTGCTCTCCAACTGGTGCTTTTTAATAAGAGGAGGATGACTCAGCATAAAAGTAAAAAGATAGGCCCTTCGTAGAGGGAAGCAGGGATTTGTAGAGGTGCCAGAGCTCGGTTTTGAAATAGAGATGAATAATATTTTGAGCGGTATACTTTCATTGTCAACATAACAACCAAGAGATGGCGATGTCCTCCATGCTACACACATTATAGGCGGTTCCCAAACAGAATGGTAAAGTTTATACCCCCCCTCCACCAATAGGCATCAATCCATGGCTTGCTCGAAACAATGAGTGCCTCCAACTAACAAGAGTCCCAGCGGGAGTTTTGTTTGCAATTATTTTGATTTGATTTGCATAAAGCATGGGACTGGGCATCCCGGTGACCAGCCATTTTCTCGTGAGTGAGGAGCGGAGTCCACTCCTCTTGAGAATAACCCACCTAACATGGAAGATATGGACAACCCTAGTAGATACATGAGCTATTTGAGCACACAGAACAGGATATTTATTTGAAGGTTTAGAGTTTGGCACATACAAATTTACTTGGAACGGCAGGTAGATACCGCATATAGGAAGGTATAGTGGACTCATATGTAACAACTTTGGGGTTTATGGGATCGGATGCATAAGCAGTATTCCCGCTTAGTACAGGTGAAGGCTAGCAAAAGACTGGGAAGCGACCAGCTAGAGAGCGACAACAGTCATAAACATGCAATAAAATTAATCAACACCGAATGCAAGCATGAGTAGGATATAATGCACCATGAACATACATATCGTAGAGGCTATGTTGATTTTGTTTCAACTACATGTGAACATGTGCCAAGTCAAGCCACTCGAATCGTTCAAAAGAGGATACCACCCTATCATACCACATCACAACCATTTTAATAGCATGTTGGCACGCAAGGTAAACCATTATAACCTCCTAGCTAATTAAGCATGGCATAAGAAACTATGATCTCTAATTGTCATCGCAAACATGTTTATTCATAATAGGCTGAATCAGGAATGATGAACTAATCATATTTACAAAAACAAGAGAGGTCGAGTTCATACCAGCTTCTCTCATCTCAATCAGTCCATCATGTACCGTCATAATTGCCTTTCACTTGCATGACCAAACGATGTGGATAATAATAATAGTGCACGTGCATTAGACTAAGCTGGAATCTGCAAGCATTCAATAAACGGGAGAAGACAAGGCAATATGGGCTCTTGGTTAAATCAACAATAATACATATAGGAGTCACTTCAATAATTTATTTATGATCTTCTCCTATCGACCCCCAAAGAAAAGAAAAGAAATAAAACTATATACACGGGAAAGCTCCCAACAAGCAAAAGAAGAACAGGAAATCTTTTTGGATTTTCTTTTTAATTACTACTACAAGCATAGAAATTAAAACTAGCTAAAAGCTACAACTAAAAAAATTGGTTTTTCTTAAGGTTTATCAAACACACAAGAAGAAAGCATAAAAAGAGAAAATAAACTAGCATGAATGATACAATGAAAAAGTATGAGCACCGACATCTAGCAACGAGTGTGTGAACATGAATGTAATGTCGGTGAGAAATATGTACTCCCCCAAGCTTAGGCTTTTGGCCTAAGTTGGTCTAATGCCACGGATAGCCTGGCGGATATCCAAAGTTGTAGTTGGGGTCGTACTGAGATGCAGGAGTCATTGCATCGTGGGCTGTAGCTTGGAGGCGAGCTATCTCAGCCCTCCTCTTGTACTCTTCCGCCTCCTCTCTCGTTATAAAATATCTCCCCTTTGCCTGAAAATCAAAGAAAGTAGAAGCAGGGAGGGCAACATGATAGGTGTGTTGTCTGTCAAAGATTAGTCGGTACTGGAGGAATTGATTGTTCCTCTCAACAAACTGATGACGAACCATAGCCTCATAATCCAAATAAGCAGGAGGCAACTCAATATCATCCTCACGTATGGTTATACCAAGAAAATTAGCTACGCGTGTTGCATAAATTCCACCAAAGAAATCTCCATTAAATCTATTAAGATGCAACCTACGTGCAACAATGGCTCCCAAATTATAAGATTTATCTCGTAACACAGCACTCCTAAGAATACTGAGGTCAGGGACACACATGTGACATGCTTCATCTTTACCATTAATGCATCTACCTATGAAGAGAGCAAAATAATGTATAGCAGGAAAGTGAATGCTCCCTGTGGTAGCTTGTGCTATATCTCTAGATTCCCGCATAGTTATACTAGCAAGAAAATCTCTAAATTCAGATTTGCGAGGTGCACTAGCACTACCCCATTGTGGAAGTTTGCAAGCAGTGGTAAAGTCCTCTAAGTCCATTGTCAGGACCCCGATTCTAAGTCACACCGATCTAGCCTATAACACCTCATATCACTTTGCGGCCTCACGCACGGTATTCCCACGGGTGTCGCCTTACCATGGCCCAGGACCGTTTGCGCCTTTTGGCTCACATATATGATAGTGTCGCTAGCATCCATATGACAGAGAATCCGGCCCAACATGACTAGTCGTGAACCCAAAGTGGCACTAACTTACTGGGACAAGCATACATCAATCAACATCGAGCATGTCGGTCAGCAGCATGTGAATCCGGGCTGTAGCACTGGGCTAACAGGACTCCGGGAACCCGGGCTGTAGCAGGCTAGGCAGGACTCTGGATGTCACCGCGTGACATTTTCCCGAAGGGACAGACACAGGAACGAAGTGAATCACATGCCGGCCAGTCAAGTGTTCCGGAGCAGTAGTGCTGGGCTAGCAGGACTCCGGTGAACCGGGCTGTAGCGGACTACTATGGCTCATGGAAGCACAAGACTGCATTTCCCCATAAGAGAGGCTACCAAGGATAAACAACTAGGTTGTCGGATCCCACACATACCAAGAATTTCAATCATACACACAATATGCTCTATATGTGCAATACAACATGGCATCACAACAAGACTCTACGACTGAGAGTATTATTCATTAGGCTCCGAGGAGCCAAGTATTACAAACATGGGTCTCATGACCCAACATACAGAGCATACAAGCAACAAGCACATGCGGAAGCTTAACTTGTTTGAGTATAGACAACTAAAAATGAAGAAGGCTGAGGAGCCTGACTATCTACAAGACCCTCCCAAGGGTACAAGATCGTAGCTGAGGTAACAAGCTAACCGTCGAAGTCCACACGGAACTACTAGCAAGACTGACGTCTCTCTGCAAAACATAAAATAGGCAAACGTGAGTACAAATGTACCCAGCAAGACTTACATCAGAACTATCTACATATGCATCAGTATCAACAAAGGGGTGGTGGAGTTTAACTGCAGCAAGCCAGCTTTGACTCGGTGGCTATCCTGAACTATGACTGCAAGTAACTCTTTTGAGGTGGCGCACACGAGTCCACATATTCACCATACCAATACACCACTATGGATCCGCTCCCGTCTCCCTGCGAGAACGCCATCCATAGCACTCACACTTATCTTGCGCATTTTAGAGTATACACTTTCACTTGTCTATGAACTATGCAAGGGGTCCAAGCTTCCATATCCGAGGAATACGGCTATTCGAATAGATAATGATAACCCTGCAGGGGTGTACTTCTTCACACACGCTCTTGCCACTTATCGCCATGTACACGTCATGTACCTCGGCAACCTTCAAGCGGAAGCCGGGCGAGGGAGTCGGCCACGACCTGACTAACCAACAAGTCTCTAGTCCAGGTTTATCGCCTATTCGGGTTCCATCTGCAAGGAGATCCGGACGGGGTGTCGCTCACGGCCCCAAACGATGTGAGCAGGGTTCCCAAGCCCACCATCCAGGTGCCATTTGGTACACCGTGCCACTGTGCCTAGTCTGTTCCAAGCCCACCTGTACCAGGTGCCACTTGGTAGACTACTAACACTACCTACAAACACCAGAAACTAGTTGCAACTCCTGGACAGAGATCGAGTTGATTAATAAGCCAAGAGGGGCCGAGTTACCGGAACCCAATGTGTGGTAGTAACTGTTCATGGATCACAAACACAGAACTCAGTTCCTGAGGACGGCTGCAATGAGACAACCCACCATGTACTCCTACATGGCCTCTCACCGCTACCTTTACCAAATCGTGTTCACACACTTAGCTCACACACAGTAGGACATGTTCAACACCATTTCAATTCATCCCCGATGAATCAGACCTGACTCAACTCTAAGCAGTAGCAGACATGACAAACAACATGAATGAGTAGGCACATCAGGGCTCAAACAACTCCTACTCATGCTAGTGGGTTTCATCTATTTACTGTGGCAATGACAGGTCATGTAGAGGAAAGGGGTTCAGCTACCGCATCATGTAACAGTTGAAACGTTGTTGTCCTAATGCAGTAAAAGAGAGCAGGAGCGAGAGCGTGGGATTGTATCGGAATGAACAAGGTGGTTTGCTTGCATGGCACTTCTGAAGATAGTATAGCTCTTCATCGGTGTCATCGATCACGTCATCGGAAACATCGTCTACTGAGAGGGGGCAATTACCGGCAAACAAGGAAGAATACAATCAATGCAATGCAACAATATGATGCATGATCATGACATGACAATATGCTGTGATTTGGGCTAATGCAACAGAAAGTCATTTTAATTGAAGTGGAATTTGAAACTACATCAAATTCCAACTCCAAACCTATTATGAAATTTGCCCTAATCATGTTTCATCCTAAACAGTGAGGTTAACTTGCTCAAACATGCATGAAAATGGTACAGATGGATTCCTTGAATTTTTTTGATAATTTTTCATATATAAATTATTTGATTTGGAGTTACGGTTGAATTTCTATGATTTTCAGAAGTTTGGGGTATTTTCTGAAATTTATAAATCATTTCTAATTTATTTTAATTCTAGAAAACTTTACTGCATCACCACTGCGTCATCATGACGTCAGCAGGTCAAGAGGGCACGGTCCAGGTCAAACCTGACGTGTGGGGTCCACACGTTAGTGTAACAGGGCAAGAACAGAGGCTGACCTGTGGGTCCAAGTCAACGCTGACGTGGCATGGTCAACTGACAGGTGGGGCCGGCTGGTTTAATCTAAGCTAATCAGGGAATAAATCCCAGGGTTAGTTAGGGCATGGGGCCTAGTAGTCAGTGAGAGAAGGGTTGGTTAGCGGGGTCATTAGTGGCTAACGACAGCGCCACGTTGGCTTTGCCGGAGTTCCATCGACGACGACCAAAACGCGGTGGAGGGCTTTGGGATTTTGCTACGGGGGCCGGTTTGGCGCGCGGGAAGCATCTACGGGGCGCTAGCAGGGTGGCGCATCCAAAGGTGGAGGCGTTCGGAGCTGGGGTGGCCTGCAGAGGCACCAGCGACGAGCGAGGTGGCGGCCGGAGCTCGGCTTCGTGCAAGCGTGGCGCTAGAGCAGGAAGGCGAGCGCGTAGAGGGCTAGGCGGCCTCCTGGAGGCACCAGGAGCATGATGCGATGCAAGGGCGTGGGTGATTCGAGCTCAGGCCACGGCGGCGACAAAGTCAGGCGGCAGTGAGCTCCGGTCATGGCGGGAACGGCGCTACGACACGCAAACGACAATGGGAGAAGGGGTAGAAGGGAGAGTGGCTCACGGTGCTTGCAACGGAAGGCTCGGCATGGTCGAGGCAGCTCTGGAGATGACGCATCGACGACGGCGATCTCCGGTGATCCGAGGGCGAAGACGACGACGTGAAGGAGACACAGAGCTTCCGGCGAGGCGTGGCTCGGTGAGGATGAACAGGAGAACGAGGTGGAGATCTTGGACATGGCGGCAGGGTGAGGCAGTGACGGTGGCTGCGTCGGCGAGTGGCGCCGTCCTATGACGCGCTCGGGGAAGAGAGCAGAGAGGGAGAGGGGGTCCTGGGAGAGAGGGGGGTCAGCACGGGCCTCGTCCATGTCTCCTGGGCGCGGGGTTGGGAGGAAGGGGGCGTCGACACGGTGAAGCAGGAGGTGGCCGCGTGTGTGCCGGCGCGCGGCGAGCATGCGCCCTCCTGCCCACTGGTAGGAGGTGGGGACGATTGGCAGATGGGCCTGGTGGGCTGCTACAGAGCCAGGCCAGGCCAGGTAAGCCTAGGTAAGCTTTCTGTCTTTCTGTCTTTTTGTTCTATTTTCTATTATTTATTATTTGCCACTATTTTGCAAATTCAAAAGAATTCAAAACAATGCCAAATATTCTCTGACCATTTTTATGTTGCTTATGGACCTTTCCAAAAGCACACAAAAATATATGAGAGGCATTTGGAGATATATTCCATATATTAAGAACATATACCCAAATTCAAATACATCAGTGATTTAAATTCAGTGCCCAAAATATTCCACAAAAATGTTCACTATTTTTGGTTAGGTCTCAAGCCTTGCCACTAATTATCAAACATTGATGGAAGCATTTTGGGTTCAATGAATGCAATTTAAAGGGTTCTTGCCCTTCTTTTAAATTGATTTCTGAGGCTTTCACTTTCCTCATTTCAAGTTTCTTGAAATTAACAGGATGCATGATGCTCACTGATGCAACTATCTGCAAACAATTCTAGGGCTATGACAACTCACCCCACTAAACAAGAATCTCGTCCCGAGATTCAAGACGTGAGGTAAGAAGACAGAGGGGACACAAAGCTAGCACAATCTTCATGATCCAATTGCCCTTCTCGAAGATGTTGATTTGTTGCTTCATGTTGATCTTGACGTGTTTGCCTTTGAGATCTTTTTCCAACATGATGATGACAGAAAGAAACTCTATAGGAATCGATCTTCTCGAAGATCGAGCACTCAAGATCAACTCATGGAGGGAGACGAAAAAAATGTCTCTTGAGATGAGACACAAGACACACATCAGGGGGGAAAGGAAACAGATGGTGATGGCTCAATTTGGTTGACAACAATTCCGCGCTTAATTAGATGGTGAGGGGGGTTTCAAAGTAGTGAGGAGTTAAGTTGCCCGTGATACCATAACGGGGCACCTTAGTGAAGGTGACTCGTAGAACTATTCCCTTAAGTGGGAAAAAGAATTACTTTTGATACCAAGATCATTGAAACTTTTTATGCCAGCCTAAGGCAATCACAAATGATGGTTTGAAGGAGTTCGAAGGAATGGCATACTCTGATCGGAAAGAAAACTATGGTTATGGAACAACTCGGCAAACGGGAGGCACATTCCAACTGATACCGAGGATATAACCTAGTGTCTGAGTATGCTCTCAAGAACTTGAGCATTTCCAAACTCATCAAGGTTTTACCAACATCCGTGCCGAGGATCTTGGCAACACATCATACTACCATGATGAATAATGATGGAGGAAGCATATGCAAAGGAAGATAACACTTTCTCAGGTGTGTCCTTAGCACTGCCAAGGAACAAGACCTGGATGATTGACCGAGAGACATTTAGCACTCCGCTTCCAATGTTCTCCTTGATGTTCTAGCTTCCATGGTCATGTTCAAAAAAACATCAACATGGCCATCAAGAAAGGTCGGACTTCGGGAGCACGAAATCCATAAGGAACAACTTCTAGAATAAGTCATGCGAAATCCTCATGGGGAGTGACCAAATGGCTTAATCAAGATACTACAATAATAGTGCTTCCAACTAGGTGTGTCCACTTCACTGGAACCTATATCATAGTTCTTGGAAGAAGTTCCAACCATCATATCTGCCTGAGATTCAGATCTGGTTGGTAATGGAATATTTCACACAGCATGTCCGGGAAGTAAAGGTTGCAACACAAATCGACGAGATGACGTTGCGAGATTCTCGGGAAATGAACTACGGTAGTAAGCTCCAAAACATGAGTTGGTTCTGCTACATACATGTGAACACATTGTCCAAGACAAGCATGACCATGTAGAAGTCTTACAACAAAACACTACCAAGTTCAGGTGGGGAACCATCAACAAGGATAACAAAGTCCTTGCATAAGGCATGCTCTTAAGAAGGAACTTCTTCTCCTTGAACAAATCAATCAGTGGCTTGGTGTGCTAGAGAATACATATGGAGTGGAGGTAATTAATCTACCAAACCATATAATATGTTCGCACATGCATAACTAACTTGGGATGGTACCAGAGGAAACAAAACAATCTTTCTCGAACTTATGGAGGCAACTTGCTCCAAATGCACATGAATTCGAGGAAGTCACTTCTTCCATCCAAGCATAAGCTTCATGAACGGAACACGAAGGCATCGCTTACAAAGTTTCCAATACTAGGTTGATGTTCAACATGAATCATGGGGAGACAAATGCTACTGATGGGCTCAACAGCAACTCATCGGAATTTCCATATCACTAGACTTCCATCATCATGTGAACACGGTGATAGCATTGGTCAGACCCAAAGGATGTAATGGTGTATGCTCGAGGGATCAACCACGAGTAAGACAACATTACGAACATCATTGGTTCTGATTTGATTTGACGATAGCCCATACCCAAATCAAAGTTGATAAGACAATAGGTCCAACAACTGATCACAGGGACCAATCGATGAAGATATCATCTTTCTTCATCACACACACACACACAAAAGATATCCCTTATCATGAACTAAGTCAGACAAGCTTCCATCTTCCAACTCTCCAAGTTTTTGTTTAGCTTAACCAACTAGCTCGGGGGTATCCAACACAAATTCTTGGAGAATGGATGGTTTATAGAAAGACCAACATGATCACGAACCCAACATAGCGATCAGGGAACAACCTGGTAATACTTCCGAGAAGATATTCAGAAAATCACGAACCACCGAAATGTTATTAAGCTCGGGAGCAATCTTGCTTTCAAGGCAAGATGATATGATCAAAAGAGTGAGGGATTGACACAATGCTAACTCATTGATCGAAGAGTGCACCGGAAATAAGGACTAGGTAGCACGATCAATCTTAGGATGATGATTCAATAACCAACACACTAAGAATGAGAATATTGTCCATTAACTACCAAGCAACAAGGTTGCTAGGAGTACCGATTTCACACATCACAGTTCACTTGTCGGCATTCCGATTACAACAACACGGGACCGAGGAATGAATAATGATAGCGAGAAGTATCACTGCGTCAGAAATTCATGAGAGATGGTGCAATTCTCATGACAATCCTGACATAAAGAGGATAATACTCTGAGGTAGAATAGAACAAAAGATGGATTGGCATTTGATCTGCGAAATACAACTACTTTGACGCAATCCAAGAAATGGATAAGGTACCAGAGTTTGTTTCTCCTAGTCATTCTGAAATAGAACGGCTCGACGGACCACAAGAATAATAGGCACCGGTGAACGAATGCTCACATACTCTTGACTATCAATTGATAGATGAGGGTCGGAATATAACTGAAGGGGGACAACTCAAAGGAACATATAACTTTCTGAGTTGTGGATGCATAGATTAGTATGTCGAGCAAAGCTCATCATTTCTTCCGGATAACCCATGTAGAAAGGTAGAACTGGCAGAGTCACAATATGAACGGAGTTCTCATCACGAGCACTCTGGTTGTGATCTTTTGATTCAAACGAATTTCTGCCAAGGATAGTTCATGGTACTTGGAAGAAGGAGAATACCATGGACCTCGAGGACTATCGCAAAGGTTACTAATATCCTAAAGGAACTAGCAAACACTATCAACACGAAGTAAGTAGGGTGAATCTCGGGTTCAGGAACCCAGGGTAGAATACCTACTACTAATAACATCACGGGATGCTTTCGAGGATGATGGCCAGATTCATCACACTAGGAATATAAAACATTGCTAGATTACTGGTTGATTCTCTAAAACATCTAGGGCCATAATAATATCTCCAACATATACGTCGAGGCAATGGAATACCTCAACAGACCGATTGGTGTGCTTAATCTGGCCCAAGGGAACGTCGAGAACGGAAAGAAGGGGTTTGCAAATGCATCAGACTATTTAGAGACCTGGGGTGACTCGGATAGCATAACGGCTGTAAATGCTCAAAAAGATTTGAGACATCCTGCAAAATGGTGGCATAACCACTCAACAACACAATAGCAAGGTTCCGAGACTAACTGCTAACACAGGAGATACTAGGAACTGAACTAAGACTCGAATCCATCATTCTTGTAGGTCTCTAGCATAGTAACTCGTCATCCTGAGAGGTAGAAGAGAATCCTGGTTCTTAACCCCGTAGAAAAGATAAGATGACTCAGATCAGAAGGTCATGAGGATAAGGAGTAAAAAGAGCCTTACGTTCCCTTCCACAATCAATTCCCTTACATAACTAAAGCATTTCTAGACACGACTTCGACCAGCTTGGCTTGGTAATCCTACAGGTAGTCAGGCTCTGATACCAAAATTGTCAGGACCCCGATTCTAAGTCACACCGATCTAGCCTGTAACACCTCATATCACTTTGCGGCCTCACGCACGATATTACCACAGGTGTCGCCTTACCATGGCCCGGGACCGTTTGCGCCTTTTGGCTCATGTATATGATAGTGTCGCTAGCATCCATATGACAGAGAACCTGGGCCGACATGACTAGTCGTGAACCCAAAGTGGCACTAACTTACGGGGACAGGCATACATGAATCAACATCGAGCATGTCGGTCAGCAGTGTGCGAATCCGGGCTGTAGCACTGGGCTAACAAGACTCCGGGAACCCGGGCTGTAGCAGGCTAGGCAGGACTCCGGATGTCACCGCGTGACATTTCCCCGAAGGGACAGACACATGAACGAAGTGAATAACATGCCGGCCAGTCAAGTGTTCGGAAGCAGTAGTGCTGGGCTAGCAGGACTCCGGTGAACCGGGCTGTAGCGGACTACTATGGCTCATGGAAGCACAAGACTACATTTCCCCATAAGAGAGGCTACCAAGGATAAACAACTAGGTTGTTGGATCCCACACATACCAAGCATTTCAATCATACACACAATATGCTCAATATGTGTAATACAACATGGCATCACAACAAGACTCTACGACTCAGAGTATTATTCATTAGGCTCCGAGGAGCCAATTATTACAAACATGGGTCTCATGACCCAACATACAGAGCATACAAGCAACAAGCACATGCGGAAGCTTAACTTGTCTAAGTACAAACAACTAAAAATGAAGAAGGCTGAGGAGCCTGACTATCTACAAGACCCTCCCAAGGGTACAAGATCGTAGCTGAGGTAACAAGCTAACTGTCGAACTCCACACGGAACTACTAGCGAGACTGACGTCTCTCTGCAAAACATAAAATAGGAAAACATGAGTACAAATGTACCCAACAAGACTTACATCAGAACTATCTACATATGCATCGGTATCAACAAAGAGGTGGTGGAGTTTAACTACAGCAAGCCAGCTTTGACTCATGGCTATCCTGAACTATGACTGCAAGTAACTCTTTTGAGGTGGCGCACACGAGTCCACATATTCACCATACCAATACACCACTATGGATCCGCCCCCATCTCCCTGCGAGAACGCCATCCATAGCACTCACACTTATCTTGCGCATTTTAGAGTATCCACTTTCACTTGACTATGAACTATGCAAGGGGTCCAAGTTTCCATATCCAAGGAATCTGGCTATTCGAATAGATAATGATAACCCTGCAGGGGTGTACTTCTTCACACACGCTCTCGCCACTTATCGCCCTGTACACGTCATGTACCTCGGCAACCTTCAAGCGGAAGACGGGCGAGGGAGTCGGCCACGACTTGACTAATCAACAAGTCTCTAGTCCAAGTTTATCGCCTATTCGGGTTCCATCCGCAAGGAGATCCGGCCGGGGTGTCGCTCACGACCCCAAACAATGTGAGCAGGGTTCCCAAGCCCACCATCCGGGTGCCACTTGGTACAGCGTTCCACTGTGCCTAGTCTGTCCCAAGCCCACTTGTACCAGGTGCCACTTGGTAGACTACTAACACTACCTACAAACACCAGAAACTAGTTGCAACTCCTGGACAGAGATCGAGTTGATTAATAAGCCGAGAGGGGCCGAGTTACCGGAACCCAATGTGTGGTAGTAACTGTTCATGGATCACAAACACAGAACTCAGTTCCTGAGGATGGCTGCAATGAGACAACCCACCATGTACTCCTACATGGCCTCTCACCGCTACCTTTACCAAATCGTGTTCACACACTTAGCTCACACACAGTAGGACATGTTCAACACCATTTCAATTCATCCCCGATGAATCAGACCTGACTCAACTCTAAGCAGTAGCAGGCATGACAAACAACATGAATGAGTAGGCACATTAGGGCTCAAACAACTCCTACTCATGCTAGTGGGTTTCATCTATTTACTGTGACAATGACAGGTCATGCAGAGGAAAGGGGTTCAGCTACCGCAACATGTAACAGTTGAAACGTTGTTGTCCTAATGCAGTAAAAGAGAGCAAGAGCGAGAGAGTGGGATTGTATCGGAATGAACAAGGGGGTTTGCTTGCCTGGCACTTCTGAAGATAGTATAGCTCTTCATCGGTGTCATCAATCACGTCATCAGAAACATCGTCTACTGAGAGGGGGCGATTACCGGCAAACAAGGGAGAATACAATCAATGCAATGCAACAATATGATGCATGATCATGACATGGCAATATGCTGTGATTTGGGCTAATGCAACAGAAAATCATTTTAATTGAAGTGGAATTCAAAACTACATCAAATTCCAACTCCAAACCTATTATGAAATTTTCCCTAATCATGTTTCATCCTAAACAGTGAGGTTAACTTGCTCAAACATGCATGAAAATGGTACAGATGGATTCCTTGAATTTTTCTGATAATTTTTCATATATAAATTATTGGATTTGGAGTTACGGTTGATTTCTAGGATTTTCAGAAGTTTGGGGTATTTTCTGAAATTTATAAATCATTTCTGATTTATTTTAATTCCAGAAAACTTTACTACGTCAGCACTGCATCATCATGACGTCAGCAGGTCAACAGGGCGCAGTCCTGGTCAAACCTGACGTGTGGGGTCCACACGTCAGTGTAACAGGGCAAGAACAGAGGCTGACTTGTGGGTCCAGGTCAACACTGACGTGGCATGGTCAACTGACAGGTGGGGCCGGCTGGTTTAATCTAAGCTAATTAGGGAATAAATCCCAGGGTTAGTTAGGGCATGGGGCCTAGTAGTCACTGAGAAAGGGGTTGGTTAGCGGGGTCATTAGTGGCTAACGACAGCGCCACGTTGGCTTCGCCGGAGTTCCGCCGGCGGCGACCAAAACGCGACAGAGGGCTTCGGGATTTTGCTACGGGGGCCGGTTTGGCGTGCGGAAAGCATCCACGGGGAGCTAGCAGGGTGGCGCATCCAACGGTGGAGGCGGTCGGAGCTGGGCTGGCCTGCAGAGGCACCAGCGACGAGCGAGGCAGCGGCCAGAGCTCGGATTCGTGCAAGCGTGGTGCTAGAGCAGGAAGGCGAGCGCGTAGAGGGCTAAGCAGCCTCCTGGAGGCACCAAGAGCGCGATGCAATGCAAGGGCGTGGGTGCTTCGAGCTCAGGCCACAGCGGCAACAAAGCCGGGGGGCGGTGAGCTCCGGTCATGGCAGGAACGGCGCTACGGCACGCAAATGACAATGGGAGAAGGGGTAGAAGGGAGAGTGGCTCACGACGCTTGGAACGGAAGGCTCGGCATGGTCGGGGCGGCTCTGGAGGTGGCGCATCGACGACGGCGATCTCCGGCGATCCGAGGGCGAAGACGACGACGTGAAGGAGACACAGAGCTTCCGGCGAGGCGTGGCTCGGTGAGGATGAACAGGAGAACGAGGCGGAGCTCTTGGACATGGCTGCAGGGTGAGGCAGTGACGGTGGCTGCGTCGGCAAGCGGCGCCGTCCTATGACGCGCTCGGGGAAGAGAGCAGAGACGGAGAGGGGGTCCCGGGAGAGAGGGGGGTCAGCATGGGCCTCGTCCACGTCTCCTGGCGCGTGGTTGGGAGGTAGGGGGCGTCGACACGGCGAAGCAAGAGGTGGTCGCGCTTGTGCCGGCGCGCGGCGAGCATGCGCCCTCCTGCCCACTGGCAGGAGGTGGGGACGATTGGCATATGGGCCTGGTGGGCTGCTACAGAGCCAGGCCAGGCCAGGTAAGCTTTCTGTCTTTCTTAATTTCTGTTCTATTTTCTATTATTTATTATTTGCCACTATTTTGCAAATTCAAAAGAATTCAAAACAATGCCAAATATTCTCTGACCATTTTTATGTTGCTTATGGACCTTTCCAAAAGCACACAAAAATATATCAGAGGCATTTGGAGATATATTCCATATATTAATAATATAAACCCAAATTCAAATACATTAGTGATTTAAATTCAGTGCCCAAAATATTCCACAAAAATGTTCACTATTTTTGGTTTGGTCTCAAGCCTTGCCAAAAATTATCAATCATTGATGGAAGCATTTTGGGTTAAATGAATGCAACTTAAAGGGTTCATGCCCTTCTTTTAAATTGATTTCTGAGGCTTTCACTTTCCTCATTTCAAGTTTCTTGAAATTAACAGGATGCATGATGCTCACTGATGCAACTATCTGCAAACAATTCTAGGGTTGTGACATCCATAGTGTAAGAATTTTCATAAAGATCAAACATGACAGTTTGAGAATTGCGTGAAGATGAAAATTCAAACCTCCTCACAAAGGAACTAGTGAGATAGTGGTACTGGCGGCACTTTTCTGCGTCGAAGCTCACAAGATCAGCATTACACAAATATGCGTTAAATTCTTCCTTAATTCATGCTCAATCCATGAAGTCCTCTGAAGGCCATTCACAAGACCGCACTGGAGCGTCCCTTGGTGGCTCATCATCAGCATCACGCATTGCAAGACTAGGTCCTTGTTTCCTTGAAGAACCACCTTGGTACATTTTCCTAAACATATTTCTTCCTCTAAAAAATTTCTGAAATTTTTAGTAACTTTAAATAAAAGTAAACCAAACTCAACAAAATTGATAGCAACTACTCCTAAAAGTGCCTTGAGCCTATATCATGCATTAGAACTACTTGGAACCACATAAATTTGGCATGCAAGCTCAAGAACAGGGTCACCTAAGCAGCAAAAATATGCGATGAATAAAGCACTAGAACAAAAACTAATTGGACCATTGGAGGAGTCACATACCAAGAAACAATCCCCCAAAGCAGTTTTGTGAGAGGTGCTTTGAGCAAGGAGATCGAAAATCGCAGCAAAATGAGCTAGAACTCGTGCTTGAGCTGGATAATGGTGTTTGTGGGAGGAAGAAGGAGTGTGTGGGTGTAGTAATAAGTGGAGAAGGGCCACCATGGGCCCACGAGGCAGGGGCACGCCCAGGGGGGTAGGGTGCGCCCTCCACCCTCGTGGCCAGGTGGATGCCCCCCTGATGTGTTCTCGGTGCCAAATATTCTCAAATATTCCAGATAAAATAATATTTAAATTTTAGGGCATTTGGAGAACTTTTATTTTCGGGGTATTTTCATATTGCACGGATAATCAAAAAACAGACAGAAATTACTATTTTTTTGCTTTATTTAATATAAACAACAGAAAGTAGAAAGAGGGTACAGAGAGTTGTGTTTTCTAACTTCATCCATCTCATGATCATCAAAAGGAATCCATTAACAAGGTTGATCAAGTGTTGTTAACAAACTCATTCCGAACAACATGGAACCGGAGAATTTTCGAATAACACTAGGTTACCTCAACGGGGGTATGCACATCGCCAACAATAAGAATATCATATTTCTTCTTGACAGTAGGAAGAGGAAATTCAAAACCTCCAAAAATAATCGATGGAATTTTTCCAATAGAATTGATACTGTGGACTTGAGGTTGTTTCCTCGGAAAGTGTACCGTATGCTCATTACCATTAGCATGAAAAGTGACATTGCCTTTGGTGCAATCAATAACAGCCCCTGCAGTATTCAAAAAGGGCCTTCCAAGAATAATATACATACTATCATCCTCGGGAATATCAAGAATAACAAAGTCCGTTAAAATAGTAACGTTTGCAACCACAACAGGCACATCCTCACAAATACCAACAGGTATAGCAGTTGATTTATCAGCCATTTGCAAAGATATTTCAGTAGGTGTCAACTTATTCA
Source organism: Triticum aestivum (assembly GCF_018294505.1). Lineage (NCBI taxonomy): Eukaryota > Viridiplantae > Streptophyta > Magnoliopsida > Poales > Poaceae > Triticum > Triticum aestivum. The sequence goes on from NC_057806.1 coordinate 61,845,335, forward strand.
AATCAACTCTATGATATAAAGAGAGAGGCATAACACTAACACTGGCTCCAAGATCACATAAAGCAGTTTTAACATAATTTCTTTTAATGGAGCATGGTATAGTGGGTACTCCTGGATCTCCTAACTTCTTAGGTATTCCACCCTTAAATGTGTAATTAGCAAGCATGGTGGAAATTTCAGCTTCCGGTATCTTTCTTTTATTAGTAACAATTTCTTTCATGTACTTAGCATAATGATTCATTTTGAGCATATCAGTTAATTGCATACGCAAAAAGATAGGTCTAATCATTTCAGCAAAGCACTCAAAATCCTCATCATCTTTTTTCTTAGATGGTTTGGGAGGAAAAGGCATGGGTTTTTGAACCCATGGTTCTCTTTCTTTACCATGTTTCCTAGCAACAAAGTCTCTCTTATCATAACGTTGATTCTTTGATTGTGGGTTATCAAGATCAATAGTAGGTTCAATTTCTATATCATTATCATTGCTAGGTTGAGCATCAACATGAACATTATCATTAACATTATCACTAGTTTCAGGTTCATTACCAGATTGTGTTTCAGCATCAGAAATAGAAATATCATTTCGATTCTCAGGTGTTTCAGCAATAGGTTCACTAGAAGCATGCAAAGTCCTATCATTTTTCTTTTTCTTCCTTTTAGAAGGACTAGGTGCATCTATATTATTTCTCTGAGAATCTTGCTCAATTCTCTTAGGGTGGCCTTCAGGATACAAAGGTTCCTGAGTCATTTTACCAGTTCTAGTAGCCACTCTAACAACATAGTCATTATTCTTACTATTCAATTCATTGAGAAAACCATTTTGAGCTTTAAGTACTTGTTCTACTTGAGTGGTAACCATAGAAGAATGTTTACTAATGAGTTTAAGTTCACCTTTGAAATTAGCCATATAATCACCCAAGTGTTCAAGCATATCAGCACTGCGTTTTAATTCTCTACCAAAATAAGCATTGAAGTCTTCTTGCTTAACCATAAATTTATCAAACTCATCTAAGCATGGGCTAGCAAACTTGGTGAATGGGATTTTAGCTTTATCATATCTATAGAGAGAATTTACCTTTACTACATGTGTCGGGTTATCAAGACCATGTGTTTCTTCAATAGGTGATGGGTTAAAACCATATATTTCTTCAACAGGCGGCAAATTAAGACCATGTATTTATTCAATAGGAGGTAAATTCTTAACATCTTCAGCTTTAATACCCCTTTCTTTCATGGATTTGTTTGCCTCTTGCATATCTTCAGGACCGAGAAATAGAACACCCCTTTTCTTTGGAGTTGGTTTAGGAATAGGCTCAGGAGTTGGCTCAGGAAGTGTCCAATTATTTTCATTTGTCAACATATTATTCAATAGAATTTCAGCTTCATCCAGTGTTCTTTCCCTAAAAACAGAACCAGCACAACTATCCAGGTAATCTCTGGAAGCATCGGTTAGTCCATTATAAAAGATATCAAGTATTTCATTTTTCTTAAGAGGGTGATCAGGCAAAGCATTAAGTAATTGGAGAAGCCTCCCCCAAGCTTGTGGGAGACTCTCTTCTTCAATTTGCACAAAATTATATATATCCCTTAAGGCAGCTTGTTTCTTATGAGCAGGGAAATATTTAGCAGAGAAGTAATAAATCATATCCTGGGGACTACACACACAACAGGATCAAGAGAATTAAACCATATCTTAGCATCACCCTTTAATGAGAATGGAAATATTTTAAGGATATAAAAGTAGCGAGTTCTCTCATCATTAGTGAACAGGGTAGCTATATCATTTAATTTAGTAAGATGTGCCACAACAGTTTTAGATTCATAGCCATAAAAAGGATTAGATTTAACCAAAGTAATTATATCAGGATCAATAGAGAATTCATAACCCTTATCAGTAACAAAGATAGGTGAAGTAGCATATGCAGGATCATATTTCATCTTAGCATTCAGAGTTTGTTTTTTAAGCTTAGCTAATAATTTCTTAAGATCACTTCTATCATTGCAAGCAAGAAAGTCTCTTTTAGTTTCTTCATCCATAACATAGCCCTTAGGCACAACAGGTAATTCATATTTATTAGGAGAGCCTTCATAATCACTTTCATCAGTATTACCAGTTTCTATAATTTCATTCTCTCTAGCCCTAGCAAGTTGTTCATCCAGAAATTCACCAAGTGGCACGGTAGTATCAAGCATAGAAGTAGTTTCACCATAAGTATCATGTATAGCAGAAGTAGCATCATCAATAACATGCGACATATCAGAACGAATAACAGAAGCAGGTTTAGGTGTCGCAAGCTTACTCAAAACAGAAGGTGAATCTTACCTCCCCTCATAGTTGAGGGATAAATGTATGTTTTTGGATCTCTCAAGTTCTTCATAATGATAAGCAGATATAAATCCCAAGTGACTCAAAGAATAGAGCTATGCTCCCCGGCAACGGCGCCAGAAAATAGTCTTGATAACCCACAAGTATAGGGGATCGCAACAGTTTTCGAGGGTAGAGTATTCAACCCAAATTTATTGATTCGACACAAGGGGGGCCAAAGAATATTCTCAAGTATTAGCAGCTGAGTTGTCAATTCAACCACACCTGGAAACTTAATATCTGCAGCAAAGTGTTTAGTAGCAAAGTAATATGATAGTAGTGGTAACGGTAGCAAAAGTAATATTTTTGGTATTTTGTAGTGATGATAACAATAGCAACGGAAAAGTAAATAAGCGAAGAACAATATGTGAAAAGCTCGTAGGCATTGGATCGGTGATGTAGAATTATGCCGGATGTGGTTCATCATGTAACAGTCATAACCTAGGGTGACACAGAAATAGCTCCAGTTCATCAATGTAATGTAGGCATGCATTCCGAATATAGTGATACGTGCTTATGGAAAAGAACTTGCATGACATCTTTTGTCCTACCCTCCCGTGGCAGCGGGGTCCTAGCGGAAACTAAGGGATATTAAGGCCTCCTTTTAATAGAGTACCGGACCAAAGCATTAACACATAGTGAATACATGAACACCTCAAACTATAGTCATCACCGGGAGTGGTCCCGACTATTGTCACTTCAGGGTTCCCGGATCATAACACATAGTAGGTGACTATAGACTTGCAAGATAGGATTAAGAACTCACATATATTCATGAAAACATAATAGGTTCAGATCTGAAATCATGGCACTCAGGCCCTAGTGACAAGCATTAAGCATAGCAAAGTCATAGCAACATCAATCTCAGAACATAGTGGATACTAGGGATCAAACCTTAACAAAACTAACTCGATTACATGATAAACCTCATCCAACCCATCATCGTCCAGCAAGCCTACAATGGAATTACTCACGCACGGCGGTGAGCATCATGAAATTGGTGATGGAGGATGGTTGATGATGACGATGGCGATGGATTCCCCTCTTTGGAACCCCGAACGGACTCCAAATCATCCCTCCCGAGAGAGTTTAGGGCTTGTGGCGGCTCTATATCGTAAAACGCGATGAATATTTCTCTCTCCGAACATGAATATATTGAGTTGGAGTTGAGGTCGGAGGAGCTCCACGGGGACCATGAGGTAGGGGGCGTGCCCAGGTCTTGATCTTGTGCCAGTATTTTTTATTATTTCCAAAAATAGTCTCCGTGAAGTTTTAGGTCATTCCGAGAACTTTTGTTTCTACACATAAATAACACCATGGCAATTCTACTGAAAACAACGTCAGTCCGGGTTAGTTCCATTCAAATCATGCAAATTAGAGTCCAAAACAAGAGAAAAAGTGTTTGGAAAAGTAGATACGACGGAGACGTATCAACCGCCAGGACACTTTACACTTGTTTTATGCGGAGACAGGTTGAATAAAACTGACATAGCATAATCATGGCGGATTAACAGTGTCATGCAAAACGAATATGCACGATGGCATAGCAGATCAAGTGTTTAAACTAGCCTATTACAAGGCGTTCTGATGCCCAAAAGGATAATTGTTTTCAACAAGTGTTGTAGTATGCAGAAGGCTAAACCGGCCTCCGGATCATGACTCTTCGCCGGGCTGACTTGACGGTTGTGGATCATCCTGTGCCGGTTCATCCTCCTTCTCTCCACCCTGCGGCTGGAAGTCAATGGTTGCCCAGTCGATTCCAGTTAGGGCCTTGAATACAGCTTCGCCGCTTATAAGTGTGGAGGGATCAACATCAGGGGCGTAGGTATGCTTACGGATTGGCGGGATAAGATTTTCCACATCATGAGTTGGCACATTAACCCGTTTGTTGTCGGCGTCATAAATCGACTGGTAATGAGAAAGATTTGTTTCTTTAGCCAATTTGCTCGCTAAGGGGCGTGTTTCCTTCGTCAAGGCTCGGAGATCATCATTGTCAAAATTTGACCCGTCCTCCTTTATGCTCGGATAGCCACGTCCTATATCGGCCGGATCAAGATCTGGAATCCATGCTTTAGCCAGGATTAGCACAGTTAGAGCACCTGCCCTTGCGGCTGATCTTTTTAACTCCTCAAACCGGCAGGCAGCATGGACAGCTTCTCTAATGTTTCCTTGATCAAGTTTGGGGGTGGTTTGTTATGAGAGGTAGTACAAATGATCCGTTGTGTGCCGATATATAATAGCTCTATAAGAGTACAGGCAGCCTTCAATTTCTTCTGCATACCAGAGCCCAGATGGGTAATGCGAGATCCTACATCATTACGCACGTCGATAAACCGGCAATTCATAGGATAATACATGTTAACAGCTGGCAATAAGGGTACTTACCAAACACAGCAGTGGTCATGGCATTGATTTGCCGCTTCAAGCCATTTAGTTCTTCTGCTACCGGATTAAGAGCTTATTCAGCATCCTCCGCCCGCTTTAGCAGAGTTGCTTTTTCAGTGTCCCACCCTGCCCGTTTGCTTTTAAAGCTTTCCTTCAGTTGTTCCATGGCTGTTAAAGCGCTAGTCAGCTCTTCTTTAGCCTTGGAAGTTTCTGCTTGCTGGGACTTGATATTTTCTTGAAGGTCGGAGATTTGAGATTCCTTTTTGCTCAGATCATCCTGCAAGAGACATTTAATGAGTTGGTAGTGCATATTTGAAGTCCCAAGCACATAACAAGTTATACACTTGGCACTTGGGGGCTAATGCATCTTGCTTCTTATCAACTAATATTTTAAGTCCCAAGCACATAACAAGTTATACACTTGGCACATGGGGGATAATACATATTTGCTCAAGTCAAGGTTATGGATTTTTCCTCCTCAATCGGATTATAAAGATGATTATGAAAAAAATAGAAGCTTCATGACAGAAAGGTACCGATTCATCCTAAAGGTATAAACCGGTCCCTGGGGGCTACGCAAGCAAAGTTAAATATTGTTCTGCTACAAGTCCCAGTTCACATTAATATTATGAACCGACCCTTGGGGGCTACTTGAGTTGATAGTCTAAGCCGGTCATAAGGAAAGAAAGCTTATGTAGAGTGAGTGATATTTACCTCGTACCGCTCCTTCATCAGGCCCACTAAACCGGCTTCATAATCGCGGCTTGTGTACAGGCGGTTTAAGAATCCAAAATGAATATCTTGGGCATTGAGGTGGGCATAGCGTGATAAATCTGTTTTCCACTTGCCCTTATCCATAGCAGAAAATTCTTCCTTGGCACTATGTTTTAATAAAGCAACGGGATTACCAGGAGTTGTATAGCCTAAACTAGTAACAATGACATCATCCAATTGGTCATCAGCCCCTTTGATTGGGCTTGGCGGTTTATCTGCAGTTTTAGCCGGGCTTGGCGGCTCAGTAGCATGGCCTGTGGGGTCATCTTCCGTCTGTTCAGCAAAGGTGTCATGATGTTCCGGTGGCGGATCATCAAGAATAGCGTCAGCATTTGGCTCAAACTGTTCTGGGATTTGTTCCAGTTCAGTGGCCGGGTTATCATCAGCGGGCGTATTCAATTTGGCCTTTTTGCTCGGCCTAGCTTTGGCTCTGGAATGAATGGAAATAAAGGTTAGTATATTAAACAGGTTCAAGGAATAAAGAGTAAAGCGTAGTATGCTTACCCAGGAATAGTTTTAAGGGGTGGAAGTTGTGTCCCTGTTGATTCGCCAGAGGATGAATGGGAAGTTCCCTAGTAGTTCAAGTTAGATGGATTAAGAGGTTGCTGAAAATAACCAGCCTTGGGATAAGATGTGTCAGGAATGGATGAAACCTCTGTCGGCGTTCGTGAACCGGCGTGTTCGGTAAACCAGATAAAGTAACCACCTGGCCACTATGCCGGGTTGTGCGGCGAGCTTCATCACTACAAAAAAATACACTTCCGTGATGATACGTGTTTGTCACAGTAGGTCGCTTTTTTTGTCATGCATGTACATCCATGACAAATTTATGACAGAATCAGGATAGTCATACATGTGCTGTCGTAGAAGTGTTCCATGACATTACCAAAATTATCATCATGGAAGTGTCCACTTCCATGACGATAAATCGTGTGTCACAGAAGTGCTTTCGTCAAGGGTGACCGACACGTCGCATCCACCTTAACGGAACACCGTTAAGCTATCGGGTCGGATTTTGGATCCGATAACTTGTTAACAGCCCCGACCAATGGGGATTTTCCACGTGTAAAATCATCATTGGCTAGAGGAAACACGTGTCAGCTCATCGTCGGGATAGATGTCATCCACTCACTGGACAGAAGGCGCCTATGATACGTCGACACGTGGCACGGCCCAACAAGTTTAAATGGGCCGGCCCAACTAAAGGCCCACAAGATTTTGCGAACCATAATGGGCCGACCCAGCTAAAAGCCCACGAGATTTTGCGGACCATAAAGGGCTGGCCCAGCTAAAGGCCCATAAGATTTCATGGGCCATAATGGGCCGGCCCAGGTAAAGGCCCACAAGATTTTTGTGTGCCATAATAGGCCAGCCCAAGTAAAGGCCCACAAAATTCTTGCGGATCATAATGGGCCGGCCCAGCTAAAGGCCCACGAGATTTCGCCGACATTAATGGGCCGGCCCAGCTGTAGGCCCATAAGATTTTTGAGGACCCTAGTAGGCCGGCCCGTTAACTGGCTGCCATGTTTTGGGCCAAATGCCGGCCCATATTTGATGCGGTCTATTAATGGCCTGCCACGCTCCGGGCCTAATAGTGGCCCATATGAGATTCGGCCCGTTAAAAGCCTACCACGTTCTGGTCCAAATTACGGCCCAGATCAGGTCCGGCCCTTTAAGAGGTTTTGTGCCTAATTATGGCCCATATCAGATTAGGCCCGTCAACTGGACACTATGCTTTTGGACCCACTTGCTAAAGGCCCACTTAGTAATTCGGCCTGATATTAGTTTTGGCCTGTTAAGGGCCCGTTTAACATTTCGGCCCTATATTAATTTCAGCCTGTTAAAAGCCCGTCATATAGTTGGGCCTAACTACGGCCCGGTTTGCATCCGGCCTGCTCGCAGCCGATATCTGGTTGGGCCAAACAAGGACCGAGTCAATTTTTCGGCCTGTTAAAAGCCTGTGATTTGATTCGCACAATCATGGGCCGGGGTTCATTTCGGGCTGCTGCCGGCCCGTGAGCTGATCGGCACGTTTCAGGCCCAACCTACATCGTGATTGCATGACGGCCCGATTATGTACCGTAATTTTACGGTTTGGCCGGTTTACTGCGAAGACAGGATATATATACAGTAAAATAACTACAACATCGTGAATAAGAAAAAACCTATACTATACAATAAAGAAATTACGGCATATTACATCCACTGGGCATCAAAGTTCGCCACTATGATAATAAAGCACAAGCAGACAGCAGATTACATACACTGGGCATCAAAGATCGCCACCAGTGCAAATAAACACGCCGACAAAATAATATACAAAACCGACAGCACTTCAATAGAGTTCAAGAAAGGTTAGCCCTGCTGGGGAGCTGCAGCGCAAGCAGCTGAGCAAGATGATGAGACTGCGCTTGTTCAACACTTATATCTTCCTCACTCTGAAAGATAAACAAGCAGACAGATGACAGGTTTTGCACATAAAAGTATCAGTGCTGACAATTCATCACATTTCTTATTGACGAATAAAGTGACACAGTTTAAATTTGCATTAACACAATATGGTATTGTTCAGGTCAAGACATGGCAGGAAATGACATTGTGAAGGAGTTGGCAGCTTCACGACACCACTGGATTACAGATCAAGAACTCATAAGTATCAATGGTTAGTGTGCTGTCAATTTATACCATTTCAGATTGGCAAATAAAGAGACGGTTTAAATAATAGTAGAATGATATGACATTTTTCATAGTTAAGACATTGCAGAATATGACATTGTGCTGTAGTGGGTAGGTTCACCACACCACTGGATTACAGATGAAGAACAGAAGCATACATGCAGTGCAAAAGAAGATCACTTGCTCTGTATAGTTTAATTTACATGGTATGAAGAAGGAACTTGGTTGTACAACTGAAAACTTAAATTGAGAAAGGACGAACTTTTGTTTATGAACTACATATAATAAACTTTAAACAAGCAATTTGATGCAAACACCAAAAATAAACAGCTGTTGCAGTCATGCCTAACCAAATATATACAACAAAGTTTGAAGGCTTGAGATGGACAAACTTACATTATTGGTGAAGACAGGCTCTATAAAGGCCTTGTCCATGCTGATGGGGGGGGCAATTCAAGAAGTTTACCACAGAATCTTCTTCAAAAGCATTGCCTTTATTCTACATTTTGTTAAGAGTAAATATAGATGTGATAATATACGAAAAAATGGAGAATATTTAAGATAAGATGAAGAGTGATGCTACATAACCAAGTAGCTATAAATGTAAGTGCAGCGATACAGGCAAAAGGTACAGCCAAGAGCAATGCACAGCTAAACTTCTTCAGTACCAACCTTATGGTAAGAGTAAATATAGATCTGATGTGTAGAAAATGGAGGGCAAAGGAAAATAAGCTGCAGAGTGATGGTACATGAACAACTACCTGTCATTATAAGTACACTGATAAAGGACAGCATGTACTTACAAGAACAATGCAGAGCTAAAAAAACATTGGCATTGGATATATTCTACACTAATGTAACCATTCATACAGATCAGATAATTTGGAGCGAACAATTGATAAGCAAGCTATCATGCATACTGCTGTCACATAATGAACCAGGTATGTATGCAAGTACAGTGATACAGGACAACAGGTACTAACAAGAGCAAAGCAGCGGGCAGCATATTTGCGATATCCTGTCGTTCTTGTCAAACCGGAATTCTTCTTCGAGCAGATTTCCTGCAAAAAAGATCCGTAAGGCACATGCGGAAAAGTAGAAGTTCAAATTGTCATGTGATTTCATAGACAGTACCTCATCCTGGGAACGAGACCAGTGCATAACAAGGTTTTTCCATTCAATGTCTTCTAAATTTAGCACAGGAGACTTCACCGGAAATTCGTTTATAGACTTGCCATCAAAGTGTGATTTCCTCAGGTAACACCGATACTGCTGCAATGCTTCCTTGAAAAGCACAAGCAAGCTTTGCTCGTCATGACTATCCAGATTGACCCTCGCCTAGTTACAACAATGTAATGTAAATCATTGATGTGTTCAATCAGCAGAAAACAGGAAAATAATAGCCATGAATAATAGCACTTACACGTAAGTTGGACAGGAAGATGTGAAAATGGTGTTTGTCTTCACAATAATCTTCCCATGATGGGAATATATGCACGTAGTCCCTAACAACATTGAAAGCATTGTCTTTTAAACTGGGAATAAATGGAATGGGGTTCCAATCTGCAGGAATTGGCCGTCTCTGCAGTTGGGATAGGTCTTCGGCCGGTGGACTTGCTGTACTTTTTGCTGGAGTGGGATTTTTCTGTGGTACAGCTGGTGCTATGGCAAATGAAATCGGTATACCTTTTGCTGGAGTGCAGGTCCTGTGTGGTGGGGCTAGTGGTGTGGCCAGTGAAGTATGGGTACAGTCTGCTGGAGTCGGTCCTACGTTTTGTGTCACTGGTTGTACAGCCAATATAAGTGGGGTGCTGTCTGATTTCTCCGGCACCACCACGTTTTTCAAGGACTTTGCTGGTGCTCCTTCAGGTTCGGCAATCACCCTCTTCCTTTTTGATGTCTGATGCACAAGAACAACATTTGAGTGGAAAAACATGGTATGATGACAGATGGAATATGTATTGATAATGGATGGGCATGGCATCTCGACATATATGATGAGTAAACTAAGCAGATGGCGGTGCAACAAAGTAGAAGAAATGCAAGACAACATATGCAAGATACCCGCAATCAATAAAACATTGCCAAATTAGAACAGGCACCTTGATGGGTGAACAGGACAGGCCATCTGCCTTTGACTCCTCGAGGTTAGAATAGTCATTAGGATCATATTCTGAACAAGAATCAACAGGTGGGGAGCGTATGAGTTTCATTGCATCCAGAATGGCACTCAATGCCTTGGTGCCAATTTTGTAAGTCATTGCAGTGTTTAGCTTCAAGAGTGGACTGCTGCTAGTGCGACACAAAGCAGCTACACAGATCATAGTGTAGATATAACGGGAAAACCTTAAGCATCAGAGTAAAATCAGCAAAGTGGAACTTGCTGGAATATATGTGCTAGTATTGCCGGTACGGCTAGAAAGGCTTCGGATACCAGCTCTCTTCAAGTGAAGGTGCGGTACTGTTAATATCAATGTAACTCTCAAAGGCGACACAGCTCCCCGCATTTCCTTGCTATTCTTATAGGATTCAAGTGGGCAGGCCACTACAAATCCTATTCCTATGTTTACAAGATCCTACGAATCAAAGAGGCTCAAAGTGTCCATCACAACCGACCGTATAGACCTCTACACTGCAAATGTCCCTGCTCATCTTCAGTACAAGGAACATACTGTACTACTATCATACTCCCTCCGTTCCAAAATATAAGTCTTGGTAGAGATTTCCACTATGGATCACATACAGATGTATCCAGGTACATTTTAGAGTGTAGATTCACTCATTTTGCTCCATATGTAGTCCATGGTGGAATCTATACAAAGACTTGTATTTAGGAACGGAGAGAGTACATATTAAAGAAGAACGGAAGAGGAACATGGTAAAGAAGAGCAAGCAGATTTTGGATAATAAAATGTTGGTTGCGCAGTGCCCACACATGATGAACCAGAGCGCATTAAGAATGCAACTCCTAGCTGTCTCTCGACCATTTCAGGCGGTTGGATGAAGATCCTACGTCTCCTAACCCTTCTTCTTCCTCGTCTCTGATTCTTCCCATACAGAACACCGCACGGGCCGCCGGCCGGACCACCGGCCCCCACCGCCTGTGTTCCTCCGCCACCCCCACCCCCACCCCACCCCAACCCCCACCCGCGTCGAGTTTTCTTCGTTCGGCGAGGCCCCACAACCACCCGAGCCCCTTCGATCGCACCGGCGAACTCCGGCGAGCTCTGAAAAATCGACTGACCCAATTTTGAAATTTAGTCTACTGTGATTTAACTAGTGTGGAATATAAAAGGGGAAAACCATAAGCATTGCGAGTATGGTGTTGAGCGTGCCATGGCGGATCTGAAGGTGCAAACCGGACAAAGGCAACTTCGCAACCAAGACAAGAAATCAGAGTAAAGCAGTGGCGATCTATTTTCTTGCTGCGATAAATAAGTTGAGCAGATACGAAAGAGTACCGCCTCTGGTGCGGCGCCGTGTACGCATCTGCTGAGAATTTGACGGTGCTGCGGTAGCGATGGCTGTCGGCGGCGTGGAAGCAGATCTAGGAGGGTAGACGGTGGCGGCGGGGCGCGGTGGACGAGACGGTCGTAGGAGCGGCGCCGGCAAGGTGGACGACGGCGGGGATGAAGCGAGAGGACGGGATGCAAGGATCCCGGTCCGAAGCCGTGGATGAGAGAGGTCGATCTCTTGTAATGGACGGCGGCGTCGGGGTATCAGCTCCGGCATGGTGGAGGAGGACGGCGGTGGATGGGGTGGCGGACGGCGGCGGACGGAGGAGGGTGGGGTGGAGAGGGTGTTTTGGCGCCCACGGAGTACGAATGGGGAAAAGGGAGGTAGAGAGGAAGGGGGAACCATGTATTCAGGGCGCGCTTGTCTCAAATGCGAGGAAATTTACAAACTTAGCCCCCGTTTCAAATTTCTACTACATCACAGCAACACTAGTCGGTTGGGGATAGGACGGTAATCTCGCATACACCGAATATTTGCCGACGAGAGTTTGTTTTTGGCGCCCACCGTGTATGAATATGAATCGGGGAGGGAGTCGATTTCGGCCGAGGACACACTGTGTTTTGGCGCCCACCGTGTATGAATCCGGGTGAGAGGCGGTTACGTCACGTTTGGGTGAAATTACAAACCTACCCCTATCGAAACCTATAGAAATCCAGCATATAGGCTTTGCGTGGCAGGGATAGGCAGTAGTGATTTCCATCTCGCAGATTTTGGTTTCGGGCGGTTACTGCGACTTTCCCCGCTTCGTTCAAATTTTGCAGAGTGCACGTTTACGGTGCCAACTCAATTTGAATCCCGTTTGTATTCTATTTTTTTCGGCGGGATCCATTTTCAATTGGAATTACATTCTATATACATCATTTTTTATATATATACTTTCAAAAGCACAACAAAGAATTCTGCTCCTTTATATGTATAATATGATTTACAAATACAACGATCTCGAAATCTTAAGGTTGAATTCGAAAAATTTAACCAAATTATGTTCTACTAAAATGTATGGATCAGTAATATCTACATATTAAATAACATAGATGTGCGTGAATTCATATGAGTATGCATGTTTGATAGATCAATTTTGGTTCGAGTATGGATTACATGTATCATCATCTCGAATTCAAATATTTGAATCCCTTTTTTGTTCACTCCTTTCACGCCCATCTCTCTCGCATGCATGCTCCTTCAGGTAGCTATCACTCTCTTTTCTCCAGCTCACCCGCACGCTCACTTCATGTTGCTCCTATCCTCGCAAACATGGTCTCTCGACGTCTCCCTTGAGAAGTGTCACACTCTCCCTATCATTATAAATTACACGGTTTTCATTATCTCTCATGTCTCTACTGTTCTCTGGTATCACTCGGTACCTAAGCTTTCTTTTTCACCGCCAAACACACAGTCTCCAGTCGTCTTTCACTTTGTCTTTGTCTCTATGGGATTCTCTCACACACCCTATATGTCTCTACATATGACTCATACCACTAAAATTACTCACTCTATCTCTCCTGTAGACACAACATTTCTTGCGGTCTCCTTTTCGTCTCCATCCCAGACTGACATTATTCATTTGTTAACCGATCAGACAACCCCGGCTACCGTCTCCTCTCTCTCTCAGACACACACGCACAACTCCTACCACTAAAATGTGAATGGAAAACGAGATTTTGTTATACCCAAACAAAAAAGGACTTGAGGGAGTGATTTCTCTGACACGGACGCGACCTCTCATAGCGCAGGCATTGAACCGGCGCGCCGGCCAAGAGGGCCGCACTCACTGCAGGCCCGGCTGAGCACGCCTCCTCGCCGCGTGCAACCAGCTTAAGACTGCCCCGCCTGCCTTCATTGAATCCGCGTGTGTGCCGGCAACACGTCCTTCTACGAGCCAGCAGGCATTTAGAACACAAAAAATGACTAAAATATAATTAATTTACGCATGGTCTTGACTTGTTGTGCTTGCACTGGTAGCAGGAACTAGTAGAGGATTTTCTTTATTTATAACTCTCCTCACATTTTTTTGGCTTTGAAGTGAATCATTGTTGTGGACATTATGTATGAATGTGCAGATATCTGTGAACATGAGTTTGATGTGGAAGTTGAACTTGGAATGTTGGGCTTCTTCCATCTCTTCTTTGGCTTGGGTGAAGAGAGCATCTGATTGCTCTTTTCGCTTCTTTAGAAACTCAGCTACATTCTCAAGGGCTGCTGCACGCTTTCTTTCATCCTTTACTAATGCCACGAGGAAACGAACTGCTGACGACTCCACCTGGCTTGTGTGCAATCCAACATCATCTGGGAATTTGCACCTTGTGTCTAATCCAGCATCATTAGGGAACTGGCACCTTGTGTGTAATCCAGCCTCATTTTGGAAACATGATCTCGAGGTTGACCATACTTCCCTCCTCGCAGGAACTGCATCCTGACATGAAGTTACTTCTTTTTTAGATCAATACTCAGAGCAACCTAGATCCATTTAGTAGAAGCCAGATAAACAGAACTCGGAGAAGTGAATTCAAAAGGAAAAATAAATAAAAACAGACTACAAGGTGAGAACACCCACTTCCTACATCAAGCTTAAAACGAAAGCATTAGGACGATTAAGACTCTTCTTATTACACATCGAAGAACACCACGCTTAAGAGAAACAAAAACTACAACATATACACATCGAAGAACACGAGGATACACGAAAGTAATTGAAAGGGTGTTACTTACCAAAGCTCGTTTTACAGGTTCGGTGCAGCTACTCTTTAACTCGCCACGCTCCTTGAAGATGTCCCAAATATCCCGTGTTTGATCTTCATTGCTCCTCTGCATGTTCACACTCGTGGTTTTAAAATCTCAACATGGCAAGAAAATATACTACTAGTAATACTCGCGCATCTTGTGGGCAATATTAAAGCACTCGTCTGCCATGTTAGAGCATCTCCAACAAGATAAGCTACTCATACAAATGCATCTTGATGCGTGCAACGCATGGGCATTTTGCTAGTTCTAAAAACGTTTCCATCATTTGCCACACTACTGGTTGTAGATGAAAAACCTGCCCAAGCACAGCGAGATACAAGAGCGACACACAATTACAAGCTGATATTCTGTTGGACAATGGAGTCTATGACCAATTACTTTTACGGGAACAATAGCACCCAGGAAATTTGAAGGGTAGGTATGAAAAAAATTGGAACTGCACATGTACTGCTAAGTGATTCAATACACACATTACCAATCAAGGAGGAGAACGATGGTCGCGGCGGCCTCTGTGAGTCATGGTCGGCAACGGGAGTCAGTTCATTGTCCACGACGGTGGTACTTCTGCGCTTGGCGTCGGCTTCCGGGAAGCAGATACGAGACCGTGGAAGATGATGCCGGGGAAGAGGCTCCGTGTACGACGACGACGATGGACCGGCTCCAGTGCGGCGTATGAGGTCGTCGATGAGGCAGATGCGCTACGGCGGACGAGTGCGCCGATGTAAAGGGGAGGAGCACGAAGGCTGCGGTGCCGTGGAGAAGTCTATTTTGCGGTGGGGATAGAAATTGGGGAGTATTCAGGTGTACTACTCTGGGTGCCGGGGTGGGGTTGGCTGGGTAGGGTGAACCTGAAGTTATGAAAACAGCCCCCTACCAAGCGTCATCCGTAGGCCTGTTCCGAAGGCTATGATGGTAACTTCCCACTGCTCGAATCAGGGTCGCGGGAGATTTTCCCGCCGACCTCAAAATTTTGTGACACTGGACTCCCCGTGTGGCGTGTTGAGTGATTCGGCTAAGCAACTAGCGAGTAGTAGTAGTAAACTCTGCATATTAGGTTTGACCGAAGTCAAACTTCCTAAAGTTTGACCAAGTTTATAGAAAAATATAAACATTTACCATAACAAATATGTATGATGTGAAAGTACATTCAATAATGAATCTAATGGTATTTATTTGTTATTGTATATGTTAATATTTTTTGTTATAAGCTTTCTGAGAGTTTACAAAACTTGACTTTGACCAATGCTAATACGCGGACTTAAATAAAAATGGAGGGAGTACACATTTGTTTTCTTAGTTTGTAGTGAACTAATCATTTGTTGAAATTGTGAAATAAATATATTAGGCTATTGACTTCGAATGTAATGGTCTATACAATTCAATAGTTACAATCATTGTCGAATCCCAAGATGTATACAAGGTCTATAGTACTTCACAACATGCTCAAACTCACATAATCCCAGTCAAATGAGAATCTAAATGCATTTCATAGTTATTACTTTGTAGGATGCAACAAGAACAACCATAACTCTACATCAGCCATTATAGAAGCAACATTTTGACATATCCCAATGTGTGAATGAAACGTGCAGAGAGAGCTTTTGAAGATGGAGCAGATTGGGCGGGAAAGATTGTATGTATGTGGATGATAGAGTAGGAGACAAACCTAACGAGACATAGAGAGAGAGAGAGAGATAGAGAGAGAAAGAGAGAGGAAGAAGTTAGGTCTGTGAGAAAGATGCATACATGTAATATACATGAGATGCGTGTGCATCTGGATTCTTATACGTGGAAGGAGAAGAGACAACATGTTTGATGAGAGAGCAAGAAAAACATGGACGAGAGGGGAAGGATCTCGTGGGTTGAGGGATTGACAATTTTGTGCGGGGGAGAGAGGGATTGGTAATTTTGTGCAAGAGAGAGAGGGTGGGGGAGGAGTCAGTCAGCCGTCGTCACATCACCCTACTTCCAAATGACACTGCATTCTCTAGCGCGGTGTGGTCGCCGTCTTCGATCTGCTCGTTGCCCTCTTTGAAGATTGAGGTGTTGTGCATGTTGGGGTGCAAAGAAGCACAAGCGAGAGTGGTCCGTTATATAACCTTGGATGGGGATGAATTGTGTGCTCGGGGGAGTGTGTGTGTGTGTGTTGTGCTGTGTGTGTCTCTGTGTGTGTGTGTGTGTTAGATATTGAGAGAAAACAAACCTAAGGAGAGAAATGGGTATTCACGAAGAGATTGTGCGGGCCTTGAGGTGGGCAGGGGCCGGGTGAGGGTGTCAAAATGTGCGCGTTGATGCATGTGTTGCATGCGACCGTGCGAGGGACGGACGAATCGACAAAGATGGTTGTTGTGTTACAGATGCTCCTCTCTCTGTCTATCTCTCCCAATCTCTCTCTCTCTCTCACACACACACACAAGTAAACTAGAAGACCATTCTTTCATGTATACACAACTTATCGGCATCTGTCTATGTCTCACTCATGCACGATCATTTGCACATTCACACCTCTCTATGTCTGTATCACACGCACACCGTCTCCACATTGCCCTTCCGCCACAACACACATATGGACACATACACACGTTCTCTCCCAGTCACACACACGAAATCAGTATTAAAAAAACTAGGGCCCACCTAAAACGTCCAAATCCAAATAAACACGAACTGGAGCTAAATTCAAATATATGGAAATATTACAGCGTCAAGAACTTTCATGGGAAAAAAGTTGAGTAATATTCAAGGATTGTTTTCACACACACAAAAAGGTTCGGTGGATATCCTTCGAGCGCGACACGGTGACGCACCATTCGATCGACCGCGCGGCCGCGGTTCACGTGCTTGCACAAGATTCCGTATCGTGGCCGTGGTACTAAGGCTGGTCCCAATGGGTAAGAACATAAGCTAGTAACTAATAAAAGTGCTGCCTAAGTCTAATGTTTACGTGTACTAGTATGGTTTTATTTTAAGTTTGACCAACCTTATATATAAAATTAAAGTAAGCTCCCACACGCGCACTCATCAATATGCCGTCGCCGCCGTTGCGCATGTCGGCGCCCGCCTGCTCCGGCCAACAATTTCTCGCCCATCACCGCCGTGTCGCCGCCATCCCTGTGCCATGAAGCCGAAGGCTCGCCCGCTCACGACGTCTGCAGTCCCTCCTCGCGATGCCGCTGCGCTGCCAACCACGCGAGCAGCTAGTGGAGCCGCGTCTATGCACGCAGCATACGAAGAGGAGGACGAGCATGTGCTCCAGCACGCCGGTGAGGAGGAACTAGCGTGTCATTGTCGTCTTCGCCCGCGCGGAGGAGGTGCGCGTGGTGGCTGTCACGGTAGAAGCCGGTCACGCGTGGTCGAGCCCGCAAACCAGGTGTGGACGCGGAATCTACTTTGAGGCCTTGAATGCCACGTGGATCCTGCAATCTGAAGGAGCAATTTGGGTCAGTCGACTCATGTGAGCCGTTTGATGCAACATGGATGGCTAGAAGGGCTTCTTCCACCTCTTCTGCCGTCTTCTTCCTTCGCTCCGTCGAACTTCTTTCACAAATCGACTGACCCAAATTATACTACTAGTACGAACGTATTAAGTACAGTAGGAACACGAAGATACGAGCAGTAGTACCAACTGCAAGAAGAACAGTAGTAAGACATAGTACTAGTACTACTGTACGTACTAAAGAGTTCAAATAACGAGAAAGAACATAAACATAGTTCTGCTGGGGCCTCAGCACAACACACCCTTGAAAATAAACTAATAAGCAACTAGTCCGCTTGACACTGCAGTAGAACCAGCATGAGCGACGGCACTGCCACCTACTTGGAGTCCGAGTCCACGTCCTCGACTTCGTCCTCGTCCCTCTTCCTCTTCCTCTTCGCCGACGCTTCTTTGCTTGAACCGGACACTGGGCTCTGCTTCTTCATCCAACCCTTGTAGATATTTAAACAAAGGTAGGCATCCATTGCTGCGTACAGGATGTGATCTTCATCTAATGTCTTCGACTCCCATGCATGATGAAACTCGTGATGAGGTTTCTTCAGTTTAGCGTACGAAGGATCAATCATGGCTGCTGCCAGGGTCAGCATTGAAGGTTGAGAGGAGGACACCAGGCTTGCCTTCTGGAGATCGAAGGGCTGGCCTACAACGAGACCTATCCGACGCAGGACGTCACTGTCGTTCTTAAAGCCTACAGTAACGAATTTCACTCTTTTGTCCTTGAGGAAGTTCTTAAAATCCTGGCACTCAACGTCGGCATGGCATATGTGGTAGACCAAGCAAACGTTATGTACGCAAACCTGGATCACGGCGGGCTTCTTCCTCTCTTCGTCCTTTAGATCCTTCTCTCGTCCCAGGACTGTGGTGTACTCAACATCTAGCCCAGCGACCCACTCATCCGTTGAACTGTTGAACATGCGTAGGAAGCGAGCAAGCCATGCTTTCACCGTCTCGGATCCACGTGTGTAGATGACGATGAACTGATCGCCGGTGATGGCTCTAACCTGGTACTCAGCGGCGACCATGGAGATTTGGGAGGCCATGGATTTTGGAGGAGGGTTAGGAGAAGTTGAACTGTTGTACCCCGCAAAAAAAACTGGGAGCGAACTAATGTGAAAGGACGGGACGACTGGGAGCGAACTGTTGTAAGGTAGAAGACGGGGACGAGTAGGGCGTGCGAACGGCGTGGGGTTGCTGGCTTGCCCGGTGGATAAACGGCTGCAAGCCCCCAAAGAGTTCTCGAGAACTATGCGGGACCCACTAGATGTCATGTCTACTAGACCCATATCGTAGGCCTGACGGTATAGCTTCTGCCTGTTCGCACGCCATGCCGGCGCGTGGATGTAACTTCACTTAATTCCGTCAAACGTCGCGCCTCCCACGACCTTCGCCTCCCTCGCGCGGTCGCGCCCTTTGAGACTTCGACCGGCTATAAATGAGCAATTTTTTTGCCTTTTTTAGACAAGCAATTTTTTTGCCTACTCCGCATGCATGATACTCCCTCTGGTCCTTTTTACTCCCGTCAACCGTTTGCAAAGTGTTTGACCAAATTTATACTTTTTTTGAACACCACCTTATATTAATTAACCAGCCACACCAGTACACTCATTCGATACAATATTCACCACACAGGGCGGTACGTTATTTACAAGAATACCATCTAATCTATTGTCAAAGCTATACTTAGCGATTAAGTGTGCCACCTTATTGGCCGAACGGCTAATCTTTGACAATTGAAGATTGTTGATCAACTTCGAGATGCTCAACGCTTTCATCTTCAGGTCACGCATAGCAGACCTGTCAACGCTTTGACAGGCATCAATGAAATCCCACGACCAAATTTATACTAAAAATATCAATATCTACAATACTCCCAAAACACTTAGGCGCGGTGCATTAACTTCTACCTCGTTTCTTGTTTCTTGACATATCAACCAATAGGAGATGTGGGTGTGCATGCTTTTAATGACTTGAGACTACCAAACACGACATGCAGTGGTTAGTTCATTGCATGCAATGCTATTAATTAGCAAATAAACATTAAGATCTCTCGTTTTCCCCTCCTCCTTGGTCACAGTGCACAATCTAAGATGACTTGCTCACCTAGACGGAGGGAGTACTGATTATAATGAGTACTCCCTCCTTCCATCTATATAGGGCCTAATGCGTTTTTCAAGACCGCCTTTGACTATTGATAAAATTAATACTACATGACATGCATAATGTGAAAATTATATCATTGAAAGCTCCTTTCACATACGAATTTGATGATGTGCTTTGTGTAAGTTGCATGTCATATATTATTGCTCTAACATTTGGTCAAAGTTAGCCTCGAAAAACGCATTAGGCCCTATATAGATGGAAGGAGGGAGTATAAGAACTACGTTTTATAATGAGTGTAAAAATATTGATTTGACATTGTGAATGTTGACACATTGTGGAATAGTTTTTGAAGTCTGCAAAAGTACTCAACTAGTGTTGTCGTTCTCCACAAAAAATGTGTTTACCAATGCATGCATGAACTCTAGTTACTCTAACCCCCCTCTCTTCTTTAATTCTTTGCCACATCAGCATGTTTGCTATTCCCGTGTGCATGATACCAGCTAAGATACCACCATTATGGCCAGCCTTAATCATCGCATGCAATAATTTAGTGCACCTTGAAATATGAACATGTGTGGGGCGTGTTTGTTTTTAATGACTTGAGACTATACCTAGCCCGGCATGCAAGATGACTTATTATGCACCGTTCCCCATACCTGCAGGAAGCCCGTTCGTCTCCAAATTTTTTCCTCTCCATGTGTGGAAACAATATGCCTGCCAAACTCTCCTTCTCCCTCCGGCGGTCCCACCACTCCACCCCGTGTGAAAAAATCTGCATGCATGACTCTCCTCCCCCCACGCTCGTCCAATCCGTTGTGACCAGCAATATTTCCACCCCTTCGCTCCCCCGTAATTTACTCCAACAAATATGCCCACGTAGCTGTTACTTAACTGCAGGTGCATTCGGTCACTGACATATGGGCCCAACAGGGGTCTGGCCCACATGTCAGTGACGCAACTGGACCGGCAGTTAAGTCAGTGCAGCTCAGTCCATATCTTACGTAGGTGTGCCATTGCTCGCTATAAATACTGCGCCTCCCACGACATCGCTATCTCCTCCCCCTCACGTTCACGTTCATCGCTATCTCCTCCCCCTCCCTCTCACGTCGACCACCATGGCATCGCCCCTCCCAAGCCCTAGGAGCCCCTCGCTGCACCGCGCGGACGGTCACGCGTCGTCGTTCCGTTCCTCGCCGCCACTAGTCGAGGAGGACGCGTCGGTGTTCCGCTCCTCGCCACTACGCGACGCGTCGCCGTTCCGTTCCTCGCCGCCACTAGTCGAGGAGGACGCGTCGGTGTTCCGCTCCTCGCCGCGACGCGTCGAGGTAGACGCGTCGGCGTTCCCAATCTCGCCAGCACGCGCGCGGGAGGACGCGTCAGCTCCCCGCTACGAGGAGAACGCCGCACCGCCCGCCGAGCCCCCCAGCCTTGAGGAGCTTTGGAAAGAAATGGATGTCGCCTTGTGGGAGGCTTTGCCTCCAGCAGAGCGCGCCAAAATAGAGGCGGAGAAGAAGGCCGAGGAAGAGAAGCGCACCGCGGAACAAGCTGCCTGGGAGGCCTATGTCGCGTCCGAGAGAGTCAGGCAATTGGCTCTTTGGCAGAAGGCTCGTGCGAGGGCCGTGAGGGTAGCAGAGGATGCCCGTGCTGACGCCCTGAGTGCAGTCGGGCCCAAGCGCCTCATCTATGCTTGGCGGTATGTGGACCGGGTGCACGCTTCCAGCGAGGAGGAGTACCTGTTGGCGCCGGATCACCACACCGGTGAGATCGCGCTCGCCCGCCGGCAAGCCGCCAATCAGCACCTCGCGAGTTGCAAGGCTGAGGAAGAAGCGTTGTGTCAGCGCGCTGGGAAATGGCCGCGCACCAGGGCACTCGTGGCGCGCCGCAAGCGCTCCTGCGAGCGCCGTGGCTTTTAGGAGGAGTATAATTTTTGTTTCGTAAGGCGATCTCATTAGTTTTGGGACGCAAATGATAAATCCCGAACGTTCAGGAATTTTTAGCGTCCTTAATTAAGTATGTAAAAGGGAAAGTTTGGAAACCTTGTGTATTCGTACGCATTTTGCAAGTACGTGCATATAGCACAAACTTTACTATATACTATCGCAGGAAAAGAATTCTATGAGACCAGGTCTCACGCGAGACCCATCCTGATGGATGACACGTGGCATTCACAAATCACAAAGCATCCCCCACCCCCACTTAAAATCAGGGGGGAGAGATTAGATGCTTTGTGATTTGTGAATGCCACGTGTCATCCATCAGGACGGGTCTCACCTGCTAACCGTGAGACCTGGTCTCATATAATTTTTTTCCACTATCGCACTACACGTCTCTCTCGATATATGCTTGCAGACTGTGCTACTCCCTCCGTCCAGGTCAATAAGTCATCTTCGGTTGTGCACCGTGACCAAGAAGGAGGGAAGACTTATACACCTAGACGGAGGGAGTACTACTATTACTTATGTACGTGCAAATGCACGTTTTAACATTACGATGCGGTTTTTGTAAAAGTAGAAAAACAGCACTAGTCAAGCTTGTGAAACGATTCAATGCAAAACAAATGCAAAAATGCTCGTTTGATTGTTTACTTTTAGCTTCCTTCTCTGTGGTTATTTCTCTGTCGTACTTTGTACGGAGTATCTCACTGGTTGGAAAGGCATGCAAATTCCCAAACCGCTTCCTACACCCTGTATCTCACTGGTTGCCGGCGTTGACGTTGTCGCCCATGTCGTCGAGGATGAGGTTGCCGAGGTCGGGGAAGAAGTCGTCGTTCGCAACTAATCATGTGGACTAGCATAGTAGTAGGATACAGAGTAGAAACATGAATTTTACCACGATTTCGAACAGGAAGGACAGAAACACATACGGTGCAACGGGAGCAGCACCGTTGGCGTTGAGGTTGTCGCCCATGTCCAAACACCACGTAGACACGGTCTTTGAGCACGGTTCGTAGTCGTTCCACGCTCGGGCATTGAAGTTTGTAACTATTTTAGATTAGAATATACTACTCCTCCGGTGCTAGTAGTAGAGCAGAGTCCTACTCTACTACTCTACTCAAGCAAGTTAGGGCATAGCATTGTAGGGAGTACCAGTACTGTGATCACTCAAGCAAGTTGTCTGGCATCGACATGACCCTACGCTGCTGGTATGTGTCTCGTAAGTCAAGCGGCGTGCTGTAGTCATCATCACCTGTCCACTTCCCGCAGCACATATTCGCTTCTCCATCTTTGTCCGCACATAATCTCGTCCAATCTTCCATCCCCGCTAAGGCGCCTCCCCCCCTCGTCCGAAACCCAAGCACTAACAATGGCAGAACCGAGCAGCGTCCGCCGAAAGAGTGGCTGGAATTCGCTCCCCACAGAGGTAATCAAGCTCATTGTTTCGCGTGTGGACAATCTCAGTACCATGCCGCTCGCCGCGTGCTCGTCGGGGCTGTACCGTTTACTCAAAGCCCTCAGGCCGGAGCTTTTTAAGCCAGCTCCTTGCTTGCTGATGCCGCCTGATCTTCAGAAACGGCGTGTCACGCAGCATAACGATCGTAGGGTGGCGAGCATCAACCCCCTTGACTGCGATCCGATCCCCGTCAGCCTCAACTACATTAACGGTATGTACTGGGTCGGCATGAACACGTCTTGGATGGTGCTCGTCGACGGTCGCGGCAGCTGGATGCTCGTGGAGGTCTACACCCGGCGATTGATCCCCCTTCCTTCGATTAACACTGCACTGCTTTGGCACCGCGGCCCAGAATACTCGGAATCTTACAGTAGCCAACATGATACCAAGTTTGATTTGCTCAAGGTTGTAATCTGCCAAGTGCCCACAAGATCTGCGAATTATAAAGACTTCAGGCTAATTGCGTTCTTCAACCGCGGTCTCGCCTATCTGACAGGTCACTGCGGTAAGTGGATAAATCTGCACGTCCATCGCAGGATCATACATCCTCCATGGTTCTCTGATGCCATTGAACACAAGGGCTTCATTTACGCTGTCGACTCCTTCTATGGCTGGACGTATTGCTGGCCTACTCCAGTCATCGCTACAAACGGCTGTTACAGCAGTATGTTACTTTCCTATGATATCATGATGGCTTGCTTATATTACTGTCAACATTTGCTGAAAAAATATTCATGCTCATAACATGCTGTTCTTAAGATTGACTAAACCAAGAGCCCTTTTTTATTTGACTCCAACTTGATATGATGTTGTAGGCCGCCTGGTGTCCCTACCCTTCCTAATCCCAGAACCTTTCAAAGAAAAGCGGCATGGCAGTTGCAGGTGGTTCCTGGCTCGATCAGACGACGGCGAAAGATTGATGATCGTTCGCACGTACCGGACGTGTTGTTTCGCGGAATACAATCACAGTCACTGCAAGGTCTTTGAGCAGGATCCCAGCTTCTCTGGGCCTTCAGGAATTTTTGACTGGAGGCTGGTAAGTAGCCTTGGTACACGCTCTCTGTTTGTCGGACTGAATTATCCGATTAACCAGGAGATAACCGACGGCAAGGATCATGATGGCAGCGCGGTTTCGTTCATCAGGCAAAACTGTGTGTACACAGCGTACCATGCGTCTCTGCATGCACCATACCCTGATATGTGCCGCCACGCTCTGCAGCCCAAAGTAGGAGAGAGGGTCGCAAGTATCAGACTTCGACCTGCTGGCTGGAGTTTCCCCCGTCAGGCACCCATCTGGTTCAAGCCGTCAGCCAATCTCCACAGCTTAATAAATAGTAACGTCTAACTGAGCCAGTTAGTTAGATGCGTACACTTGGTGTAGTAGGATCTTTATTTAGTTTGATGCATACACTTGTTCTTTTTTGGTAGCCCTTTTGTAATGATGGCTGATGTTTGGTTTGGAAGAGAGAGCTGCGTCTTCACTCTTCTGGCCTGCTTACTGCTTCTGTTGCACCCCCAGCCCTGGTTGCTGCTGCTGCTGTTTTCAATGTACAATCAGTAGTATATTTCGTCTGTTGGTTGAATAAATGTGTTGTTAGAACGACAAACACAATGTTTTGGAAGTCGTTGCACGGTTCGATCCTTTAGTGCCCCGTACCGTACGTAGCGCATACTATTTATCGTACGGAACACATTTTTTTTGAAACTCGGAACACATTTTCCACTTGTTGATAACATGCAGCCCACTGATGAAGGCCCAATAGAGAAGCCCATAATTAACTGGAAGGGAGGCTCTCACATGAATCCGGCCCAGGTACATGCTCATGGTCCCCTAAACATAAATAAGTAAATAAATAAATAAAGCTAAATGCTCATGCACCAGTTCTTTGGGAAAATAGGTAGCCCAGTATTTCTTTTTGAAGAATACCCAAGCTAGGCCTATTTGTTTTCTCCGAATTACTGGGCTGCAAATCTTTCAAGACGAGGAGGGATGCATTCCGGCCTGGCTTAAGAGTATGGTCAATGTCTGTTAAAAGTAATATCAAAAGGGGTTGAAAATTCCAAAAAAAATATAGCAAATGGGATATAAGTTTCTTTTTTTGTTTTTGTTCTTCACTGATATCTTATACGTATTTCATTTGATTTAACATGACATAGTACTAATTTATTTTTAAATTTGTTTTAGTATGGCTATTAATTTTTGGATTAAGAATATTTCGTTCCCGAGCAAAAATTTGCGAATTTTCAAAATTTCCAACATATTTAGTTAATTTTTTTACCCTGGTACTGACCAGAAAATGGCCAGCAATTCTAAAAATGGAAACGGGCTGCAATAAATTCCATATGAATTAGAAAATGAGTAAAAATTATAAAAATAATAGCAAATGGCTTGTACACGCCACAGATTTCGAGGCTGACTTGTTTACGCAAGGCTTTGTCAGTGAACACACGATTCTAGCAGCAGTTAGTGTTGGATGTCCATCGAATGGCCGACGTGCTTCTTCAATCTCTAATCTTCCTGCTCCAGCCGCCTAAACTAGCGCTGGCGAGACTGCCTGCTCCCTCCTCTTGTGGCCTACTGTGATGCCGCGCAGGCTTCCCCGGCCCACCCTACTCCCTCCGCTGGCCTGGCCGCACGCAATCAACTGCCTCCTTACTACGCGAAAAAATGATTCCTCTCACTGACATCTGGGGCGCACTGGTTGGGAGGCTGACCTGTGGGCCTACTAAGTTGACGCGTACGCAAGGCTTGTCAACTTAGTCAACAAATGATTCTAGTAGCAGTAACCGTTGGATTTGAATCGAACGGTCCTGCTGCTTCTTCAATCGCTGCTCTTCTTGCACCAGCCGCCCAAAACAGCGCCGGGGAGACCGCCTGCTCCTGCCTCCAGTGGCCGGTTGTGCTGCCGATGAGGCCTCATCGCCCCCTACTACTCCCACCGCTAGCTAGGCCCTGCAGCGACGACAGCCTCACACCGCAGCCGAACTAGTGAACCCTCGTACTCCTCTCCGCGTGGGCATCCACTGCCGCGTCTTCCCCGGCTCCGCGTCGTCCCCTTCCTAGGCCTCGCCGTCATCCACCGCCTTGGTGCTCTCAGCGCGGGGTGGTCAACGTGGTCAACGACATTCCCTCGGAAGAGTACTGTACGTGGAGAGGCTGACAGCTGGGTCCATGGCCACAGCCCAATGTTTTTTGTCATTTGCCAAGTCGCTTTGTCAGACCTGTTGGGCTGCAAATCTTTCAAGACGAGGAGAGCTTTCATTTGGCTGGCTGAGAAAATGGCCCATCAGTAATGCTAACAAAAAGAATATGGGCTCCAAAAAGACCTTAATAATTAGCAAATGGGCTGTAAATTATTAGAAATAATGGCAGATGAGATGTATGTTGTTTTCCACAGATTTGAGGCTTTCCTAAAAAAAGGTTGACGCACAAGCAATGACTGTTGGATGGCCATCCAACGGCCGTCGTGCTTCTTCAATCTCTGCTCTTCCTGCTCCAGCCGCTCAAACAGGCACCGGCGGGACTGCATGCTCCCTCCTCCCCGCGGCCGGCTCTGCTGCCGCGCAGGCCTCACCGCCCCACCGTACTCCCATCACTGGCCTAGCCATCCCTCTACTCATCCACACCTGCTGTTATTCTCCGGCAACGACAGACAAACCAGTAAACCCTCGTATACTCGTACTCCCCTCCGCGTGGGAAACAACTGCCGAGTCTTCCCTGCCTCCGTGTCGTTCCCTTCCTAGGCCTCGCCGTCGTCCACCGCCCTGGTGCTCTCGGCGCGGCCTGGTCAACGTGGTCAACGACCGACATGCATCCGAAGTGGACTTTATGTGGAGAGGCCGACAGCTGGGTCCACGGCTGCACGCAAGGAAATGCCTCCTTATTATGCACAAAATAATGATTCCTCCACCTGACATCAGGGACCCACCGAAAGGGCCTCTATATTTCACAAAAAAACGTTACCGCCGCTGACAGCTCGGACCACCAGCTATATCTTCACATGCAAGGAAGTGCCTCCTTATTACGCACAAAAAAATGAATACTCCCCCTATTAGCTGGGACCCAGTATAGTGGCAGGCTGACTTGTGGGCCTACAAGGTTGACGGGGATGGAGGGCTTTGTCAACTTAGTCAATATGCATGATTCTAGCTCCAATAACCGTACGATGTCCATCCAACGGCCGTAGTGCTTCTTCAACCTCTGGTCTTCTTGCTCCAGCCGCCCAAACCAGCGTCGGTCGTGCCTCGCGCTCCTGCCTCCCATGGCCGGCCGCGATGCGGCGGAGGCCTCACCGCCCCCTACTACTCCCACCGCTAGCCAGGCCATCCCTCTACTCACCCACACCCCCTGTTATTCTGCGGCAATGACAGCCTCACACCGTAGCGAACCAGTGAACCCTCGTACTCCTCTACGCGTGGGCATCCACTACCGTGTCTTCCCCGGCTCCGCGTCGTTCCCTTCCTAGGCCTCACCATCGTCCACCGCCCTGGTGCTCTCGGCGCAGCGTGGTCAAGGAACGGCTTCCATCGGACGTGGACTGTACGTGGAGAGGCTGACAGCTGGGTCCACGGCCGCAGCAAGGAAGTCCCTCCTTATTACATGCAAAATAATTATTCCTCCACCTGACAACGGGACCCACCGGATGGGCCACTGTATTTCGCAAAAAAAACATTTCCCCTGACTGCTGGGACCCACTAGCTACATCTTCGCACGCAAGGAAGTGCGTCCGGGCAAAAAAAAACGATTCGCCCCTGACTGCTGGGACCCACCAGCTACATCTTCGCAGGCAAGGAAGTATCTGATAGTCGGGACCCACCTGGTCGAAGCGTACATAGCATTGTCATTCTGGTCGCTAACGTGTACGTACATACTGGTCAATGTAGAGGCGCGCACGTGTCGTAGTAGAGGCGCGCATGTGTCGTAGTAGAGGCGCGCATGTAGCATTTACACGTACGTACAGTAGCCAGGGTGCAAGAAAGAAAATACGGCCACGTATGTGTACATACAGGCGGGGTCTCGAACGCCTACTCGCGCATACGTACGGCCAGGGCTCGTGTACATGGCTGGGTCGGAATGGAGAAATAGCGTCATCGTCGTGTTCATGAGGAGGCAACGGAATGCGTCGTGTTCATAGGGAGGCAACAGAATGCGCCGTGTTCATCGGGAGGGCTTGGACGGAACAGGCGATGGAAACGAGGCCTGGCATACCGCAGAACGGAGGAAACGGCCTTGTGTTCGAGCGGCCACGTTCGAAACGGGATACTGTTGATCGGGAGGGGTCTGGCGTACCGCAAAACGGAGGAAACGAACCTCCTACGGTCGAAACGGGGGTCCTGTTCATCAGGAGGGGTGTGGCGTACCGCAAAACAGAGGAAACGGACTTGTGTTGGAGCGCTACGGTCAAAATGGGGGTCCTGTTCATCGGGAGGGGTGTGGCGTACCACAAAACGGGACTCCACGGGATACTGTTCATCTCCACCGTCGACCCCCTCCAGCCTCCACGAGCTACTGTTCATCCACCGTCGACCTCCTCCAGCCTCCACCTGCGACTGTTCATCCACGGGCTCCTGTTCATCCAGCCTCCACCATGTGCTACTCCACCGGCTACTGTTCAACCAGCCCTCTCCACGGGCTCTTGTTCAACCACCCATCCACGGGCTACTGTTCATCCTGCCCTCCACTATCTACTATTCATCCTGCCCTCCACGGGGTGGTCCTATTCATCCAGCCCTTCACGGGGTCCTGTTCATCCAGCCCCAACCGGCTCGATCGATCGGGGTCCTGTTCATCCAGAGGCAACACCATGGGGTCCTATTCATCCACCCCCACCGGGAACTGTTCATCCAACCCCCCCTCCCCCCGCAACGCTCACTGTTCATCCAGAGGCAGCATCGATCGGCTTCAGTTAGCAGCAGTAGCGAAGGAATCGCTCGATCGGGTTCAGTTAACAGCCATCGATCGATCGCTCGGGTTCAATAATGCATAGCCTGCAGTGCAATCGCTCGGGTTCAGTTAGAGCCCAACGCCTCACTCGGGTTCAGTTAGAGCCAACGCCTCGCACACGCGCGCGTATGTGTACGAGAGAAACGTGCATCGCTCGGCCCCCGACCTCCCACCGTAACCGGGAACTCCCCAAAATTTTCCTCGCCCTCGCTTCTACCATAATTTTTTCCGTCATGGACGGCCCAAAGAATGTCATGCAGCTGCGTCTCCGGCCCGCCCAGGACGAAAAGCCCATTTTCTGTCATGATTTTTTTGTCATAGAAGTAGGAGCCCACCACATCTATGATGATACCGGGGTTTGTCACAATTATCGTCATAGAAGTGTCATATGTATGACAGAAAAGATTTTGGTTCGGCCCAAAATGTCACGGATGTGTCTTTTTTTTGTAGTGCATGCTGTTGTTTCTTCAAAAGAAAGTTGGGATCCAGATAAGCTAGAGGGTGTGAAAATTTTACTTTCCGGTTTGCTTGACGGGTTTTCTGTGTTGGCTGAGGATCTGAACCGGGCGAAAGAATAATTACCTCTACATCATCAGCCCGGCTAGCTTCAGCGTCATCCTGATAAGGTTCATTGTCAATGAGGTGTATGAAAAATCAACCAAGAGAATCAAGTTCTACCTCTGATTCCGGATTGTCAAGATCCTCATCGAGGTTCAGCTTGGTGTATTCAGCTGCTTTCTTCTTGGCAGGCTTTTTGACGACCTTTGTCTTGGGTCGAGGGGTCTTGGCCGGTTTATCCTGAGGTTTCTTCTTCCAAAATGGGTCGTCACCCTATTAAAAGATTGACAAAGGTTATAAGGAAGAGTTCAGAATATTTCGTTCAAACAGGGGTTAGGCAATTCTTACAGCTGGCAGTTTATTTGAAACACAGAAGGGACTTAGCCCTGTTTTGCTGCAGACAGCCACCGATTCATCCAGTATCTTTTTGACAGCTTCAGTGATTTCAGCATCAGTTAACTGAATACCAGTGTGCCATTGAGGGTCTTTCAAGTCCCTTGTGTATTCGCACATTAAACCGGGGCGACGGCTTAAAGGCAAAATACTCCAAGATATCCAGCAACGAACAAAGTCAATTCATGTCACACCATTAGCCACAAAGGCTCTAAGCTTGGCAAGTTGTGGTGCATACTTGGCCCGTTCTTTTGCAGTCAGCCTTTGGGGAAATGGGTGTGTATTGGTAAGTCGGTGAGGATGATAACCCGGCAGAGGATTCTCATCATCAGGGGAAGTATCTTTGCAATAGAACCAAGTTTGGTTCCAATCCTTAGGGTGACTATGATGCTTGGCATGAGGGAAGCTGACGTCTTTCCTTTTTTGAATTGAAACGCCGCCAAGTTCAGTATTGGGCCAGTATACAAATTCGGTATGGCGGTTTAAATAGAAAAAGTTCCTGAACAGTTCAACGGTCGGTTGTTCTTGCAGATAATCCTCGCAAAACACTTGAAGATTACAAATATTGGACACAGACTTAGGTCCAATATCTTGAGGGTGGATCTAGAAGCTAGAAAGAACATCATGAAAATCTTTGATCCGGGAGGTTTAAAGCAATGGTTCAAATGATCAACAAACAGAACTGTCTTGCCATCCTTGGGCTCGGGAGGATTTTATGGACCGGGGGCTCGCCAGTGGATTTCACTCTGTTTCGGTAAAGCGCTAGTTATAACACATCCTTTCAGATCTTCTTTCGTAATCCAGGATGGAGCCCAATTACAAGCATAAAAAGTCTTGGCCATTTCTTGGACAACCTGAAGGAAGGTTTGTGTCGGTTTAAGATTCATGGTTGACAAGCATAAAGTGTTGCAGGTTAAGAGACAAAAGGTATTCAGACATGCAAAATTGTTAAACCGGAGGTTAATGCTATTATAAATGATAAGGCAATTGGCGGTTTACAAGGGGACTAATGGTATATGGCAGATTATTTTCTAAAAGACAATCCGCCTACACGGAAAATGAGAGTATAGATCTGAAGCCAAAAAATGACTAAGTGAGGAAGAACAAGTTTCACATTAGAATTTCAGATATACCACATATCAGGAAAATGAAAATATTTAGACCTAAAGGTTGGTGCTTAAGTAGTCCATGAAGTTCCAGATCAGGTTTTTCTACACAAAAGAGATAATCTGATGGCCAAAGAAGGACTATTATTGCTACCGCATAAGGATATATCAGGTTTGGAATCTATCATGTAGGCTGTGATGAAGAACAGGGGAAGAACACAATGAAACTTTCATGAGCACGTCCGAACACTAAATGGATCTATAGAGGAGAAGAAGAAGAACTTACCAAAACTATTGAATGGCGGAGGTGCGTGAGCAGGGTCTGGTCCGAACAGGTCGATGCAGCGGCCAAAGTCAAAGCAAAGGTGAAGTCCGACGACGGCGACGGAGCTCGAGCACTGGGGCGACGCGAGGAAGACGACGAGACGAAGAGGCACAAGGGGAGAAGTGAAAATGACCCTCGGCCCTATTTATAAGGTGAATGGATAAGTGGCAGGCGCGAGAATTGAGGAGGTCGAAAAATGGATATGCAGACATGTGGACGCCTCGATTTTTGGAGATACATTAAAAGATTTGGGCTCTGTGTAAAGTTAATAGTGGATGACGTCACAGCGGGTTATCATGGTCTTGGAAGATGATGTCACGGCGGTTTACAAGATTTTTTGTGAAGATATTGAAGAAGGAATTTTTCTAAGTGCTGAAGATTGACATGAACAAGTTCAAATCAACCTGGGGCCTAATGTTGGGGATATAACTATTGAGTATAAACAACCCAGGAGGGGCTGGGTTATACTCACAGTGGTTTACTCTTATTGAAGCCCATGAAGACAAGGAATATGGCGCTTCACGGTGGAGATTAACAAGAAGGCCTAAAGCCCAAAGATGGATTAGGGCTCGTAGAGGTAAACCTC
The DNA here is from genome assembly GCF_018294505.1 of Triticum aestivum. Taxonomy (NCBI): domain Eukaryota; kingdom Viridiplantae; phylum Streptophyta; class Magnoliopsida; order Poales; family Poaceae; genus Triticum; species Triticum aestivum. The sequence goes on from NC_057806.1 coordinate 61,877,688, forward strand.
CATATGGTGTGTAACTTGTGTTGTAAGATAGGAAAGGGTAGAAACCGAGCCTGGCACATCTATGAGACGGAGGGATTCTGTAAACCGCCGGGAGTCAACCTGTGTGTATAAAGGGACGACCCGGCGGCGGTTCAAGGACAGAAGACAACAGATCGAGAGCCAGGCAAAGCAGATTCGCTCCCTAGTCATCGAAACCCTAGCAATTCCACCACAACTGGATTAGGCTTTTACCTTCACAACAAGGGGCCGAACCAGTATAAACTCCTTGCATCATTTGTCCCGTTTTAACCCCTTTAAGCTAACCCGTCGCGATGGCTCCACGACTAAGTCCTCACACTAGGACATCTACGGTGATAAACCCACGACAATGCCCTCACGATTGATTCATAAGGTGGCCTAATTCTTGTTCAAGGAAAGTGTTCCATACCCTTCCTCAAAGGAAATTGGAACTTAATATTTCCTTCTTTCATATCAATCACGACACCAATAGTGCGTAAAAACGGTCTACCAAGAATAATTGGGCAAGACGGATTGCAATAAATATCAAGAACAATAAAATCTGTGGGCGCATAATTCCTATTTGCAAGAATAAGAACATCATTAATTCTTCCCATAGGCTTTTAAATTGTAGAATCCGCCAAGTGCAAATTCAAAGAACATTCTTTAAGATTAGTAAGACCAAGCACATCGCATAAATATTTTGGAATTGTAGAAACACTAGCACCCAAGTCACACAAAGCAAAACACTCATAATTTTTAATCTTGACTTTGATAGTAGGTTCCCATTCATCATGCAATTTTCTAGGAATTGAAACTTCTAATTCCAATTTTTCTTCAAAAGCTTTCATCATAGCATCAACAATATGTTTAGTAAAAGCTTTATTTCATTCATAAGCATGGGCTGAATTTATCATGGATTGCAACAAAGAAATACAATCAATCAAAGATCAACTATCATAATTAAAGTCTTTGTAATCCAAAAGACTGGGCACATCACTAGCTAAAGTTTTGACCTCTCCAAACCCACTTTCATCAATTTTTCCAACAAGAGTATTACCCTCCGAAATATTGGGACGCCTTCTACCTAAAGTTGACTCTTCTCCAGTCCCTTTTTCATCAATCTTAACTTTGCTAAACAAGGAATCAATATAAGAAACACCAATCATTTTAAGATCTTCATCACTTTGGCGAAAGAAATCACTATAAAAATCTTTTTCTAAAAATTCTCTTTTAGCTCTAAGCATAGCGGTTCTTTTCTTACTTTCATCCATAGAAACATAAAGAGCTTTAACTGATTCATCTACTTTAGGCAAAAAAATCATCTTGAGATTTTCCACATCATGAGCAATTCTATCAACACTTCTAGACAAATCATCAATCTTACTCAACTTTTCTTCTATGGAAGTGTTGAAAACCTTTTGAGTGTTGATAAATTCTTTAATATTATTATCAAGATCAGAGGTGTTCCTATTATTATTATAAGATTGATTTCCATAGGAATTACCATAATTATTAGAGGAATTACTAGGAAAAGGCCAAGGATTAAAATTACCTCTATAAGCATTGCTGTTGAAATTATTTCGAGAGATAAAATTCACATCTATGGCATCACTATTTCGCTCAATTAAAGTAGACAAAGTCATATCATTAAGATCAATAGGAGCACTTCTGCTAGCAACCAATTTCACAAGAGCATCAACCTTTTCACTCAAAGAAGAAATTTCTTCAACCGAATTAACTTTTTTTACTAGTAGGAACTCTTTCGGTATGCCATTGCGAATAATTTGCCATAATATCATCAAGCAATTTGGTGGCTTCACCCAAAGTAATTTCCATAAAAGTACCACCTGCGGCGGAATCTAAAAGATTACGAGAAACAAAATTCAACCCCACATAAAAAATTTGTAAGATCATCCAAAGATTTAACCCATGAGTTGGGCAATTCCTTAGCATCATTTTCATCCTTTCCCAAGATTGTGCAATATGCTCGTGTTCAAGTTGCTTGAAATTCATAATCTGGGTTCTAAGGGAAATAATTTTTGCAGGAGGCAAATGCTTAGTGATAAAAGCATCTTTGCACTTATTCCAAGAATCAATACTATTGCGAGGCAAAGAAGAGAACCAATTTTTTGCAGAATCACGCAAGGAAAACGAAAATAATTTCATCTTGACCACATCATTGTCCACATCTTTTTTATTTTTCATATCGCATAATTCCACGAAGGTATTAAGATGGGAGGTGGCATCCTCATTAGGAGTACCGAAAAATTGGTCTTTCATAACAAGATTCAGCAAAGCAGTGTTAATATCACAAGTCTCCGCACTAGTGGAGGGAGGAGCAAGCGGAGTGCCGATAAAATCATTGTTGTTGGTATTTGAGAAATCACATAACTTGGTGTTCTCTTGAGTCATGATGACTACACAACAAGATTGCACTCAAAAACAGATCCGGCAAGAAAATGGCGAACAAAAAAGAGAGGCGAATAAAACGGCAAATTTTGTGAAGTGGGGGAGAGGAAAATGAGAGGCAAATGGCAAATAACGTAAATTGCGAGGAGATGAGATTTGTGATTAGGAACCTGGTATATGTTGAAGATCCTCCCTGGCAACGGCGCCAGAAATTCCTTTTGATGTCGCTTGAAGCTACGTCGGTATTTCCCCAAAGAGGAAGGGATGATGCAGCACAATGGCGGTAGGTATTTCCCTCAGATATGAAACCAAGGTTATCGAATCAGTAGGAGAACCAAGCAACACAACGTAGACAGCCCCTGCAAACAAATAACAACCACTCGCAACCCAACGTGTTAAAGGGGTTGTTAATCCCTTTCGGGTAAAGGCGCCAGAAATGGCACATGGACGGGAGAAAGTTGTAAATATTGATAGATCGAACGCCAAATAAAATAAATTGCAGCAAGGTATTTTTGTATTTTTGGTTTAATAGATCTAAAAATAAAAGAAAATAAAATAGATCGCAAAGGCAAATAATATGATAAAGAGACCCGGGGGCCGTAGGTTTCACTAGTGGCTTCTCTCGAGAAAAATAGCAAAGCGGTGGGTGAACAAATCACTGTTGGGAAATTGATAGAACTTCAAATAATTATGACGATATCCAGGCAATGATCATTATATAGGCATCACGTCCAAGATTAGTAGACTGACTCCTGCCTGCATCTACTACTATTACTCCACACATCGACCCCTATCCAGCATGCATCTAGTGTATTAAGTTCATGGAGAAACGGAGTAATGCAATAAGAACGATGACATGATGTAGACAAGATCTATCTATGTAGAGATAGACCCCATCGTTTTATCCTTAGTAACAACGATACATACGTGTCAGTTCCCCTTCTGTCACTGGGATCAAGCACCGTAAGATCCAACCCACTACAAAGCACCTCTTCCCATTGCAAGATAAATAGATCAAGTTGGTCAAACAAAACCCAAATATCAGAGAAGAAATACGAGGCTATAAGAAATCATGCATATAAGAGATCGAAGAAACTCAAACAACTTTCATGGATATAATAAGATAGATCTGATCCTAAACTCGAAGTTCATTGGATCCCAACAAACACACCGGAAAAGAGTTACATCATATGGATCTCCAAGAGACCATTGTATTGAGAATCAAGAGAGAGAGAGAGAGAGAGAGATGAAGCCATCTAGCTACTAACTACGGACCCGAAGGTCTACACAGAATTACGCACGCATCATCGGAGAGGCACCAATGGAGGTGGTGAACCCCATCTGAGATGGTGTCTAGATTGGATCTGGTGGTTTTGGACTCTGCGGCGGCTGGATGAATATTTCGTCGACTCCCCTAGGGTTCTGGAAATATTGGGGTCTTTATAGAGCAAAGAGGCAGTCCGGGGGGCACCCGAGGTGGGCACAACCCACCAAGGCGCGCCCGGGCCTCCTGGCACGCCCTCGTGGGTTGTCCCCTCCTTGGGACTCCCCCCAGGTGCAACCAGGGCCCGACATGTTCCTTCTGGTCCATAAAGAATCTCCGTAAATTTTCATGGCATTTGGACTCCGTCTGATATTGATTTTCTGGGATGTAAAAAACATGGAAAAAATAGGAACTGGCACTTGGCACTATGTCAATAGGTTAGTACCAAAAATGATATAAAGTGACTATAAAATGATTATAAAGCATCCAAGATTGATAATATAACAGCATGGAACAATAAAAAATTATAGATACATTGGAGACATATCAATGGATAATTGTGTTGGATGACATTCATCATGTAAAAGTCACTACCTAGAGCAACATAGAACTAGCTCCAATCCATCAATTTAATATAGGCATGTATTCTTTATATAGTCATATGTGCTTATGATAAGAACTTGCATGCCATATTTTGTCCTACCCTGCTGTGGTAGTGGGGTCCATAAGGAAACTAAGGGATATTAAGGCCTCATTTTAATAGAGAACCGGAACAAAGCATTAATACATAGTGAATACATGAACTCCTCAAACTACGGTAATCATTGGATAGAATCCCAGTTATTGTCACTTTGGGGGTATGTAGATCATAACACGTAATAGGTGTGTATAACTTGCAAGATAGGATCAAGGACCAAATATATTCATGAAAACATAAAGGGTTCAGATCTGAAATCATGGAACTCAGACCCTAGTGACAAGCATTAAGCATAGCAAAGTCATAGCAACAACAATCTCAGAACATAGTGGATACTAGGGATCAAGCCCTAACAAATTGACTTGATTACATGATAAGTCTCATCCAACCCCATCACCGTCTAGCAAGCCTACGAAGGAATTACTCACTCCCGGTGGAGAGCATCATGAAATTTTTGATGAAGAAGGGTTGGTGATGATGATGGCGATGAATCCCCCTCTCCAGAGCCTCGATCGGACTCTAGATCTGGCCTCTTGATGAAGAACAGGAGGTGGTGGCGGCTCCGTATCGTAAAACGTGATGAAACTTCTTCTCATGTTTGTTTCTTGGGAAATAGGAATTTATAGGCTTGAGATTTGTTGGGGAACGCAGTATTTCAAAAAAATTCCTACGAACATGCAAGATCTATCTAGGAGATGCATAGCAACGAGACGGGGAGAGTGTGTCCACGTACCCTCGTAGACCGAAAGTGGAAGCGTTTAGTAACGCGGTTGATGTAGTCGAACGTCTTCACGATCCAACCGATCCTAGCACCGAACGTACGGCGCCTCCGTGTTCAGCACACGTTCAGCATGATGACGTCCCTCGAGCTCTTGATCCAGTTGAGGATGAGGGAGAGTTCCGTTAGCACGACGGCATGGCGACGGTGATGATGAAGTTACCGGCACAGGGCTTCGTCTAAGCACTACGATGATATGACCGGGGTGGTAAACTATGGAATGGGAGGCACCGCACACGGCTAAGAGATTGTCTGTTGTGCCTTTTGGGTGCCCCCACCTCCGTATATAAAGGGGGGAGGAGAGGAGTCTGCCCCCCTAGGGGCACACGAAGTGTGGGGAGTCCTACTAGGACTCCCTAGTCCTAGTAGGATTCCCCTCTCATTTTTTCCTTTTCCGGAGTAGCAAAGGGGGAAAGAGACAAGGAGTAGGAGATGGAAAGGGAGGTGCCGCCCCCACCCCTTCTACAATTTGGATTGGCATGTGGGGGCGCGCGCCACCTCCTTGGCCGGCCCTCTCTCCTCGACTAAGGCCCATGATGGCCCATTAACTTCTTAGGGGGTTCCGGTAACCCCCGGTACTCAGAAACTAATCGAAAACTTCCCGAAACCATTCTGGTGTCCGAATGCAACCTTCCAATATATGAATCTTTACCACTTGACCATTTCGAGACTCCCCGTCATGTCCGTGACCTCATCCGGGACTCCGAACAAACTTCGGTCATCAAATCACATAACTCATAATACAAAAATCGTCATCTGCTACCTCTTGAGCACTGCGCTGGTTTTCCCTTGAATAGGAAAGGGTGATGCAGCAAAGTTGTTGGGGATATAGCTACCAGGTATGACCCGCCCAGGAGGGGCCGGGTCAACCCCAATGGCGGGTTACAAAAAGAAGCCCAGTAATATTCAAAGTGATAGTTTATTAAGGCTTGTAGAAGGTATAAGCCCAAAGGCAGCTTGAGGCCCAACATTGTAAACCGCCATATGTAAAGAAAGGTATATAAAAGAGGTCACCGAGCCGAACACGTTTTATGAGCCGGTCGGGACTCTGTAGGCCACCAAGCGTCAACCCGTGTATATAAGGGGATGACCCGGTAGCGGCTTAGGACAAGAAACAACCAGATCGAGAACCAAGCCGGTGAGTTGAGCCCCTTGGAGATCGAAACCTCAGCAATACCAAACCCAACTAGATGTAGGCTTTTACCTTCATCGTAAGGGGCCGAACTAGTATAAAAACTCTCTCGTGTCCTTTGTCCCGATTAACCCCTTTAAGCTTCCTAGTGCGATGGCCCTACGACTAAGTCCTTTCTCTAGGACATCTGCCGTGTCAACTCCATGATAGTTGGCGCCCACCGTGGGGCCAGCGCACGGTGGATTTGAGTTCTTGAAGGGAAACTTCGAAGATCTCAAGGGATACGTTGTGGGCCGGATGACCAAGAGTCGTCGCGGCAAGCTCTACATCGATGATGAAGGCTGGGGCCCTAATGCCGGCTCAATCGAGTACGGGTACCGGGTCCCCTTCGATGGAATTCACGTCTTCATCGGTCGGATCGGCGAGTCAGGCCCTGAGCCGGACGTCCACACCGACCTCATCGAAACGGCTCAGCACGCAAGGACCGCCCGTGTTCAATCTGTCGTGAAGCATGCCTTCGTAGGCTGCATCCACAGCGGTGAATACTCTAAAGGATCGGTAATGGGCGGTGAGACAGCCGTCTGTTCTGACACGGCATCGTCAACAGGTGAGACAGACTCTCTGTACCAGTTACAAGACGGCATGATCGGGGGTTGTTCCGATGGCAGCAGTATTCCGGACCCCTTTGAGCCGCCAAATTGGGCCGGAGTCTTCATGGCGGGCACACAGCCCGGACAGAACTCTACCGCAGTGACAGCAGCAGCTACCAGGTCGGCAGCAGCCGGGTCAAGAGACCCCGCGCACCCCTTGGCTCAGATTTTAATGGACCTCATGGATAAGATGACGACTATGTTAACCGCTGTGGTAGAGCCTGCGGATAAGGCCCAGCACGACGTAGAGGTGGCACACGTGCGTGAGGAGATGGTGCGAGCCAAGGAAAATCTAGCCGCGGAGGAGACCCGGATGGCAGTAGAACGAGCAACTTTGGATGCTCGTGCTCAACAACTTCAAGCAGAAACTTTCCATCTCTCGATGGATCTTAACGCATTGAACAAGGTCATGAGGAGGAGGCATCAGAAAACTCAGTCGCGTCTACCTCTGACGCTGGATCCAAGGAACTTGTTCCATACACCCGGGGCTGGGGGGAGCAACCCGCCGGAGGCAAACCGGGTCACGACACCCGGTGCACCAGTTCAGCCACGCGCCATGAACCACCTCGTATGAACGCAGCTCCTCCTCATTATGTGCCAATACCTCCAAGTCACTTCTCCAACCCACTGGAAAACCTCATCGCAGCGTCGGCTCATTTGGCAGCTCTCGCAATGGAATGCGACTCGCCAGCAGCAATTGAAACCCGGAGGGTAAGAGAACTACTTCAAACAGCTCTGGCCCAGCAGGATGCATACTCCTATAGTCGAGACAGGATCCATTCAACTCCTCGCCCAAGCCGGAGCCCGAGTTACAGTAGGCACATGGAGTCTGCAGAGATGTCAAGTAATGCTCAGCGCCACAACCGGCCATATAGGCATGAGCCGGTGCAGGCTGGAGCCCTTAATTTAGCGGATCAAGAGAGGATTCGTCAAGAGGCGGAACGAGCGGCTCAAATGGCGGCAGAGCAGGCGGCTCATCAAACCTTTCCGGCTTATCCAGCAACCCCGGTTGAGGCAGGAGTAGCCACAAGAACCGGAGGTGTGCCTTGCTTGGTGCCGGCCATACGCAATGAGTGGTTGCCAAAGGACTTCAAGGGGCCTCATAAGGTGTCTAATTACACGGCTGACCTACAGCCGGGGGCTTGGATTGAGAGTTATGAGATGGCTATGGAACTATTGGAGGTTAGCGACGCTGCAATGGCCAAGTATTTTACCATGATGTTGGATGGAACAGCTCGTACTTGGTTGAAGGGATTGCCACCCAATTCTATTGGCTCATGGGCAGAGTTGAAAGCCCGATTCATCCAGAACTTTAAGGACACGTGTAAGCAGCCTATGATGATTATGGACCTGACCAATTGCAAGCAAGAGGATGGTGAATCCACAACCCATTGGGTGCGCCGGGTCAAAGAGATAACACATTCATCTGATAAAATGGACGCTTGCTCAGCAGTTTTAATGTTGGAGAAAAATTTCCGTTTTGAACCTCTAAAGCAGAAGCTGGGGCGGCTCAAACGTGACTGTAATGACATGGGAACATTGATGGTGGCTCTCGTTAAGTATGCTGATTCTGATACCACCAAGGACCCGGTGTCTGACGAAGAAAAGGCAACAAAGGAAAAGAAGAACAGCAACGGCAAGGGTCACCAGCATAACCCGACAAATCAGGGAGGTAATAAATGTAAGGCTGATGAGTTTGTTGCTAATACTAATGCACATGGAGATAATCAACGGCGCAAGGGCAGACAGCCCCCTCGATCGGGCGGGTCAGGCCCCACCCTGGAGCAATTGTTGAATTAACCTTGTCCAAAGCACGGCACCCGGGAGAAACTAGCCACTCACCTATGGAAAGATTGCACTATCATGAAGGCATTTAAAAATTCAAATATGATTGATGGGGGTCACGGCCCAGGAGGCGGTATAGGTGGAGGAGGCTTTCAAGGCCCGGGTGCCGGTTCAGGCGGAGGAGGTTTTCACGGTCAAGGTTATCCTGGTCACCAAGGAGGATATAATCAGCAACCCGGCCAGGGTAATCAGCAGCAGCAATCTGGTTATCAGAGCAACCCGAAGCAGCTGAGTAGTGGGCAATATCATGTATTTACCACCAGCTTATGTAAGAGGGACCAGAAAGTTCACAAGGGAGCCATCAATGCCGTTGAGCCGACGGTTCCACGTTATCTACGTTGGTCAGAGCAGCCTATTGTCTGGAGCAGAGAGGATCACCCGCCCCGAGTTGATAACCCGGGTCACTTGGCTTTGGTAGTGGCACCTCAGGTTGGTGGATACAAGTTTACTAAGGTACTCATGGATGGAGGCAGCAGCATCAACATCCTCTACTATGAGACATTCCGCGGGATGGGATTGACTGATAAAAATCTTAAATAGTCCAACATTGTTTTTCACGGGGTGGTACCTGGTAAGTCAGCATACCCAGTTGGTAAGATTGAGATAGAAGTAGCTTTTGGGGATGAATATGACTCCAGAGCGGAGAAATTAACCTTTGAGGTGGTTAAGATCAAAAGCCCATATCATGCTCTGTTTGGGCGGCCGGCTTATGCCAAGTTCATGGCTCGGCCGTGTTATGTGTATTTGCAGCTCAAGATGCCGGGTCATAAGGGTACCATTACGGTACATGGGAGCCAGAAGATTGCCTTGGAGTGTGAAGAAGGTGATGCTGCCTATGCGGAATCCGTCTGTGCAACAGAGGAGTTAAAGTTTTACAAAGATCATGTTGACCCGGCGGACATGACGTCATTAAAGAAACCCACAACAGAGCATGAGCCGGCGTTGAAATTCAAATCAGCTGATGACACTAAGATGGTTGATTTTGTGCCTGGCGATTCATCCAAACAGTTCATCATCAGCGCAAACTTGGATCCAAAATAGGAAAGCACGCTCATCGAGTTCATCCGTGAGAACCGGGACATCTTTGCATGGAAACCTTCAGACATGCCGGGTGTCCCGAGGGAACTCGCTGAGCACACTCTTAATATTGATCCAAAGTTCAAACCTGTCAGACAGTTTCTCCGACGGTTCAATGAAGAAAGGCGCATGGCCATTGGAGAAGAGGTGGCCCGGCTCTTAGAAGCCGGGTTCATTGTGGAGGTCTTTCACCCGGAGTGGTTAGCTAACCCAGTGCTTGTACTCAAAAAGAATGGCACCTGGCGTATGTGTGTAGATTACACCGATCTAAACAAAGCTTGTCCGGCTGATCCTTTTGCTCTCCCTCGTATTGATCAGATCATTGATGCTACAGCAGGTTGCGCACGTTTGAGTTTCTTGGATGCTTATTCCGGTTATCATTAGATTAAGATGGCGATCAAAGATCAGGAGAAGACCGCTTTTATTACTCCCTTTGGAGCTTTCTGCTATGTGTCTATGCCTTTCGGGCTTAAGAGTGCCCAGGCGACTTACCAGCGGTGTGTGCAGAATTGTCTTCACGATCAGATTGGGCGCAATGTCCAAGCTTATGTGGATGACATAGTGGTGAAATTCAGGAAAGAGGAAACCTTGATCACAGATCTGAAAGAGACTTTTGATAATCTCCGGGTCTACAAGATGATGCTTAACCCGGCCAAGTGTGTTTTTGGAGTCCCAGCTGGCAAGCTTTTGGGTTTTTTGGTGTCCAACCGAGGTATTGAAGCTAACCCGGAGAAAATTAAGGCAATTACATCCCTAGCCAAACCAACATGCATCAATGATGTCCAGCGGCTGGCGGGTCGAGTTGCTACTTTGAGCTGGTTCATAAGCTGGTTAGGGGAAAAGGCAATGCCTCTGTATCAGATGATGAAGAAAATAGATGCTTTTGTTTGGAGCGATGTTGCGAATGCTGCTTTTGAGGATCTGAAGACACAGCTTGCTGAGCCGCCAGTCCTGGCTGCTCCAATTGAGAAAGAGCCGCTATTTTTATACGTGGCTGCCAACTCATGAGCTGTTAGCATGGCTATTGTGGTAGAGCGCAAGGAGGCTGGCAAAGAGCATCCGGTTCAATGGTCGGTTTATTACGTCAGTGAAGTGCTAATTGAATCTAAGCAATGATATCCACATTGGCAGAAGCTTGTATATGGGGTGTTCATGGCAAGCCGGAAGCTTAAGCATTACTTTCAGGGACATCCAATCACTGTGGTTAGCGCTGCTCCTTTGGGAGACATTATTCAAAATAGAGAAGCCACTGGGCGAGTCGCCAAGTGGGCAATTGAGCTTGGGTCTCATGGGTTGAAGTATGTTCCACGTACTGCAATCAAATCTCAAGCCATGGTTGAATTCATCAATGACTGGACAGAGATGCAGATGCCAGAAGAGAAATTAGACAACACGTATTGGACTATTCATTTTGATGGGTCCAGGCAGTTGGAAGGCTCGGGGGCTAGAGTTGTGCTAACTTCCCCACGAGGTGACAAATTTTGTTATGTGTTACAGTTGATGTTTCCTTGCACTAACAACGCAACAGAGTATGAAGCCTTGCTCCATGGTCTTCGAGTAGTGAAAGATATGAGCTTCAGTCGGGTCAGATGTCTTGGCGACTCGGATCTAGTGGCTCAATAGGTATCTGGCAAGTGGGATTCCAAGGACCCTCTCATGGCGGCTTATCGCCGAGAGGTTGATGCCGTTGCAGGACATTTTAAAGGTTATCAGGTGGAGCACATTGACCGTCGAAAGAACGAAGCAGCTGATGCTTTAAGCCGGTTGGGGTCTCAGCGTGCACCTTTTTGGATGTTTTACATAACCCCTCTGTCAACTTGCCCACAGAAGAAGATTTAGCTGTTCCTGACCCGGAGGCGCAGTTGGTAGCGGCTCTTCATGTCATCCCAGATTGGACGGTGCCGTTCTTGGCTTACATGACCCGGGGAGAGTTGCCAGCATATGAGACTCTGGCTCGACAGATAACCCGACGGTCTAAGTCCGTGACGATTTCAGATGGAGAGTTATATCATCATAGTGTTTCCGGAGCGTTTCAGCGATGTGTTTCCCACGAAGAAGGTCAAGAAATCCTTCGTGAGATCCATGAAGGCGATTGTGGTCATCACGCCGGATCAAAATCTTTAGTGGCTAAGGTGTTTCGTCACGGTTTTTACTGGTTGACGGCTCATGCTGATGCAGAAGATCTGGTCAGTAGATGTGATGGATGTCAAAAATTTGAACGACGAGTGCATGTACCGGCTCAAGAGCTCCGGATGATTCCAATCACTTGGCCATTTGCGGTCTGGGGGCTTGACATGGTGGGACCTTTCAAAAGGTCTAAGGATAAAAAAACACATCTCTTGGTGGCCGTTGATAAGTTCACCAAGTGGGTTGAGGCGGCGCTTGTGAGTAAGTGTGACGCAACCACGGTGGTTCAGTTCATGAAAAAAGTGATCTTCCGTTTCGGTTTTGCACATAGTATTATCACTGACAATGGCACTAATCTGTCCCAAGGGGCTATGGAAGAGTTTTGTCAATGAGAGCACATCCGGCTTGATGTTTCTTCTGTAGCTCATCCTCAATCTAATGGTCAAGCTGAGAGAGCCAATCAGGAAATTTTGGAAGGGCTCAAACCCCGGCTTATGGTTCCTTTACAGCGAATGCCGGGTTGTTGGGTAGAGGAATTACCATGTGTTATGGAGTATCAACACTACGCCCAATAGATCTACAGGTTACACACCTTTCTTCATGGTTTATGGAGCAGAAGCAGTATTGCCTAGTGACATCCATCATGACTCGCCCCGTGTGGCGGCTTATGTTGAAGCTGATAATGAACAAGCCAGACAGGATGCACTGGAGTTGTTGTATGAATAAAGAGACTTAGCGGCGGCCCGGTCAGCAATTTATCAACAGGACCAGCGTCGTTATCACAGCCGCCGGGTTAAGTCCAGGACTTTTCAGGAAGGCGACTTGGTGCTCCGACTCATCTAGGATCTGTCAGATGTACACAAGTTATCTCCACCTTGGGAAGGACCTTTTGTGGTCAGTAAGAACTTAAACAACGGGTCATATTACCTCATTGACGTTCGAGAGCACAAAGACTCACGTAAGTCGGAGGAAGAGACCCGCCGGCCATGGAACATTGCTCAACTTCGGCCATACTACACCTGAGCCACTAGCTCTCATCATGTACATACGTTCACATTGTATATACCATGATAAGCAATAAAGTAAGACCATCGGTCTCTTTTCTTTTCGAAAGACTATATGTTTTTCCTCATTTTCAAATGACTATTAAGGAGCTAATCATATTTGAATCAAGTCTAACCTTTTTTCCGGCTCATGATCGTATTCGAATCTAGCTGCAAATCTCATGGTCACTTGGGGGCTTCCTGTTCAAACATAGGTCGTATTCGAACCAAAGAGAACATAGCTATTGTAACCCTCTTGATCGGCTCAAGGCCAAAACTCACTTGGGGGCTTCTTGATCGTATCCGAATCATAGCTTAACCCCTTTTGAGTCTGACTTGGATCGTATTTGAATCAGGGTCGTTAAAAACCTCTCAAGGTCATTTGGGGGCTTCCTGTTCAAACATAGGTCGTATTTGAACCAAAGAGAACATAGCTATTGGTACCCTCTTGATCGGCGCAACGCCAAAGCCATTGGGGGTTATATGGTCGTATTTGAACCTTAGCTTAACCCCTTTGGTCCGGTTTATTGATCGTATTCAAATCAGAAACCCTCGCCTTTTTTGAATACAGGGTTAAATTATGCTTATTACTATATTATTTTCCTTTTAGTTTTTTGTTGTTTCAATATTACAAACAATTGGCCTGGTCCTCTTCACCGGCTCGACTATTTGACAGCGCAGCCGCCCGGGTCAGTCACACCGGCAGCTTACGGATCAAAAGGTACAACCTATCAAGGTATAGTAATCATTGAGTATTCAAGAAAGCATTGTCTTCTCATAAAGATTGAATGATCAAATTCATCACCCGGGTTATTTAAACCGGCGATCTAAGGATCAAAAGGGACAAGGTATGGTTATTACTTGTACGCACTTAATTACCTGCTGTGTTAACTAAAGAGTTAATTTTTGCCCTTATCCTTTAGTTATATTTGTCTCTGGTTTTTGTTGAGGTAAATATATTGGCTATAAATTAGGTGTTTAAACTCGTTTGGTTCTAAACCACCAAGCCAGTCTTTTCTTTGTATTTACAGGAATAGAGTTCAAACATTGCAGAGACAAACATTAAAACGATGCATACATTGGCATCTGGAAACATACATTCACATAGAAGTATTTTATGCACGATGGCATAAGAAAACATGCGGTGTTTTAACAACTAAGTTATTACAAGGATTTATAAGCCCATGAAGATGATCATTGTCCCTCCCTCGCCGGTTCACCACCTTCTGTTTGCTGGAAGTTGGGTTTTGACCAGTCAAAGCCATGCATGGCGACAAATTCGGTTTCATCATCGATCAGGCCGACCGGGTCAACCTCCGGGGCAAATGTATCTTCTCTCACTGGTGGGATCAAGTCTGTTACTTTTTATGAGGGAGTGGCCATCTTCTTATTCTCACTATCAAAACCCGGCTGGTACTTATCAACATTGATGTCATCTCCAAGGCTAGTCGCCTGAGGCCGGACTCCGCGTACACAAGCCATGAAGTCATCCTGATTAAAAGGAGACCCGTCCTCCTTCACGTGGGATAGCCTCTTGCTACGTCTGCCGGGTCTAGATCTGGCACCCAAGCCTTGGAGCGGCTTAGGGCATTCAAGGCTCCGGCTCGCGCGTAGGAGCATTTTACTTCTTGGAACCTGGCAGGAAGGATGGACAGTTTCTTCAGGACGTCGCTGAGCCAGTTGGGTCCTTGGTTAGCAGGAGAGATGGTGGCCAGAGCCCGTTGTGCGCCGATGTACAATTGTTCAACTAAAGTATATACTGCCTTCAGTTTAATCAACGGGTCTTGGCTCAAATTCTTGCTTCAAGGACCTGCATAAATTTTTACACGCAAAGTCAGTTAACGGCTTATACTCTGGTTTGGCAAAAAAACACAAAAGCTAAAGTCAGGCAACTTACCAAAGATAGCAGCTACCATCTGAGACACCTGCCCCTTTAACCCGTTCAGCTCTGTTGAAATCTCTTTCAGAGCTGTTTCGGCTGTCTCAGCTCGTTGGGTCAGAAGTGTTTTTTCCTTTTCCCAAGTTTTCTCCTTGGCAGCAAAGCTGGTCTTCAAATTTTCCGTTGCAGAGAGGCTTATTTGCAGTTTGGAGTTAGAAGATTTGATTTCTGTCTCCTGACTTGCTAGCCGGGTCTTTGCATCAGTCAATTGAGAGTTCAACTCAGACAAGGCATTCTGTAAAACATTCAGATGAGTCAAGACTTGGTTTCAAATTCAAAATTCCAAATTCAAGGTTCAAGTCTCAAGTACTTTACAAACAAACCACTTGACACTTGGGGGCTAATGTATGCCAAATCAAATTTCTACGATTCTACAAACATACTTAAAAGTCCCAAGCACTTTACAAAGTAACAGCACTTGGCACTTGGGGGCTAATGTATACAGTTTAGCAAGTTTATCAAGGTTAAGCCGGAGTATTAAGTACTTTGAAAATGGTCTTAAAAACAATTTTAAAGTACCGATTCATTTATGATCAAAATGAACCGGTCCTTGGGGACTACAGGTGAAGTTTTGTTCTATCAATGTCAAGCAAAGATTCAGAGGTAATAGTCTCGGCCTATATTTTAAAGTCTACAGGTTATTCTGCTTCTCTCATAATCTGAAGACTTGGGGGCTGAAGGAATACAAGTAAACCGGAAAAAACGTACCTCATACTTCAACTGAAGCTGCTTGACCATCTCGATCTCAGACTCGCGACTGGAGTGTACATGACTGAGATAGCCGGATAAAATGTCAATGGCAATGAGACGACCATAATTGGCAACGTCAAAGCGAACTTTCTGCCTCTCCAACGCCTCTTGCTTTGCTGTACACCGAGCCAGCACCGTTGGGTTCCCCGGCTCAACAAAGCGGCTGCCAGTAATTTGAACATCTTGAGCAGATGGAGACGGAGGGTTGGCTGAGCTTGAAGGTCCAGCTGTAGAAGGATTCACAGTGGCTTCGTCAAAAGACAGCTCAGGAGGATTTGTTTCATTGTCAATAGGCGGGTCTTCTGGAGCGTCACTTAATGGAGAAGGCGTCCTAGACGGGTCAGATGCCAGCACTGGCGGGTCTTCCGCCGGTTTTGCTGCCTTCGCCTTTTTTGATTTAGCTTGGCCGCTAATAAAAAATGTTGCAGGATTGTCAGCATAAAGATAGAATTGAACAACCTGAAAGAAAAGAGGATTTCTGATTACCCGGGAGCAGTCTTGAAAGCCGGGAATTGGGTCTGCGAAGAGTCGCCAGAGGAACGAGACACCTCCTGAAAGGATAAAAAAGAGTTAAAAGAAATACAAGGAGAAGGATCCATTAAGAAGAGTTAAAGACAAAGATAAGTAAACCTCATTCAGACGTTTCCGAGGAGTTTGTTGAGAGACGACAACCGGTTCATCTTCAAACCCAGCTTCACGGCGGCTTTCATGTTGCTGTTTTTTCAAATGAAAGTTGGGATCCAAGTGAGCTAAAGGGTTAGAAAACCTTACTTTACGGATCACTCGTCGAACTTTGTGTCTTGGTAAGGGCTCTAAGTCGGAGGAAATAATAGTTACCTCTGCTTCCCCAGCCTGATTGGCCCCAGTGTCATCCTGGTAAGGATCAGTGTCAATAAGATTGTTAAAAATTGGCCAAGGGAATCAAGGGCTACCTCCGAGTCAGATGTGTCATCAAGTTTCATCAAATCTTCAACGGTGGTCTTCTTTTTCTTCTTCGACTTCCGGGTCATTTTCTTGGCATTCATGGTGGCGATTTTCGCCTTCTTGGCAGCTTTGTGGTCATATTTCACTTTCCAAAAGTCAGAATTAGCCTACAAAGACAAGAGGAAGGATCAGTGCTAAACAATACGTCTGGGCAAAATACTAAGGGAAAGAGATCAGAATATCCTTACTTCTGGTACCGGGTTAAGTTTACAGAAGGAATTTAACCCAGCAATATTGCAGTCTTCATATTTCCCATTCACCAAAAGGTTTGACATTGAAACAATGTCTTCTTCGGTTAGTTGAACCGGGCTATGACGAAGAGAATCGTCCGGGCCTCCAACATATTCATACATCAATTTTGACTGACGGCTTAACGGAATAACCCGCCATGAGATCCAGTAGCGGGTCAGATCAACTCCGGTTAGACTGTTCCCCAACAAAGCGTTGATTCTTCCGATGGATGGAAGCAGCCTCTTGCGTTCAGCAACAGTAAGTTTATCTGGAAGTGCGAACTTGGAGTCAAGACGATCGGGGCGATAACCCGGCAGTGGCTTCTCGTTGGCTGGTGAGATGTCCTGACAGTAAAACCAAGTTTGGTTCCAGTCCTTTGGGTGACTTGGTAAAACTATGAGAGGGAAGGCAGCACCTTGCCGGTGCTGAATTGATATGCCTCCAAGTTCTAAGCTGGGGCCGTTGGTGCACTCATTCTGCCTTCAGATAGAAGTATTCTCTAAACAGTTCTACAGTTGGCTCTTGCTGAAGATATACCTCACAGAGAACTTGGAAATTACAAATATTGGACATGGAATTGGGCCCAATGTCCTGAGGATGAAGTTTGAAAAAGTGAAGGACCTCTCTGAAGAATTTTGAACCGGGCGGTGAGAAGCCACGGTTCATGTGTTCAGTGAAGACAATCACCTCGCCATCTTTTGGATTGGGTCGTTCTTCTTCCGGGTCAGGAGCACGATAAGACATGATGGTTTTTGAGGGAAGAAACCCAATGAGGAAGAACTCTTTTAAACGTTCCTCAGTTATGGTTGAGGGGACCCAGTTACAGACGCTAGGTGTTTTTGACGGCATGATGTGCACGGAACTGAAAAAGAAAAAACAACATGCCGGTTCAACTTACGGTGAAATTAACAGTTAAAGGATGAAGATGTAAAACAAGTAATGGCGGCTTAACTAAGGGCTAATGACATATAAGGAAAAGAAAGCTGGAGCGGTAAGCCGCCATAACTACGGATTCTTTCAGAAAGCGGATTCAGCTAAGTCTTGGCATAAACAAGTTTCACCAAGTTGTTATTATTATTTTGGATCAAATGGCCGTCCCAAAAAGAAAATATTCTAGACCTAAAAATCTAGTACATATTAGTTCGCCAGCTATAATGAAGCATCTATGCAGGAAAAAGGGATCTATTGATATAAAAAATGGACGCAAAACAACTACCACGCGAGTTATATTTCCTTTTTGGATCAGAAGAAGTTGCAGAAGAAGAACTACAAGAAGATCCGTGATGAACAGCGAAGAACACTAATGAACTCGCAACCCTAATACAGATCTAGGTGCGAGAGAAAGAAGGAACGTACGAGATGCAGGTCTACTGCGAAGAGTCGCCGTGTCTCTCTGGACAAACTCAGGGTGATGCAGCGGCCCGCGTTGAGGGCAACGGTGAGTGCTACGACGGCGGCGGAGCTCGAGAAGCAGAGAAGGGTAGCGACAGGAAGAAGACAGACAGAGAGAGAGAGAGAGAGAGAGAGAAGAATGAGGAAGGCTGGGGCAAGCCTATTTATAAGGACAAGTGTGAACAGACGGGCGCGAAAATCAAGGGAGAACCGAGTAATGGTTATCCAGCTATGAAGGCGCCTCGATTCTCGGGAAGCATTAAAGATAAAAGATCTGTTGAAGAATGACATCATGAAAGTCTTTTACGTTTCCAAGAGATGACGTCATGGCGGGTTACAGAGTTTTGTCAGGAAGAAGAAGATGGATTTCATCTAAGTGTTGAAGATTGACAAAGAACAAAGTTCAAAGTCAACCTGAGGCCTAATGTTGGGGATATAGCTACCAGGTATGACCCGCCCAGGAGGGGCCGGGTCAACCCCAATGGCGGGTTACAAAAAGAAGCCCAGTAATATTCAAAGTGATAGTTTATTAAGGCTTGTAGAAGGTCTAAGCCCAAAGGCAGCTTGAGGGAGTCCTGGATTAGGGGGTCTCCGGACAGCCGGACTATATCCTTTGGCCGGACTGTTAGACTATGAAGATACAAGATTGAAGACTTCGTCTCGTGTCCGGATGGGACTCTACTTGGCGTGGAAGGGAAGCTAGGCAATACGGATATGTGTATCTCCTCCTTTGTAACCGACCTTGTGTAACCCTAACCTCTCTGGTGTCTATATAAACCGGAGGGTTTTAGTCCGTAGGACAACATACAATCATACCATAGGCTAGCTTCTAGGGTTTAGCCTCTCTGATCTCGTGGTAGATCTACTCTTGTACTACCCATATCATCAATATTAATCAAGCGGGACATAGGGTTTTACCTCCATCAAGAGGGCCCGGACCTGGGTAAAACATTGTGTCCCCTGCCTCCTGTTA